>NC_089745.1:29920960-29985960 GCF_040412425.1 Macrobrachium rosenbergii | reverse complement strand
TGGTAAGGGGAACAAACTTCCTAAGTTCCCTTATGACGCTGTAGTGACAACTATTCAAGATGAAACTAATATAAACCCTATCCAGCAAAAGAACTCAGTGGATTGTTTTAATTTCCATTGACAATACATTTGGCATTGAGTTCTTACACACATGGGTCGGATTTCATGAATATATCTGAAAATCTTACCACTACACAGTATATGTGACCCTTTTCCTGTGCACTACAACTTGTTAGAAGGAGCTAAAACGCTTAAACTTTACGAGAACTATTATCCTCATCGTCCCAGCGAATGCACCTTAAGGGTTTCATAGTATCTATCTATAATAATAAAATCCGAGTTGATCTTTCTTGTTTGTCCGCCCCAGGTGGGGACAGGGTAGGTAGGGGATCGGGAGCGCAGGAGAGACATGACACATCCGCCCTCCTCCCACAAACCTATTTGTCCGCCCCGGGTGGGGGAGGGGTAGGTAGAGGATTGGGAGGGTAGGGGAGACATGACACAACCACCCTCCACCTGAAAGCCTGTTTGTCTTCCCCGAGTGGGGGCGGGGTAGGCAGGGGATCGGGAGGGTAGGGGAGACATGACGGGCAGCGCTGGGTTCCAGCGCAGCGTAGCATGCTCCATCAAGCTCGTTTATAATAATTATCAAATTTAAATACCTAAAGATACTTTAAGAAAGTATCTTTAAGAACATTATTGTTCTTCATAGCCTTCATTTATCATTACAATGATGTTACTACACCTTAGACTCATTACTCCGTTATTTTTCACCTCATTCCTTTCATTGTTTTTCTTCTTTTAACTTTTTACTTTGAGTAACTTTCAAAAACCTCGAAGATATATAGCACTGAAGTTTGAAATAGAATAGGACGCGGAGGAAAAATGTGAAGATACTCAAACGGTCAGTCGGTTGGGTAATGAGATGTCTATCTACCTATCTCTGTAGTAATATAATAATAATAATAATAATAATAATAATAATAATAATAATATAATTTGGCAGCAGACCCTCTTTTAAACAGGTTCTATTGAATATTATTGATGCTTCAGCTGCATTTATTTTGTAGAAGACTTTTTCTATTTTCCTTATTGCGGACTTCTCTTCAGTGGAGGTGCGTGCTAACAGCTCGCCTATATCTGTCATTTCATGGGGAAAAGTCAAAATCTGGATTCTGCTTCTTTATATATTCTATACAGTTGGTTCTATACAATTGTTGCCGCGACGCGTTTCGACAGACTCTTCTGTCATTCTCCAGCGGAGCTAGTAGAGGACTGGCAGATTGCATAGGTCCTTTGAATTTATACATGGGTTTCAGCGGGGGTTCATGGATGGCGAATTCTGATTGGTTGCAGTCAGCGAACTTCAAGCCAAATTTCTGCGGCGAAGCTCGATCCTGACAGATCTTCGCAACCTGGGAATGTCATTCATTCCAGCGTTCCCATTGGCCTGCCGTTGCGTGATGTCATGCCGGCTGACATCATCGGTAGTTTGGCTGCTATTGGGCTGCGGATGAATGATATCATTATCTACTCTTTCTGTCGTAGTCGGGGATTGTCTCGAAGGGCGCCTCGCTCATCAGGGGCATCTCCATTCTCAGGGTTGTCGTTTTCAGGTATTCGTTGGATTTGGCGGGTGTTCTGCATTAGTCTTCTTAAATTCGTGGGTAGGAGCGATGCCTCCTGCGTCGTATTCATTGTTGGTTTTCTCGGCAATGAGGAGCGCCTCTAGAAGGCGCAGACGTCGAGGTCGGCGGCTCTCCCGATTATACTTATATTTTGTATAATACTGTCGCGGGAGATGGAAATATTGTGAGTAGCACGGGCGTGGTTCATGATGGCACCCTCCTGGGCGTGGCAGGAGATCCTTTTGACAGACGCATCGTGGTCATTCCAATATAAGCGCCGGGCATCCTCGGACAGGACATACAAATTGGTAGACCACGTTCTTCTGCTTGAGGGGTTCTCTTGCTGGCGGAGAGGGGTTATTTTTCATCACCAGATCACGGGTGCGGCGGTTCTTATAATAAATTATAAGATTTATTCTCTTACTGTCTTCGGTCGGGGTGACGTTTTCCATGACGATTTGCTTCATGGAGTTCTCGTCCTCACGGTACTGGGGATGCATCCGGGCCTTATAATAGATCTTTATGTCATCTTGGGGGGCAGGTTGTGTGTTCTCACCGTTGTACCATTTTTCCAGGCCAGTTCGAATTTCTTTGTTGATGAGTTTGTTGGTGAGACCATTGTTCACCAACATTTGTGCGGCACGTTCGAATTCCTTGTTGGTGTCCTTCCAGGTGGAGCAGTGGGAGAGGGCCCTTTAATGAAGGTCCTGACTGTCGTGTTCTTAAACCTAGCAGGGCACTCGCTATCCCCATTCAAGCAAAGTCCCAAATTGGTGGATTTTTGTGTAGACTGATGTCTTCAAGTTCCGTTCCGTCTTTGTGACCATAACGTCGAGGAAGGGGGAGCCGGTCGTCTGTGCTGAACTCGACAGTGTAGTTCAACACACTACATTGTTGGAAGGTCAGACGAAGGGCTTCAACCTCCTCCTCGAACTGGCCTGGAAAAATGGTACAACGGTGAGAACACACAACCTGCCCCCCAAGATGACATAAAGATCTATTATAAGGCCCGGATGCATCCCCAGTACCGTGAGGACGAGAACTCCATGAAGAAAATCGTCATGGGAAAACGTCACCCCAACCGAAGACAGTAAGAGAATAAATCTTATAATTTATTATAAGAACCGCCGCACCGTGATCTGGTGATGAAAAATAACCCCTCTCCGCCAGCAAGAGAACCCCTCAAGCAGAAGAACGTGGTCTACCAATTTGTATGTCCTGTCCGAGGATGCCCCGGCGCTTATATTGGAATGACCACGATGCGTCTGTCAAAAGGATCTCCTGCCACGCCCAGGAGGGTGCCATCATGAACCACGCCCGTGCTACTCACAGTATTTCCATCTCCCGCGACAGTATTATACGAAATATAAGTATAATCGGAGAGCCGCCGACCTCGACGTCTGCGCCTGCTAGAGGCGCTCCTCATTGCCGAGAGAAACCAACAATGAATACGACGCAGGAGGCATCGCTCCTACCCACGAATTTAAGAAGACTAATGCAGAACACCCACCAAATCCAACGAATACCTGAAAACGACAACCCTGAGAATGGAGATGCCCTGATGAGCGAGGCGCCCTTCGAGACAATCCCCGACTACGACAGAAAGAGTAGATAATGACATCATTCATCCGCAGCCCAATAGCAGCCAAACTACCGATGATGTCAGCCGGCATGACATCACGCAACGGCAGGCCAATGGGAACGCTGGAATGAATGACATTCCCAGGTTGCGAAGATCTGTCAGGATCGAGCTTCGCCGCAGAAATTTGGCTTGAAGTTCGCTGACTGCAACCAATCAGAATTCGCCATCCATGAACCCCCCCGCTGAAACCCGTGTATAAATTCAAAAGGACCTATGCAATCTGCCAGTCCTCTACTAGCTCCCGCTGGAGAATGACAGAAGAGTCTGTCGAAACGCGTCGCGGCAACAATTGTATAGAACCAACTGTATAGAATATATAAAGAAGCAGAATCCAGATTTTGACTTTTCCCCCATGAAATGACAGATATAGGCGAGCTGTTAGCACGCACCTCCACTGAAGAGAAGTCCGCAATAAGGAAAATAGAAACAGTCTTCTACAAAATAAATGCAGCTGAAGCAGCAATAATATTCAATAATAATAATAATGGGGAAACAAATCCCGTGATGACTAGTATTAAAATCTTATTTTAAGATATACAAAAGAAAGCTATCGAGAGCTTGCTCGATAGCTCCTTTTGGTACAATCGTGCACAAAAATCCGTTCCCTTAGCCATCCAGAGAGTGAACACGAATCCACTGGCTATGAAACACTGAAGCAGTTGAACAAGTAACTAATGGAAGACCGAACAGATGTCTCACCGTAAGGGCATATGGGAACAGGAAGGAGGAGTGGGGAGCAGGTATTTTTCTTGAGCATAAAGTCTCCATATTCTAGTATCGTTAAGAAAGTGATCATAGAGTTTTTGTTGCTGACAATACTGGGTTTGAGTGTAAAATGTGCAGTTGAGGAAATATGCGAAAAAAATATGAGAATAAAAGTGCTTAGGAAGTCAGTGCTCATGAATTAGTATTTCCTATAGATTATCGTATCTTATTAACAGACATGTCCACAAGATCGATACAAAAATTTCAATAACAGTGTTTACGGTGGTGTTCTATAATCTGCAAGCCACCTCTTATGAAAAAAAACTAACATTTATAGCTGCATATTAGCAAAATTTTCAGTTCACTTACGTTATTGAAGTAGCAACCACTAACTGCTATATTATTTTGCACGGCTGGGCCAACATCCATAGAGAAGGTGGGCGATATGGGTGATAACACCCAATGCCAGTTTTTGGACATTTGCAAATTACAGCTTCATGTAATTTTCTTGAAATATTAACACAATATGAAATATTAACATACTTTCACCAATGTAACAAGTTCACATTTAGTAGAAAGATAGAAAGACAGAAGCAGAGAAAAAAATATTAATAGGACAAAGATAAAGACAAGAAATTTTATGAGACACAGACAGACAGATAACTTTTCAAATTCTTTTCTAGATTAACACCATAGTGAACAAGCCTCCTGTTATTACTTTCGTTTTATCATCAGGTCAATAGCAAAATATCAGTTATTATCAATTTTACTATTTCTTTCTTAAGGGTATATTCATCATTGTTTTCACGATGCACTGTAATAGAAAAGGAGCAAAGTAGTAAACGAGTTAATTATTGCTGACAATTTTGACTGACATATTATTTTAAAAGCAATTACCTGGAATATGCTGTTGTAGGAATTTAACTTCTCTCTCCTGGAAAGTCAGCTGCAGTGGTCCTCCCCCTTCCCTGACTCGTTTCCTGTCTTGGCGAGGATTATGAACCACTAGCTGCAACCTTGGCATTGGTGAGTTAGGTTGGCTAGTATGTGACCAATCTTTGGCTGCAGCTTTTAGCTCCACTAATTTTATCAGGGTCTATTTCTTCTACTTTTTGGATTTCCTTTCAATATTCCAGCCTTAGTTTCTTAACTGCTGTGCTTTTGTCCTGTCTCAACTTTCCTATTTAGTTTGTTTTCCTTTCCTTTCTGGGAATGAAGCGCATTTTTTGTAATTCCCTTTCTTATTTCACAATAACAACTAAAGGAGCAACATTTACAAAGCCTTCTGTATTCACAATTGAACGCTTATTTTAGCTTGACTAAAAGTTAAACTAAAAACATCTTCATATTTTTCCGACAATCTGTCAGATAACTTTGAAGCAATACCACATAAAAATGTTTTTTTCATTCATTTAATTTTGACAATGCCAGTTTCATTAAAGATTATACATAATTTTCACTTTAAAACTTTGGATCATGCATGATCTTCCAAAACATTTGCATTAATTGGTAATCAAGTAAAAAGAACATAGCTAAAAAAACATGAGTGTTAACATTTTATTAGCGTTAACCACTCCACAACTTCAATTTCAGCATGATCCTGTAGCCAGTCCCTCACCACGTGGCTGTTGTGGATGGGCCTCTGGTTATGGACAAACTTTATTATATCAGGAACAGGAACTGCCATAGCCCGAACTGATGGAAGCAACACTTGCTCAAGGATTTCGACGTATTTCTCTTCTGTGAAGCGGCCATCGATCGTTACAAGCACGACAGTACCATATGCCCACATCCATCCCCAGAATGATACTGCCACTCTGCCACTCACTGCTCGGTGATTGATGTTATTCTCCTGATAGCGCGTTAGATCGCCACCAGCAATGCCTAACTCGGGCTGCCACTAACTGAAACACCTTCTCTTCATTAAAGATGACATCTCTCCAATAATTTTCGTCATGCAGAAGGTGTTCCAGAGCAAACCCAAGCCAACATTCCTTGTGTGCAGGAGTTAGCCATCCTTTGTATGTTGGGATATGACAGTGAATCCCGGCTTCATGGAGTCTGCGTCTCAAGGTCAAGGGATGGCAGTTTAACACCAGATTTATAGTATGCTGTGCCGATGTCCTCATAGGATGCACTTCACCGGATGCTACAATCAGGGCATCTAGCCTGGGCAAAGTTGCGCGTGGCCTCCCACTTTGTGCAAGGCTTCGTTTTCACAGAGTCCTCCTCCTCCCACCGGTGGATGCACTTCCTTATCAATTTGGTGCTTCTCCCAATTCGATGAGACTCATGTGTTTGGATACAATAATAATAATAATGATAATAACAATGATAATGATAATAATAATGATGATGACCATGATTATCATTATCATACATACGGAATTTCCCATCTTTACCTCCCTGATAGAAAGGTTTAGCGTGTGTTTATCACAGTTGTATTTCTAAAATGTTTTCAAAATGTTCCTGTTGCAATTTTTACTATGATTTTTAAACAAGCAAACCTCCATGTGGATCAAGTTAATCTTTCATGTGAAAGTGCCGTAACAGTACGGTCAAGCTTTCGTTTACACCTATGATGTTCAGATAAAGAATTAAGGTACAACAGAAGTGACAGCCGGCATCTTTTAAAAATGAAATGCTATGCACAAAAAAATAAGGCTTAAAAGCAACACGAATACATTACATCCATTTTTTCACTGATTTTCTGAATTTACTTTATAAATTCCTTAATTTACTTTAACGCTCTTGTGCAGAATTTCCTTACGCGTTTCATCGCATATACTCGTACATAGTTCCACTATCTTTTTTATTTAATTTGGTATAACTGATTTTTCAAAAATAAACATGCCTTGACCTCAGCATGATATTCTAATTTCTTGTTTTTTTTTATTTAGAAAACTTCACCTTAACGACATTATAATAGATACTACTGTAGAATTATAGACATGAAAAAAGCCGTTTGTTCATCCACCAATCATTCAAGTTCGTAAATTTCAGCTATATCGCCTCTTTTATTTTATTCCATTAAATTCCTTACATTCATAAGTGGATGCTCCATAATTCAAGATCCTACTATATTTTCCCTTTATTCCCCGTACCATCAACCCCTCTCAAGCTTAAATTCGTCCATATTTCATCTTCTTTTCCTCCTTTGCTATTCTTTCGACTTCATTTTCCTCGTAATATTCCTCCTTTCGCCTTAACTGCCTTGACACTTCAATCTTCCTCCATCTCACCCCCGAATTTATTCCAATTTCTCTTTTTCTTAAACCCCTTCCTGTCACCATTTGTTCTAATATCCCTCCACTGGAAGACATTATACGAGGAATTCCATCTTTCACTTAATTTCACGTTCGGTCCGAGACTCCGGCGTTATTGAATATATTGAGACAACAGAATGGAGAGAGAGAGAGAGAGAGAGAGAGAGAGAGAGAGATTTTTTACAGAATGACATCGAGAGACATTTTTATCGCTAACAAAACAGAGTTTCTTTTGAAACAATTTGGGAAAACTCCCAATGTCTTTGGAAAAATATCATTCGCCTTTACATTTCCTCAGGAAATCTCGACAAATTGATTTCATCTCTCATCTTTTTTTTCGTATCGTCGTAGTTTATTGTCTCGTGTCTCTCTTGTCTATCGATCCGGTGTCTTAAAACTTCGCCGATTCCCTTCAAGTTTCTGTTGCCAGGAAAAAGGAAAGGAAAAACTCTTGGAATAAATTCCCAGATAATTGGAAGACAAGATGCAACTTGGACGAGTTTAAGCCTACAGACGAGAAGCGATTCTGCAACTTTATTGAAGATTTATCAAAACTTTATGTCCCACCTTGCTTAAAGCTTAAAGAGCACTTTATATTCTAATCCCGCTGCTCTACTTAAGCTGAAATTTAATATATTCCAGGTTTACGCCTTCCCTCGTGGAAAATACGAAAACGAGTAAACTTTGATATAATCATTATGGGTAAGATTATCTTTCTACAAAAGAATAGTTTATCCCTAGCGGAGGCATTTTGTAATTATATCACTTGATGGCTTTAGTTTATAAGGTCATTTAGCGGTGTCTAATATTCTGTTATCTAAGAATATGTTATGATTATAACTCTCTTTTTCATCTTTTTCAATGACGGAGAGATAGTGTTCGGCAACCACAGCTATCGTAAAAGTATGAATGAACGAATGAATGAATGAATATGTTAATAAATACGTACATAAAATGAATTAAAAGACAAACAATAAAGAATACGCAATATTATTTAGGAATCTGCATAAAGTACCGTTTTTTTTTATTTCTCGTCCTTTTTTCTCGTAATGACTAATTAAATGAACGAGAGTGCCTCAATTTTGTGTTCTAACATTTCCAATTTTTACAGAGAGCTTCTCAGGACCTGTTCGGTTATCATCTTTATTTTCATCAAGATTATTATAATTTTTATTACAACATAAAGATGACTGATTTATTGAAAGAATAATCTGGAATTCCAACAACAGGGGTCACCATTACTAAAGTTTGAATGTGCATCTCCTAATTTCACTCCTCCGTTATTCATTAATCGGATGAGAAACAAGAGAATTATAAGATCAGGAAAACGTCACTTAGAAGTGAAAGGGTATCTCATGACAGCCCTTACAAAACCTCCAGCTTTCAATAAGCCACTAAAAGCATATTTGGTATTTCTGATGGTCTTCTAAAGCAAGAAAAATAAATTGAAAGTCGAACCATTCGAAAAGGGATTTGTTTCACTGTTTACGAAGCAAAATTCAAGGTCTAGAGGGTATACTCTCTAGACCTTGGCAAAAAAACAAAAATCATGTTACATGGAAAACTACAATTGGGGATTTATATGCTTTAGGATAAAATCCACGCGACAGTGACCTGATATGCTGAGCTATTAAAAATATAGCTTTGTCCCGCTGTTTAACGAAAACGAAAAATCCCGATAAATAAAAAAAAAAAACACGAAATTGAGGGTTTACATACTTTAGAATAAAGATTACATCGAGTCACGACTCATTACTTACATCCTACCATGGTTCTGGGTCTACCACACACACACACATTATGTTCATTCTCTTCCCTAAGGAAACGTAAAGCTGTTTTGTAATTTAAAGAAAGATAAGCCGGAAGCTGGTAGCACTGACAAATGAAATGGTTTTCAGGCAGTGTGTCTCACGCCTGAACAAACACAGAATACAACCGCACATGTGTATAAAGTTAAAATATTGCATCTGTAGACCTTCGGGTACAAAAAGCAATATCATTCATGATCCTGCATAAAGTTCATGATGGCATTAATGTAAAAAAAAAAAAAAAAAAAAAAAAAAAAAAAACAGAAGAATGGATATGACTACTTATAAATCAGATGTTCCTCGTGTTTTGTATATTACCTTGATTGAAAAATGCATTACAACTATGCAGAGGTAGTTGATGAGTTCCAGTGGTTTAAATTTAAGTAATGTAAACTCCGATGGGCAACTCCCTATGAATTCATTCCGTGCTGAATTTTGCAAACTTGAAAATGTGAATTTATAGACCTAACCTAATTCCTTTTCAGATGAGAAAAAAATAAGAAAACAACATTCTGATACTCAATACAGTTCGTATTCATTAGCTTTATACTATCGAACTGGAGAGAGAGAGAGAGAGAGAGAGAGAGAGAGAGAGAGAGAGAGAGAGAGAGAGAGAGAGAGAGAGAGAGAGAGAGAGATTGCCTAAACTGAGAGAGAGAGAGAGAGAGAGAGAGAGAGAGAGAGAGAGAGAGAGAGAAGAGAGAGAGAGAGAGAGAGAGAGAGAGAGATTCTGGCAGGTGAAAGAGATCTCTACTATTTGAATGCAAGGTACATTTAAAGCTTTGGCAACAGGACGTGGCCAATGATGACGATGGTAATAATGAATGTGTTGATCAGAATGGTGAGAATGGTGTTGATGGATATGGTGAGAGCGCTGCCAGGACCTGACAGACATTCCTGTGTTTGCAAACGGGAAGAGAGCCCTCACAGATTTCAAATGAAGAGCTGATTCCCACACTTACATACATACACACACAAACAAGAGAGAGAGAGAGAGAGAGAGAGAGAGAGAGAGAGAGAGAGAGAGAGAGAGAGAGAGAGAGAGAAGCATAGATGGACGTATTTCCGTTAATTACAATCCCTCTAGAGTTCAATCAGCCGAATCGATGGATTACCTTTCTTTCATATAAATCTGTACTTTGCCTGCACTTCGTGTGATGAGATTGGAAAAGCTATTGGTAATAACTCTGCGTATGTAAGAGAGAGAGAGAGAGAGAGAGAGAGAGAGAGAGAGAGAGAGAGAGAGAGAGAGAGAGAGAGAGAGAGAGAGATGAATGGTTTTCATGAAAATTTCTGAAATTTAGAGCAACGCAACTTTATGACTAACAAATCTGGAAAAAGTTTAATGTATGAATTCATTTTATTTACCTATTATAAAACTATAACTTCACCAGCCAAAGATTTTTTTACGTTTAATATGTAAATTTCCTTATGAAGAAAATAGAGAAATGGGCAAGAGTAGCAAAATATAGGCAGGTAATTAATGATAGGCGTTTAGTTATAGATCGGCTTTGTCAAAAGACTATTTCGTCGTATGGGTACATTCAGAAGAATAACCATCACATTTTAATCGTTAAGAACCAAGTCTACCATCGGAGGGCAGCTGGTCTGTTTGTCTGTCACTCTGTATGTCTTTTCCTTCAACTAAAGAAAGTTTTGTTAAAGTGCTACAGTGTCAAATGTCATGAGATAATGAACTTCATATTTGGGATTCATGATCAACTGATAATGCCGAGGTGCAGAGGTCAAGGTCAAAGCCATCCTTAAATGTGAGAGGTCAAACAGGAATTTGCCAACACCAGGGGTATTGCTTTCCGCAAACACTTCTTGTTTACCATGAATATAAAGAATTTATACGCAAAAATCAACAATTAAACTAATCTACATACTACTAGTGTTTACTCTCTGACCTCATGAACTTCTTTAACAAAGAGGGAATTCAAGTAAGTAAGTAAGAGCGAGATACGTTACCCCAGTAAATGGTAGCAACAATAACAACTTTATGTTTCTACAACAACTGCTATTAATTATAATAAGAAGAATGATCAATGTCTTTACTTAAAAAATAATTACAATATCAGTAATAAAACCTTCAGTCTACCGATGCCCTACATTTCATGAAATGAATGCAGCAACAAATTAATTACATGTGAGTTAACACAACATTCTATAAAAATGCGTAACGCTTTTGTTTACTTAACAAACCATTAGCGCCAGCTGGGCTAACAGGCATTAATTCAGCACTTTGAAAGTTATGGTAAATTACAAAGCATTATCATGTTATCATGAACCGTGATTTGGGAGGGGGGGTGTTATCTGACCTGGGGAGGGAGTTGGTTGTGGAAATGCTTTAAAATATGCGGAAAGCATACGTATGCATTCATACTCTTTTGGTTATATTTATCCTTTTTTGAAAGCCATGGGATGACTTCTTTTCAGGGCCATGTATTCCTCAGTTCAAAATTTTGCTACTATCGGGTACCGAGTTCGATTTAATGAATGAATACAAGCATAAAAGCAATGCCATGCAAATCTGAAAAGAAAATGTCGAGTCTCTCATCAAAGACAAAAGATAATGCTTGAAAGTACCTCGGTACTGATTTAAGCTTCAACAGAAAATAATTTGTATCTAATTAACTATTTCTCTTCGAAGTTATCTTTAGTTCAAGCGATACTTGAATAATGTTTGGGAAGGCAGAATCCGAGTGAATTGTTGCTACTACAAAGGAGATCAAGTTCGTTATCATAAGGATTATATGCATTATCCTGATTTCAGTGAAATGTCCCTGGGAAGGTCAACTCCAGGACAGGCACTAGATGATTACATTTTGCTCTCACAAATTTTGTCCAATTCTGTTTTGGAAAACTTTGATACTGGGCAGAGATCAAATCTGTCTTTGCTGTTATCTTTCATATAATCAGAAATATTTGCAAAGGGTATCAAATGTATGTAAAAAGTTTTTCAGAGAAAACAATCCTTCCCGTATAATGTAAATGCTTTTTTTCCTATTTATTGAAGTCTTAAATATGAGATAAACGTATCATTATTCATTGATAATTTTAACATTCCCTTGGAGTTAGTGATAACTTATCCGGTACCAAGTCATTTGTTTATAGGAATATGCAAATGTTAGGACCTACATATAAAAAAGTTTTTCAGTTTTGGTTAATACAAAGACAAAGGCAATCCTTCCCGTGTGTAAACTCTCAAATGCTTATGCTTTCGCGTCCTGATTTGTCATGTTAAGGTATGCACAAGTCATGAATTATTTCTCCATTCCGGGCCTCAAATTAAATTCATTATGCCGACTAAGATAAAATGATGCGTTCTCAGTTAATATAATACAAAATAAGAAATGTTAATAATGATAATGATAGTTTCGGCTTTGCTTGTAGGCAACAGAAGAGTTAGGAGACACAGATTTGCTTGGGGGAGAACTAAGGAGATGAAGACTGGAGATGAGAGGATATTTGTGGACTCTAAAGGAAGGACACGGGACACACGAGTGAAGAAATTTCAAAGGGACCCGTTGCATCATAAGACGTTGAAGGTGATGATGATAGTGATGATGATGATGGTGATGATATATATTATACATATATACAGTATATATGTATACACACTATATATATATATATATATATATATATATATATATATACAGTATACACACACACACACATATATATATATATATATATATATATATATATATATATATATAATGGAGCTATGGATAGGATTTCTGTTTTCTATTTATTTATTAAGAAGTTGACGTCCTGTATCGCTTGATACATTTTCCAGACTGAAATAGCGATTAAAATACAGTATTTGCGTATAAAAGATAAGAGATATATACATTACACACTTATTGACATCATATTAGCAGTTAAAAAACAGAACAAGAGGGAAAAAAACAAAAGCAGAGGCGAGAAGCACAAAACACCCACCCACAATTGTAGCGTAAAGCAGGGTGGGGGTGGGGGGAGTAAAGACACAGAGGCTAAAAACAAGAGCAAACTATCGAATGTATAGTTGGGTTGATGCTGACTGGTGATTGAGGGTAGGGATAGTCAATTTTATCATTATAGATTCAAGGGTGGCCAGTTCCTCCATACTTCATATTCTTCCCACAATACTAAAGTCCCTGACATCTAAATGTGTTTTGTAAGTGTTGCTAAGGAGATACGGATCTTTAACAGCCTCCTGGTACATCCGAAACGTTGGCTTCTTTATAAATGGATAGAAAACAAAAAGCCTTTCCATAGCTCCATTATGTCTACTGTCTGAGTGTCTGCTCCACCTTCGTATATATATCTATCTATCTATCTATCTATCTATCTATCTGTCTATCTATATATCTATCTATCTATCTATATATATATATATATATATATATATATATATATATATATATATATATATATATATATATATATATATATAAATTCACTACACAATGGGAATAACACACCCCAAGTGAATTATAACTAATAAGTGCTTCTGTCACAGTTTTTAATTTTTACATTATAGTTCATTACTTGTTTCCATTTTGTTTTATTCTTAGATATTGTCCTGATCATGAATGGTCTCTCTGGGTATTCTCTAACCTTTCAAGGTTCAAGATTACCTAGAGAAACCATTCATAATCAGGGAAATATCTAAACATAAAACAAAAAGGAAACAAATATTATAAAACTCTAATAAAAACGAAGAACTAAAATGTAAAAATTAAAAACTGGTCAAGTTAGATATAACAGACTTTTGAATGCATAACTGACTAGAGTGAGATAATTCAATATTGGTTCTAAAGTAGCACAGCTATGATTATGTAATAATCATAGCTGAACTGAATACAGAATTTAGGCCAAAGGCCAAGCACTGGGACCTGCGAGGTTATTCTGCGCTGAAAGGGAAATTGACAGTAAAAGGTTTGAAAGGTGTAACAGGAGGAAAACCTCGCAGTTGCACTATGAATCAATTATTAGGAGAGGGTGGGAAGTATGATAGAGGAAAGAGAATATGAAAGGAGATACAGTAAAAGGAATGAAAGGAGTTGCAGCTAGGGGCCGAAGGCACGCTGCTAAGGTTCACTAACGGCACTAAACCCCCACGGGGGGGAAATTTCTCGACTCGGAAATCAAAATAGCATTTTCAATTATATGATTTTCGAGTGAATTGAAAACTTATAGCTGGACATACTGAGTCTGTAAGTAAAACAACTCTCCCTAAAATGAATCTTAAAAATACTAATAAAAGAATTAGTGTGAATGTAGCGTTCAAAGGTTAATTCGAAGGCAATAATTTCTTTGATTCTAAAAACTATTGCACTGTATATTTACTGTTTACTAGGAGATTTTCAACTCCCTTTTGCGTAGATAGTGGTTTGGGGAATGCAATGCTGTTTATTACCTAAACATTGGAACTAGGCAGTACCTGCCTTTGCAAAGTGATAACCAAAGCTGCTCGAATTAAGAAGACTGACGATGTGAAACCGTCGGAAAGATCTTAAAAACCAGACAAGACTGACCATATCTTTCTGAATCCTATCTTCAAGAAGATAAAACTTATCCTCGATTCTCCGACAGACTGCTTCAATCAAATTCCTCTTATATGATAAGATGCCCTATGTAGCCTACTACCCAAACCTTTATTACTTATTATTTAATAAGAAGTGAAGACACTGCCCGAAATATAACATCCTCTCCTTTCATTTTATGTATATGGGTCTTTTCACATTCGCTGTACGTTAGCACATAATTTATTTAGTGTGTGTGTGTGTATAATATATATAATATATATATGTGTGTATAATATATATATATATATATATATATATATATATATATATATATATATATATATATATATATATATATATATATATATATATATATATGTTGACAGCTCCTATAGAATAGAATAAATAGTATATAGTTATGAACCATTGAAATGTATGTCATATGACCCCTGATGTAATGTGCGACAGTGTTAAGCATGTTTAGGGGCGAGATGAACACTTGTGTCAGCGTATACCAGGCTGTTTGTAAACTATAGTTCTCTCGATGTGCGAAATGAATTTGGGTCTTGGAAATCTAGGTGCCTCACGTAGGCCAAAGTATTGACCCTGTTGACCTGTATTGTGTCACAGGATCTCCACGTCACGAGGGGGTGGTGGGAGACTGTTCTAGAATTATGAGTGTATGCGTAAATCTGCTCGAAAGGGGGTCATTGAGGGGTAATGTATTAGCATCTTGAGTACAGATGAGTGATTCAGGCAGTAACTTGAATTAGTGAAAATACTGCCTGGTGAGGGCGCTAGACTTTTGCCAGTAAGGGTGAGAAGTAATCTTTTCATTTAAAAATGCCCGATTGGACATTGAGTTAATTCTGTACTCTGTTGGTTTTCATTGACATTTTATTACTGAATATTTTTTTCCTCTTTATTGTCTTGCATATTTACCGTGTATAACCTCTGTGATGTGTTGGGTGATTTTGGTAACATGGGAAGTCTCCCATTTATGCATTTATTTGTCTTCGTGCTTTATTTTGAAGGTGGCCTTTTATTTCAGATGGATTTGTTTGTGGTCACATGTTAAGGGAATTTCTGACATATAACTATCACTTCGGTCATGACAGACTTTGACATTATCGTCGGGGGTATGTAACTGATTGGTGTCAAAATGCATTTACCAGTCCGAGAGTTTAATTTTTCATTTACTTTTTGCCAGAAGTTAAGGACAGTCTTTGACCTTCTCTTCTTTAACTTTGCTTTTGTTTGGTTAAGTTTGGGAATAAAAACTGTATTTTGAGTAAAACATGAGTTTCGTCTAGCCTTGATCTAATTTCAGCTATGACATGAGAGAGAGAGGTAGGAGATGAAAACTGACATTCCTAGATTGACTTCGATGATCAAGGATGACGGTGTTGACTTTAAAAGTAGGTTGTTTCTTGTGCTTTGAGATTTAGGATTTTGACTATAGAAGTAGTAGGGGGAGGGATACAACAGATGGTGGCAGCGTAAACTGGTAAATATGCCTTCAGAGAGACGGCGTCTGGGCAATTAAAGTAGGTTTCAATGGATAGGTTTGTCGGGTAGGTTGGCACCCATGGCTGATGAGTGATGACCTAAGCAAGCCAGGAGGCAATTGACTCGACATGCTTTGAGGGACTTAGTGTCATTCAACAGTGGTATTGTTTAGGTATATTAGGGGTGTGCAGATAGAATTTATGCAATTTATATTACGGTGATGTGCTAATTCTTAGTGTATATAGTGGGTGATTAGGCCTCGCAAAGTAGCTGGGGCGTGGGAAAGAGAAGATACATAAGTGTTAATTTTTTATTTTCAGGATACGGTAATTCCGTGTTCTTTTGGCTTCCTGTCTGAGTGGATTCCTATTTAATCTCTTTTTTTTATTATTAAGTGTGTTACAGTAGGGGCATAAAGGGAACAAACTGAGTTTAGTTGATATATGGATTTATTATTTCCTCTCCTCTTTGCCCTCTTTGTATTTTGAATGTTTTGGTTTTACCGTGAGTTTACCATATTGAGTGAATATATGTTCCCGATGCATTACATACACGCATGCATGTAGCGAGTGCTTTGTGGTCAGGAGAGGTATCGTGACTTCTTCCTACTGCTGCGGTTAGCATTCCTGATCCAGAGATAGTTGTTGGTCTGTTGTTCCTTTGGGTTCTGCAGGCTCAGCAGAATTACTTACATTACAATGCAATGGGGGGAGTGGTTGGTATGGGGGGGTGGGGTGGTTTCTTCGGCATCCTTTTCTACCTTTCGCTGCCTCCTCTTCTTCTCCCGTCTTCCTTCTCCTTTCATGTTTGGATGACTTGGGGTTTTCTTTCTGACCTTCAAATGGTTAACCAGGTGATTGACTAACCTTGACCGGGAGTGTGGGAGATGGATGCTTTTTTTTCCCCTGCAGGGTTTGCTCTTAGATTTTAGTTATTTTGAAGTTTCATTTGTTTTTTGTTTTTTTGAGGGGGGGGGAATATTTCTTTCTGGTGTCTTTTGTTTGTTTTACCTTAAATGAAGGGGAAATAAATATCTTATTATTTTTTTTCTGGGTCTTCTTTCGTGGACTTAGAGAATAATTTTTTTTGAGATTTCAGTATTGTATGGAACTGAGATCCAGTCGTGTTCTTGATGCTTGGAGTTCCTTCACTTTAGAAAATATGGTAGGCGGGGATGAAGACAAAAAGACCCTGGTCCATAAGATCGCAACAATATCTGCTGAAATTCAACCCTTTCCCGGGTTAGTGAATGGGACTCTTCCCCAACCCATAGAGATTTTTATTGATGGACAATTACCTCAATGCTAAGAGTATTACAAATGACAATGCCACATTTAATGAAGCTTGAGGATTCCTCGCCCTCGATAAAGGGGATATTGGTCAACACTGTGGTAGCTATTTTTTTAGCAGGTGTAAAACATGGGATGATCTCAAAGGTTTCCTTAGGAGGGCATATGGCGTTGCTGAAACTGGAGATGTGGTTTGTGATGTTCGGGCTCTCTTTGAAGTAAGGAAAGGCCAAGATTTGATGGCTGGCTTTAGCTCTAGGTTGTACGATCAGACTATAGATTTAGTAAGGAAATTGAGAGGGTCTGATTGGGCAAATGGTGACAATATTTCTTTGGAACACTTAGGGAAATTATTGCACTTCTCATGCCTTCTACACGAGGTCCCAGACGCTATAGTGGATAGTTTTGATACGAATATGGAGCATACGGCTGATGAGGCGCTGATTTTTTCTCAGGTTCGCAAACACATGTCAAAATGTCCTGCAGTTGATAGTAGCTTTTTCAATGGGATACCAAAGGCTTCTTTGGACATTCCAAAGTACCCGTCACAAGGGAATCCAGGTTTTGTCTCCGGCAGTTTTTGTGGCAAGGTAGACATTGATAGAAAACCAGTCTTAGCTTCCAATAGTCTTGGTGCTAGGGTAGACAGTGATAGGAACTTCATGGATCAAACGCCACGGTTTTGGTGTGTTAACTGTAGCAGAGTAGGGCATCCTAAGAAGAACTGCCAAGTTAGATATTGTGCGGGATGCAAGAATGTGTGTTACTCTTGGTAGTCTTGTCCATCCCAAAAGCGGGGTAATGCTAGACCTCCATCCCAGAGCTTTGGTAGTCCCATTAAGAAAGCTCCCAAGGGGGCTATTCAAAGGGATCTAGGGATCGGCAGAATTTTTGGAAGACCGATATTGGACTTTGAATTTAATCAGTCGATGTTTTCCCAGTACCCCTTGAAACCTTCGAACGAGAAGGAATGTGATGTTCAGGCTCATAAGTTGGTTGTTTTAGGTTTGGCTACCATTTGTTTCACGCTATGTAATTAGTTAATTAGGAAACCAGTTTTGGTGATAAAAGGGGTTGCTTTAGGGAACAGAATTCTTTTGGGTCACCCTGCTTGCCGATGTAGCAAAGTCTCCGTACATATCGGGGTGGGAGGTATGGGTTCCCGGTGTTTGTGTCCCGTATGTGGGTACTAGTGAAATGGAGGGGAATACTTTTATGGGTGATAATATGAGTGATATTGATGATAATATGGGTGATATTCATGATAATAAGGAACCTGTGGTAAATAACCACTTACAAGGTCATACTGAGCCTAAAGGCCAGGAGAATAATTTATATAAAGGTGTTTTCTTGGATGATTTGGTTTTAGAACCAGGTATGATCGGTCTGGTTAAAGTTCAGTTGAAAGGTGTAAAAATGTATGATAATATGGGTGACAAGTGGAACCTGTATAACTGAGGAGCCTAAGGCCAGGAGAATAATTTATATAAAGGCGTTTTCTTGGATGATTTGGTTTTAGAACCAGGATCGTTGTGAAGTAATTCAAAGTTTCTGTGAAAATAAAGTTGTGATCAATTAAGTACAGGTGTTACTTGGGTGGCATTGTTGAACTGTAATGATTCAGTTAGGAGATATCATAGGGATACTTATGTTTTGGATTTTGAAGACTGCAATGAGGGAGCTGATTCAGTTGCTCTCGTAGGGAATCAAAATGAGTTTTCTGATGCAGAAATGCAAATTAGGAAAAAGGTTTTTAGGGGTCATTTACCTAATGCTGATTATAAAGAATATATAGGGGATTTAGGTGAGGTTCTGGCAGATTTTTCGGATATAGTTGCCCTCAAAGGGGACAAGTTAGGGTTAACAAATGTATTAGAACACAAGGTACACCTCGAGGAGGGGATTATGCCAATTTTTGTCCCTTCGTATCGGATACCCCTCAAGATTAGAGAGCAGGTTGAGCAAGAGGTTAATAAGTGGGAAGAGGAAGGTATAATCAGGCCTAGTTCCTCACCTTTTAATTATCCATTGTTGGCAGTTCCTAAGAAAGATGGCTCGATCTGTGTGTGTGTGTGTAGACTTTAGGAAGCTGAATGAAAAGATTGTGCCTGACAGGTATCCAGTGGCGTGCTTGCTGGACCTGTTTGTAGAAATAGGGGGTAGGAATATATCTTATGCAAGGGTTTTACAAACTCCATTCAGTGATGAAAGTCGGGAATTTACGGCCTTCTCCATTCCCAAGGGCCACCACAAGTTTACATGGATGCCTTCTGGTTTGTCAGGTAGTCCTATGACTTTTAAGAGATTAGTGAATACAGTTTTCCAAGGGTTGCTGAGCAAGTCAGTGTTCGTCTACAATTCGTGTATTTAGGCCATGTCATCTATAAGGATGGAGTAAGGGTGAAGATGGATGAGATTAAAGCAATTGTCAGTTTTCCTATCCCCAGGACCAAGAAACAGGTACAGTCGTTTACGGGGATGGCAGGATTTTTTAGGAGGTTTGTGAAAGGATTTTCTATGTTGTCAGCTCACTTGACAGATGTTTTAAGGGAGGATGTACAGTTTTTATGGGGCGCATCGCAGCAGTCGGCCTTTCAGAAAGTTAAAGATGCTTTCACGAGTCCTTGAGTTTTGTGTTTCCCAGATTTTTCATTACTTTCGTGTTAGTGGCAGATGCCGGTCAGGAGGGAATGGGCGCATGCCATATGCAGAAATTTGTTGGTAAATTGCATTCCATTGCTTTTTACAACAGGAAATTTAAGACATGGGGTGGCAATGAGAGGTTGATGGCTACAGTTGACAAAGGGGTGTTTGCAGCTGTATCTAGTGTGGTTCATTTTAAGATGTTGTTAATGGGGAATAAAGTGGAAGTTCTTACAGATCTTAAGCCGTTGTTGGATCTTCTTAATAAGCCTGATCCTTCTCCTAAGAGAGCTAGGTGGTTTTTGACAATTAGGAATTTTGATGCAAAACTCAAGTACATAGAAGGCAGACATAATGTGGTAGCTGATGCTCTTAGTGGAAGTTTTTAAGATACAGATGGTAACCAGGCTTGTTTTGTTGCTGGTGATTCTATAGATTGGGATATTAGCCTGGCAGAGAAGAAACAATTTGAAGATGAGGTCTTAGCAGACGCAAAGGCATTCCTCAGAGGTGAATTGATTAGGAAGGGTTATAAGCTGCCTTTTTCAGGTCTGGAGTTAGAGGTAATTTGTTAGTTAGGAAAGTTCAACATAGGTTAAGGAGTAATGAGGATACAGGGGATATGGCACAGATCGTAGTCCCGAAAGCCTTGATTCCAGTAGTTTTGGAAATAGTGCACTGTAAGTTTGGTAGCCCACATTTGGGGATTGAGAAGACCTTTCATGAGATACGTAATAAATATGTCTGGAAGAATATGTTGTCTTCCTTAGAGAGTTTGTGAAGGGGTGTCCTGTTTGTAATGCATGCAAACCAGTGAAGGTTACTTCTTGTAAAGTGGGTTCTTTTCCTATCCCTAGTAGATCATTTCAACGAGTCCACATGGACATTTTGGGGAATTTTTGTGAATTGGGGTAAGGCTATAGGCATTTATTAGCAATGGTAGATGAATTGACGAGTGTGGTGGAAATTTTTTCGCTAAAGCATAAAACAGCAAAAGAATTGGTTGTTGCATTTTTCAATGGGTTTGTTTGTCGTTACGGGGTGCCTGAGGTACTGATTACAAATAATGGTAGGGAATTTGTGAATAAGACTTGGAATGTCTGGCGGAAGTTACGGGGATACAGAAAGTGACAACCCTTCTGTATAGGCCAGAAGCTAATGGGTTATGTGAACGTGCAAATAGGAAAGTGCTCGAAACTCTTAGAACCACCGTTGGTGGTAATGATGTACACTGGAACCGGTATATAGATACGGTCCGTCATAGCATTAACACTACGGTTAGTGAGCCCATTCAGATATCTCCGTTCGAAACATTGTTCGGTTGCTTGGCATGAGGTGCATTTGATTTGTTGCCTGTACATTCTCGCAGGGATGATACAGTTAGGTCGTTCATCTCTACGGCAAAAGAGACATACGCACGTCTCAGTAGTACTCTCGAGTCACAGACAGGAGAGATGGTTGAGAGAAGCAGTAGAAAATCAGCTGATGTACAAATTGCAGTGGGGGATAACGTGTTCTTGAGGGTTAATGTTAGGAGCCAATTGAACTATCAATTGGGATCAATTGGGAACCAAATTTGAAATCCGTTTAGAGTTATTGAGGGAAAAAAAGGGAATACAGTAGGTTTGTTATTCTGGATGAAAATACAGGATTAACAAGGTTAACGTATAAATCTAAGACCAAGAGGATAGCTTAATTGTAAAGGGGAGCTTTTGTGTTAATATTTTTTTCCCTGTTCTCTTTTCCAGTCCGGTTTAAATGGGTTTGCTAAGGGGGTGATTTGTAGGTTTTTAAAATGTGAAGATATTGGTCCATAGAGTTTCATGGATTCTGGTTTGATTTTACAGTAGTCTGTTTTGTTGTATTTATTTATTTTGTTCTTTCTGCGCAACTGCGGAGGTTTGGCGGAATTGTTGCTTTAATTTTTTGTAATTTTATGGGGGTAATCTAAGTTAAACATGGCACAGAGATACCGTAGAGTTCCATAGGCATTCTGGAAGTTTTGGGTCAAGTTTATGATATATTGTATCAACCCGTTGGTGAGTATGTTATGATTTTGAGGCGATGTTTGATTTCTTTTATAGGGGGCGCTATGGTCTTAAATATGGTTTTGGTGTTGATGGCGTTAGTTGAACGAGTTTCTGTCGGTGGGTATTGGATTTCGAGACGATTGTTCGTTAGGCTTTGACAACATTATGGGGGAGGAATGATAAATTACAGAAGTTATGAGGAATTGAGGGAATCCTTTAATGTGTTGCAGCTTACTGTTAATGAGATCCCGGGTAACTTAGACTGGCTGCTGTTTTGTTTACAGTGCAAACTGCGCTTATTAATATTGAGAAAGAAACTGAGTATTCGACAAGATTACAAATTCTGGTTCAAGCGGTAATAGCAGCCTCTCATGGGCGTATTTCTGGCTATGTGCTGCCTTTGGGGGTTTTAGAATCTACTTTGAGAAATGCAGCGTATGAATGGGGTTCAAACATATTATTTACTGGGGAGCACTTGTATGGTATTATGAGGATCTGAAGGTGTATTTGTCTGATAAGGGGTTAATTGTTGAGATGCCCATTAGCGATAAGAAGCCTTTTCGCAGTAGTCTTGAGACCCTTTCCTAGTACTTTTAAGGGTTCAGTAGTTACATGGAATGGGATAGAGACTATGTATATTCTAGGGGAAGAGTTTCAGTCCTCGGCAGTTGACTATGAGGAAGGGTGTGTATTAGTTCATGGCAGCTACACTTGTGATAGTAAGAGTTTTGTTCTAAGGAACGTTAGCATAATGGGGTGTGAATTAGAACTTGCTCATGACGAGACTCCTTTACATTGCGACTTTACTGAGTTCCCTCGCACTATCATGTGACTTCTACAAAAATGGTTATGGCAAACTACTGCGCCAGATGCATGATCTCCACCATGTGTGATGATGCTACCGATTCGTCATGACTACAAGGATCACAGCTCTTCAATGGCTCTTGCAGAGTTGTCTCAGAATGGTTCCTGGTGTTAAGCAGACGAATCTACAATTCAACGACCAAGTTATTTATGAAGTACTTACACAGAAACCACAGCGTGATCAAGGTCCCACTAGTTAAGGAGGTGATTACAATTCCTCCACCCGCTGAGGATGGGGAGGACAAGTTCGTCTTTCCCGAACACTACACTCTTCCCGGTATTATGATTTTGCTGGCCATATTAATCATCGTGATGTGTGTGGCCATATGCATCAAATATGGGTGCAAACGCTGCGTGAAACAGAAGCCTGTACCAGAGATTTCATTGGCAGTGACACATGGTGTGGCTGAAAAATTTTATTTTCTTGCTCGTGCCGAGTCTTGGTAGTGCCAGGCGTACGACAGTGGTGGCCGAGCTATGTTGACAGCTCCTATAGAATAAATAGTATATAGTTATGGAGCATTGAAATATGTCATATGACCCTTGATGGAGTGTGCGACAGTGTGAAGCATGTTTAGGGGCGAGATGAACACTTGTGTCAGCGTATACCAGGCTGTTTGTAAACTATAGTTCTCGCGATGTGTGAAAGGAATTTGGTCTTGGAAATCTAGGTGCCTCACGTAGGCCAAAGTATTGACCCTGTTGACCTGTACTGTGTCACAGGATCTCCACATCACGAGGGAGTGGCGGGATAATGCTCTTGAATTATGAGTGTATGAGTAAGTCCGCTCGAAAGGGGATCATTGAGGGGTAATATATTAGCATCTTGAGTACAGATGAGTGATTCGGGCAGTAAATTGAATTGGTGAACGTGCTACCTGGTGAGGGAGCCAGACTTTTGCCAATAAAGGTGAGAAGTGATCTTTACATTCCAAAATGCCCGATTGGACATTGAGTTAACTGTGTACTCTGTTGGTTTCATTGACATTTTATTACTGAATATTTTTTTTCCTCTTTATTGTCTTGCATATTTACCGTGTATAACCTTTGGGATGTGTTGGGTGATTTTGGTAACATGGGAATTCTCCCATTTATGCATTTATATGTCTTTCTGCTTTATTTTAAAGGTGGCCTTTTATTTCAGATGGATTTGTTAGTGGTCACATGTTAAGGGAATTTCTAACATTTAACTATGACTTCGGTCAGGAAAGACTTTGACATTATCGTTGGGGGTATGTAATTGCTTGGTGTCAAAATGTATTTACCAGCCGGAGAGTTTGATTTTTCATTTACTTTTTGCCAGAAGTTAAGGACGGTCTTTGACCTTCTTTTCTTTAACTTTGCTTTTGTTTTGTCATGTTAAGTTTGGGAATAAAAACTGTATTTTGGTAGAACATGAGCTTCATCTAGTCTTGATCTAATTTGAGCTATGACATGAGAGAGAGGTAGGAGATGAAAACTGACATTCCAAAGTTGACTTCGATGAGCAGGGATGACGTTGTTGACTTTAAAGGTAGGTTGTCTCTTATGGTTTGAGATTTAGGATTTTGGTTATTGAAAGAGGTCGGGGAGAAGGGTAATATATATATATATATATATATATATATATATATATATATATATATATATATATATATATATATATGTATGTATGTATATATATATGTATATGTATATGTATATGTATATATATGTATATATATATATATATATATATATATATATATATATATATATATATTATATACATACATACATACATATATATATATATATATATATATATATATATATATATATATATATATATATATATATATATACACATTATCATGATCCATGTAGATCCATGTCTTCATGGATCTAGATATATCAAGAGTCATCTACATGGATCTTGAATGATACACACACATATATATATATACACACACACATATATACATATTCTTTTATATATATTTACACACAAAAGAACAGGCATAATATAGACTAGTTTTATTTGAAAAAATGTATTTTAGAACGCTGAAAAATCTGTTTAATTAGTGTACTAGGAACGACAAAAAATACTGAAATCTAGCAATGTTAATAGCTGGTAAAGTGGATGGACACAACAAACTCTGCTATGTGCTAGGAGCTTCCTAATGATAACTGGTCAATTTAAAGAACTATATGGAGTTGCAAGATAGACAACAGTAGAAAGGAATAAAAATTTTGATCTGTTCTTCATCTTTTTTATTGTCATAAATTGAACTTAATCTTTTCTTAACCTTCATCAAGAAAATAACTGAGCGTCTGAAACATGTTATCTACAGTCAACAGTCCCACATTTTACTCTAGTACCTTGAAATCCGATATACCTGGGAGATTTTCTGCAAGATTCCTTTCAGGGGTAAAAAAATATGCTAATGGTGGACCTCTAGGTGAGACGAAACGATATCTCTGGTAAAAAAAAAAAAAAAGATACCATCAACATACAGTTTCCTGGAACTCTGAGGATTATTGCCATAATTGCTGGGACCCGTTACAGGTCCAGTGACCGAACCCAGATAATTCAGTATTTGATAAGGTCTATATATAGGTCAGCCCTTCAGTAAATAAATTTAGGTTTAACTACAGTATTTGTCACAGTTTTTAGCAAGTAGATGCATTGGAGACAATAAAAAGTAAAACTAAATGTAAAATTAAACAAAATTGTTTTGTTACATGACATAGTTTTGAAATAAAAAAAGAACAGTGTCGTTTAACAGTGTCACTATATATAATGTCCTATTGCGTAAGTAATTCAGATAACTAAATGCACAAACAGCGTAAGGCAGAACAACTTTGTCACGAGGGGAAACTTCGATCTACTATGCCACTGCGCTAATCACAGACAATTACAGTGAGCTAAGCACATTTCATCAATGCTGTTCTTCGAACAGGAACAGAAAAACCTTGAGTACAATAAATTGCAACAAGACCGCCAGAACAATACCAAAAGTACTAAAAAATTTCAGAATACAATCACCTCTCCTCTTGATTTTCCTTCGGCTATACACACACACACATACTGTATATATATATATATATATATATATATATATATATATATATATATATATATATATATATATATATATATATATATATATATATAATATATATATATATATATATATGATCATAAAACTTCATAAAGTAATTAAATTCATAAAATCTCTCTCAAGTCCTCCTACTAGCCGTCCTCACAGACTTCAAGGATAAATAAACACACACGGAAACAAACACACATACGCACATCCACTTAGAAAACGTGCAATATCCTAGACCTTCAAGACCCATCCTCTGCAGGTTACGGAAGGACGAGGTCAAATTACCCTTCAACCAACCAGGATATTTCTACTTTGGTCCTTTAACGAGGCCAGGTAATATCCTGAGAGGCATTAAACCAACATATACAGCGCTGTTACACATTCTCAGATGACCTGAAAGTGTATGTGTGTGCTGATGAAAACACGCGCTATTATCCCCACCCTTTGGGAAGAGGACAGGAGGGAGGAGAAGGTGGACCCTCTTTATGTTACGATGGGGTAATATTACAATTACCCTTCATAAACCCTCGTTTTACTCATTTAGGTTTTTGCCGTCCTCCCAAGTTTTTGATAGCAATACTTGTTGGACTTTATAAAGCTAAAGGTTCCAGTTCGACATATGGATAAACACACATACGTTCCTATATATTCCATATATATATATATATATAACAGCTTAAGCCACCTATAAACTAGCCCTTTCCTTCCAAATACCTCTTTCACTCTACCCTTCTAGACCGCTCCTCTTCCTTTCTCCTAATAATTCCGAATTATTCTTTTTCATCAAACCAATTTTTCCACATTACCAAACCATTTAAAAATTCTCTGATCTATCTTCCTACCTGTGCTAACCCTTTTTATCATTTCTCTTATATATCTGCACATTTTTTACACTTCAGTTTTTTTGACACATTACACGAGCAATTCATCTCTAAACCTTCAACATTTTTCATTCACATAGAAGGGGCCGTTGAACAATTTCTTCATGTATTTCCACTTTGTTTCCATAGACATTCTAAGTCTCATTCAAATCTCTTGAAAAAACCTTGCTAAATCTTTCTGGGTTCACCTATTCAGTGACTCATTTTAGCTTTAGTCCTACCATCATGTTTCATATCTACTGCCAAATGAATGTACAGATCAACTACTTCAATTCTTCTACGATCCACATTAACGTTCATTGCTCCGTCCTCTTGGTTTTTCCTAACCTTTATAAGCTTACTCTTGCTCATATTTATTCTCACCATTCTCTTCTTTAAGCACTTTCAAACTCACGTACCAGCTCTGCAGTTTCCTTTCACTATCCTCAATCAATAATTTTTCATCTGTAAACATCAACAATTCCACACTCCATTTATGATTTATTCTCGTATCATGCAATGCTCCTCCTAATGCTAATGCCTTTCCCTGACTTCTCACATCATTCCACCAAAATTGATGTGGATATATAATACGTAGTTGTCTCAGACCTGGTTCCACATTAAACCAATCATTCTGCCAAGTACATATTCTATCATGGGCTTCGCTTCCACCATCAAAACTTAATTGCTCTCAACAGCTTATCTTGTATACTGTAAAGCCTCACCTAAATTGACACCTTCATAGGCCTTTTCTAGAGCAAACTTTTCTTGTAACTGCTGCCTAACAAACACTTGATTCTCATGCCCTTTTGCCTAACCCTCACTGTTTAAGACCTTATGAAACAACCCGTCAACTGTCCTGCCCTCTCAATCAAAATCCTACTGAACCCAATCCATTGTATACTAAGTAATGATGTTTCCCTATAATTCCCAAAGTTAAATCTATCACCTTTACCCAAAAACAAGGGAACAATATTCCTCTCATCTTTTCCTTTGGAATTTTCCCTTATCCAGACACATCATATAACTCCTGGTCAGTCACTCGGTTCTCACTATCACCATAGTGCCACAGTGTTTCTTTTGTAATCACATCAAGTCCTGGTGTCTTTCCATTCTTTAACCTCTCCATTGCCCTCCCTATTTCATCAACAGTTACTTAGACACGACTTCTCAGATACATACTGGGCCTTTACATTCTTGCTTTATTTAATTTTCTCTGATTTCTTCTATCTTTCACATACAGCCAAAGTTTAATCTGCAAAGTTTACTCTGGTGCACCGACTCAGAACTGTATTTACTGCAAACAGCATCTCTACATTTACATCTTTTATTTTAAGATCTCGGTTCATTAACCTTTCTCTCTGGACTAACTTTCAGCCAGACATCTTATGCTACTTTAAGTTCTTGCTCACCTTCTCCCATCTAATTTTATTTACATGCCTCCTTTTCCTCTCTCAGATTCCTCTCAATTACCCTAAAATTCCTCTGTATACCTGCCCATGATCATTACTTGTGTCATATAACTAACTCCTCCATTTCCCTCACTAAACAATTTTTTCATCAAACCATTTACTGATTTTATTCCCTCATATTACCAGCTTTACCCATAAACACTCCCTGTGACTCTGTAACCTGACCCTTGAATTTTACACAGGCCTCATACACTCCTACCTCTGTGTCTTTATCCCTCATCCATTATTTCACTTATTTTCACTTTACGTGCTTCGCCCACTTCCTTCTTATCAAACTCATATGTCTTAAATAATTTTACAGCCCTTCCCTTCCCTTCCCTTCCCTCTCCCACCTGGATCTATTAAAACCTTAAACGTTAACTTAACCGTCTGATGCACAAACTTGTCCACAACATTTTCTCTTTCTCATGATTGTTTGCTTATTAATTTTCTTTGGAACTATAAGTATTTTCAACAACCAAGCACATGCTAAACATTTCACAAGATGTATTGTTTCATTTGCTTCAGGAACATCATACATAATAATAATGCTATATCTTTCTTTGCTACCCCTCCTTGCATTTAAAACACCCAGCACAACCATCCTTTCATATCCTCCAAATCCAGCTAAGTAAAGGTTCAGACTCTCCCAAAAATATTCATCAGTCACCTACCATACTATTTAAATTTTTATTTCTACACATTCCAGGTACACGGGACACAATTGCTCTTTATCCCACTCCTCTCTGTCCACTTTGTTCTTTCACATTTTCCCACTGAGAGCAAAATCATCCAGCGTTTTTTTACTGATAAGACCAACTTTAATGTATTTTTTCTATACTTCACTTAATCCACACACATGAATCCAAAGACCTATTAGGCTATTCTTTTTTCTTTTTCTGCAGTATCAGTACAGGGTTTGGGGCTGGAAACTCCATGCCCTTGGGCATTTAATAATTTTCACACAAATTCGAGTGGTGAAGATGTTATGAATCTCTTTTCCAGAATACCCAAGTAGGAAAAAGCGTGTGGTCATCGGCCTGAGAAGAGTTTAATCTGCCACTTTGAGGCATTCTCACCCACAAAGGGTTCAGTAATCCATAGGTACTCTACCCTTTCAAGTACGGTACACTTGTGCAGCAAACCATGGCCACTTCCTATGGCAGCAATGTTCATGCTATACTGCTACCTACAGCGTTATCATATAAATAAATAGCAACGTGAAAGAACTCAGCAAAAATACAAAAGGATCCATAAATACTGAGTGATCAAAGTCGGTTGTTTAGCAGTGTATCTTAATCAATGGCCCAGGTTCGAAAACTGCCTGGGTCAGATGAATTTATCAATCATCATTCCCCTTGGGCGCATGGTATTCCCAAGGTGTGGTATATTCGATTGTAAACGGTATTTTTTTTACCTAATATTAAGAATACAAAAAGTTAATTGTGTATACATGTATGCATGTGTATATAATAATAATAATAATAATAATAATAATAATAATAATAATAATAATTTTTAGTAATCGTTTGTCATCATCGATAAGAGCTACATAAATCGTAAAAAATCAGGAAAATTTGCCATAAAAAAATAGGACGTACAACTGGAGAGGTGACTCCACTACAAGAGAGAGAGAGAGAGAGAGAGAGAGAGAGAGAGAGAGAGAGAGGCTGTATTCCCCGAAGCTATTTACACGGTAGGTCTTAACAAGGGTCCATCTCACGGGTTGCGAGAGCAGCGAGATTGTCGAGAGCGAACGGATTCCCTCGTCTCGCAGCACAGCGTTATTGTCCTCGAGATAAGAAAACGTAACGTTTAATCAAAAGTATGAAGGCGGGACGAGAAGTCACGCCGGAGAAAGGAAGTAAATGTAGGACCAAAAGTATTGTCGGGGGAAGAAAGGTTTTTCATTCGTGCGAGCATGGTGAAAAAATGGTGGACCACGTTATTTGAACTATTTGCAAACAAAACATGACAATATAAATACACGGCTCTTGTTGGCACAATAAGAGCGGCAGAAGCAACAATGAACAACTTTCATTTAAATTTTTTAGCATCATAATTATATTTACCAACACAAATATCACTTACTGAAAGTACAAAGGGTTCAAGAAATGGCTGCAGACGCATTCTTTGGCTTTTGAATATTAAAACTTTTCTTTCTGAGATATTAGGAATAAAGTATGATTAAGCTTGTCACACACACACACACACTCACAGACATACGTACAAACACACAAGAGATGTTTGGGCTGACATCAGTGAGATTTGCAGAACGGCAAGTCTTTTTGTGAAAATTTATAAAGAAGTTCTACAGTAGAATGTTAATTCAAATGAATACAGATATCCTGTTACACAAGATGAATGGCACTCTGGCAGCTTTCTTTCTTTAGAGGCAGTACTTATAAACATTTAGACGAGTAATAAACCTAATTCAATCCATTTTGTATGCATGTTTAACATTTTAAACGCTGTGCTTCAGGGGCAATAACAGCTTTTCTGTTGATAGTAACTAGAGGACGGTAACCTACATGACATAAGCCTAATTAATTTCCAAATGTAAAAATCCTTAAGCCCTATTGAAGTCATGAAGAGAAAATTTAGTTCCTGGAATATAATATAACTCTACTATTGTCTCTGAACTCCTGCTAATCATTTTATTCTTTGTCCTACTCCACCATTGCCTTCTCTGTTATCTGCTTCTCACGATACAATAACTGTTCGTCTTATCAACTTAACTTGAGATTTGATGAAATAGCAAACTTTTTTTCCGAGCTGATAAATCATACAGACTTTAGTCCACTAATTTTGGAAAAATCGTTGCTGTTTGTTTATCATCTTGTTAGGATTTCTATACTGTACCACAGTGTGATGGTTTTGAAAGACTTCAAAATCAAGAATGTTCAAAGACTAAAGACTGACTTTGACCAAAACCTTGACTTTTAAGATGCCCGCTCACTTTGAAAACACCTCATGGTATGATACCAGATCAAGGGACTCAGTTTTCATATGTCAATCCATAAGTCATTTGGCCTTTTAAGATGCACATGCCGTTCGATTTAATGCAATTCGAGACCAAAAATACAAAATGTTCCTTGTTGTAGTGTAACGTCACACAACAACATTGCAATGGCACAGGAGTAGAAACTTCTTTCACGATCGGTAAGGAAATTTACATGACTTTTACATGACTCACAAAAACTTTTTTCATGCATCTTTTCGATCCATTGTACAGAACTTTGAATAAAGTAGCAAACTGTGGTGTCAAGCTTGAAGTCGCGCTTGTTTATAAGGGTAAGAGCGAAAATGTGCACAACTCTCATTTTGTATCTACAACTGGTTATTTGGTGCAAAGCATATCAGAGGTATCACGAAAGTCCACATATTAATCACTCGATCTATTGGAAGCTCATTGAAATGACACTGTCACTGGTTTACGAACATTAGACTTAATGCCTATGAATCGCACTACTCCGTAGGTCTAAAATTTTGTTAGTAAATTGAACGAATCATAATTTTCAATAAATTAACGGACTTAGTGGTCAGATATGAAATTCAGGAAATTTTAGGGCCCTGTTACTTAAACACCGTTTGGCTTTTGTAAATAACGCTCATGGTCAACACACCGTTCCTGTTATCCGATTTTGCAAATTTCGCGAAGACGTCTCGTGGCGCGTTAATTTGAGTAAAGAAAGAAAGAAAGAAAAAAAAAAAAGGATTTCCATGAATATTTACTTATAATTTCACAGATTTCAGCACTAGCTGGGCTGCGTTCACAAGTAAATGGAAATGTTTTGGTTCCGTACAAGGGACGAGAAAACTTCGAGAAATCATAAAACCGTTAAGACAGAATAAGAGAGAGAGAGAGAGAGAGAGAGAGAGAGAGAGAGAGAGAGAGAGAGAGAGAGAGAGAGAGAGAGAGAGATATTTGCGTGGATTTCAGCTTAATATTAGGTGTAAATAAAAGACTGAACAAATATACTGGCAGGACGGCCATTATTTTCAAAATGCACCAAATGCAATAACCTCAACTGGTAAATACAAACAATTACCAGGGGTAACATTATTATTATTATTATTCTTACTACTATGGTCGTCTTTGTCGCTGGATTAATTTTTATTATGACCATTATTGATCATTTGTACGCATTATTCGCACTATATAAAATAATTTGAATATATGCAGTTAGTTACAAATACCAATAAACAAGCGTTTTTATAATTCATAACAGGAACTCGAACTGCGCCATAGCCAGAGGCTATGGCTTAGTCTAATTTGTGAAAACACTGGTTGTACGTTAACTTGATGTGGGACTTCAGACATTCAATCGATCGCAAATAGCGGGTAAGATATTCCATTCAATCAGGCATAACTAAAAAGAGAAATTCCATTCCAGTTACCAATAAAATTATCTTCAAAAACTGAGAGAGAGAGAGAGAGAGAGAGAGAGAGAGAGAGAGAGAGAGAGAGAGAGAGAGAGAGAGAGAGTCTTATAAAAGCGTAGAATATATATATATATATAAGACAAGAAGAGGTATTCAATAAAACTGTAGAATATAAATAAGACAAGAGCAGGTGTTTAATAAAAGATTACAGCATGTATTAGATAAGAAGTCTCTTCTATATGTTTCACACAGACAAACAAACAGATATTATAAGAATGAGAGAGAGAGAGAGAGAGAGAGAGAGAGAGAGAGAGAGAGAGAGAGAGAGAGAGAGAGGAGGAGGTTGATGGGTGCGGGGGAGGGCAACATCCCTCGCACCGAAACGTAAGTATAACTCCATCATCACCATCTGCAGGAAGTGACGTCACACCCGAGACGCGAAAGACGTACAAACATTTGCCTGGAATATTGAGAAGCGAGAAGGCTCTCGTATCATCAAGAACATAATCCCATAAAATGGAAATGGCGAAGTCGCTCTCACACCCACTTCACAGGAGTTCTGGGAGGTGATATATAGATTCTCGAGACCCTCCCAACCCACGCTAGAATAGAGCACCTATCCACCCGGTCACCCAGGTTTTCCTTTAAGGCACTACGTTCCCCGGGGGCATGTATACACTGCGCCCTGAAATGCCGACCTGTCTGTAGCGTGGCTGTTGCCAGCATAGCAGCTGTCTCACGAAACACGCCCTTCCTTTTCTTTTTTTTTATCGAGAGGAAAAAAGAAGAAAATATTGAAAGAAGGAAATGTAAAAGAAATATACAGAATGTATAAATAGTAAACTCGTTTTTAAATTGTGTTTTTAGTTTGTTTGATGTACATGCTTATCCGACATACAATAGCTAATGAGTTTGGAATGAAGCAAACTGAAACGAGCATTCTCACAGTATCCTTTGTCTACTCTTAAGCAACTCCTCGTTAAGTGGACACCATTATTGTCCTGCAATTGTAAGTATGAAGGTTACGGTCAAGGTAACAAGGTCACTAACGCTGGTGTCATCAGTAGGTGCTTCGTTAGTGAGGTATATATTTTAAATATGAATATGCCGATGATCTCCCTGCACGAGCATTTTCTAAACATGAACATGCCGACAATCTCCCTGCATGAGCATTTTCTAAATATGAACATGCCGACGATCTCCCTGCATGCGCATTTTCTAAATATGAATATGCCGACGATCTCCCTGCATGAGCATTTTCTAAATATGAACAAGCCGCCGACGATCTCCCTGCATGCGCATTTTCTAAATATGAACAAGCCGACGATCTCCCTGCATGCGCATTTTCTGAATATGAACAAGCCGACGATCTCCCTGCATGCGCATTTTCTAAATATAAACATGCCGACGGTCCCCTGCATGCGCATTTTCTAAATATGAACATGCCGACGATCTCCCTGCATGCGCATTTTCTAAATATAAACATGCCGACGATCCCCTGTATGCGGATTTTCTAAATATGAACATGCCGACAATCTCCCTGCGTGAGCATTTTCTAAATATGAACATGCCGACAATCTCCCTGCGTGAGCATTTTCTAAATATGAACATGCCGACGATCTCCCTGCATGCGCATTATTTTATAAATGGTTCACCTTGCAACTTTGACTCAATTATATTCGTAATTGTTGATGTGATGAGAACTTTAGAATGACTGACACACTTGGCGTTGGACAGAAAGACGGAGGAAAAGCCTATAGCCCAAAATGTACAAATCTGGTAAAAGGCACTTACTCCTGGAGTTTTCCGACAAAGAAAACTGTTGCAAACTGCTAAAATAAGATCATGGGAAAGTGGACAAATAAACATAGCTGATGGAGAAGTACAAAGATCTCAAATTTCCTAACGACACAGATGATGAACAGAGTATCATTGAATACCTAAGACCTGCTGTAAATTAATGTTTTTAATATCAGATAAACGAATAAGCAGGGCAAATACTCGGGAAAACCTGTGCCTAAAGTGTGAAAAAGACAACAATAAAAAGGTTGTAATTTAAATGAGTCAGAAGGCATACTCTGCCAATGCCCTCATATTACAGGACACGGACCATATCAAAAATACAAAGAAGAAGAAGCCGAAATAAATAAAACTGACTGACATGGGGAGGAAATGTTACCTGTAATAGTGTCTTTTCAACTTTAAAACTTTGTAAGTGATGTCATACAAAACAGCTAAAAAAAAATAAAATGACGCAGACCTCATGTAAAATCATTCTTATACCGAGGTAGGAAGAAATAGAGGTGGCAGTCAGAGTTATCGCTCTAAAAGCAACGAGAAAATGTAAAGAAAAAAAAAATAACCTCTTGAATATACTGGCATAAAGATGTATTACGAATACAGACACACCCACGCACACGGAAGAATAAAAGTACTATATGGACTACCAGATGCAAATGAAATAGGCACCAATGGCAAGTTTACTGAAATACGTTTAATGAAATGAAAACACTCTAATATGCATAGGCTTTGACCTGTGGATGGATGACGGTGGGAACAGAAGAGTATGAGGTCTATAAGCATCTCAGATTACCACAATCTCGAAAACTACAGAGATAAATACATTAATAGATTTTCCACGAAATTGCGATGATTAACCATTTCCGGTCTTTTTCGGTTGGAACAAAAGCAGTGTGGTTAATGTACTGAATTCACATAACTTATAGGAATATTTTTCAGTTTACAGATATTGCTAACAAAAATTCATAAATGCACATGCACATGCGTACAGAGACCAACGGCTAAACCCCCTAAACATCGTCATCATTTTTTTTCCCAAGTTGTTATTCCCAATTTATTTCTGAGGGGTTGCTTCGTGATTTATGGTTAGCATAAATTTTCCGGCGACTTCTGTCGTTTTCATTTCTTTTCCTTTATACGTGATGTTGCGTTTTTTTATATTCTTACCTTGTCTTTTAGAAGTATGCTTATTATTCTATTATGCCATTATTGCTAATATGTCTTCCATACGCATCAGCTGCTTGTCATCTTCAACTATTTCATTTGTTCATCTCTTCCTAATTATTTATTTATTTTGCTATAAGAAACACAGATATGGTTCTAGACCAGAATTCAATTTTTTCTACATCTTTTCCAGTTCATTTACCCTTCCGGTTGTGAAAACAGATCTAGAAAAACTTTATATTCATTCCGTTTCCTAATATTCGGTCTTTCATCCAGCTTTAACAAATTTACGATGCACTTCGCCATCACTCATTACCTTCGTAACGATCTAATTAACAGTCATTTTTATTGGATCTCCTTTGGAATTTATCCAGTGACATGTACATAATCCCGACCAATAAATCATGGTCTTCCAGACTCTGCTTCTTCTACTTCTTCAGGGCCGATATATATCTTCCTCCTCTGACAAAGTCATGTATCATCCGTTCCTTTTTCGTATAATCTTCTTCGTCTATCGCGATCACCTTCCACTGGCTCTTTTCCCATTCCCTAATTATCATTTTCTTCGTCATCATCCTTTCTATCTCCCTCACATCGATCACTGGTTTTTTTCTTCTCCCTCACCCGCTCTCTTTCTCTCCCTGCTTTTAATTAAAGCGGGAGCCATCTGATGAATTGTATCTCTTAACACAATTATCCATCTGGGAGACTTGGGTGGAGAGAGAGAGAGAGAGAGAGAGAGAGAGAGAGAGAGAGAGAGAGAGAGAGAGAGAGAGAGAGATAACGCTTCAAATCCTTGGTTGACTAATGGGGTTGTATTTTCAACTATAGATTAGCTGCCCTTTAATTCTCCAAAGTACTTAGATGCAGCCACATAATCACAAGAAGACTTTTCCAGCAATCTCGAAGGATATTTGCTATCACTTACACATTGATCAGAGGAGAGAATTAGTTTAACGATGGAGCAAATAAATATCTTCTCATTCCAGGGAGCCAACGCTTATCGTGTGAAGACTACTACTTTTGCTTTAACTCATTTTCTTTAATATAAACTTTTAGTGATGAAATAAAGACGTGCAGATTTGTGCAAAATAATCCATTCCGGTAACCAAAGATAGATTTTACTCTCGCGGGTGACAACAAGGAAAATGATTAGAAAAACGCCAGTGAACGTCAAAAGATAACATTTTTCAAATGACTGATATTACCGGCTGACATTGCTATTGGATACTGTGCACAGCAATCCCTCAGTTGTGGAGCTGTATCCGGTTTTGAAAAAATCATATAAGGTTAATATCGTCATTTTTTCTGGATGTTCTCTCACAAACAATGCAATTTACACATTCATCTGTGTTATAAGCTTGCTAAGAACCCAATAGGGGGACACTGGGCTCTGCTTGGAATACTCCAATCTTGTTTCCCTCAAGCTGGGACAAATCGTGTATTCCTTTGGAAAATGTAAAATTTTAGCTGGAAAATGCTTCATTCTTCAAACAAGACAAATCTGCAATATTTTAGAGTTATAACAGGCAAATAATGTTGTATATGTTTAAGTAGCTCAATATGATAGTTGATATTACGAACCTTACTGATCATCACAAAACAATGAAACCCTACTATCTAAAATGATAACACTTCAGAATGATAACACAAATAATTATATATATATATATATATATATATATATATATATATATATATATATATATATATATATATATAAATATATATATATATATATATATATATATATATATATATATATATATATATATACATATATATATATATAAATATAAGTACATATATGTATGTATAAATATATATGTACATAATATATATATGAATATATAAACTCTTTTCATATTCCACTCACTGTAATTCTATTTCCGTTTTTCCTTCACTAACTCATTATTATCGGCATCATCTCACCCAAGTTCTGTTCTACATCAAAAAGGAAACAGAAAAAAATACACACTGACGTGACAATCTTCGAGGACAGAAAAAAAAAAAAACTTTGGACGAATTGGAAATTTGCCGAAAGAGAACTAATCGTGGTTACAGTTTCCGAACTCAAATGACTTCCATCACGGGAGGAAATAAACCATAACCGATGAATCTTTTGCTTTATTCAGGCGGGATATTGAAAAAGAGGTCGATAGGAAAGGCGAACGGTTATCTTCATCATCATCATCATCATCATCATCATCATCATTTCCATTACTGTTACGGAGACTGATGTCTTCGGAAAAGTATAGCCTCAGGATGAAATTATATTTCCGTCGCTCAGAGAGAGAGAGAGAGAGAGAGAGAGAGAGAGAGAGAGAGAGAGAGAGAGAGAGAGATTAATTTGTAATTATCTGCCCTATCTTCGAGGAATTTCCTTTATTAAAAAGACAATATAAATGAATGGAAGTCCCACTGACAGAAATATGTGGGGGGAAATATTTTTCTCCTGTTTTTGTTTTAATACGAAAAATAGAAACATCCACACACCTACCTACCCACACATACTGTACATACACACACACGCACACACATACACACACACACATGGACTCTCATTTGAAAGACCTGGGTTCAGTCCCGTTGTGAGTCAGAAATTTATTTCTGTGAAACACGTTCCCATGTGTTCATTTCCATCATATCCAACGGTAAAGGGGTGAGCCCATTGAGATGTTAACAATTCGAGCGCTGATGGGTCGGGAAGTTGGGTAAACTTCGCTGGTATGTTGGGCGCTAGGCGCCTGCCCGGGAAAAACCACGGGTATCTAGTACTTAGGTTCCATTTTCTTTTATTTCTTTTGCGTTCGAATGGCTAATGCCCTGGACTCTCACTCGAAAGATCGGGGTTCGATCCCGTTGTGAATCAGGAATTTATTTTCTGTGAAATGTGAAATACGTTCCCTTGTCTTGGTTTCCACCACATTTATACTGTAACTAGCGTGTCCAAAAAAGTGTGATGAACTTAAGAAGTTATGAGGTCATGGTGGTTACGATATATATAACACATGTATCCGATAGTAAAGTGACCAGTAAATTTATATATATATATATATATATATATATATATATATATATATATATATATATATATATATATATATATATATATATATATATATATATATATATATATATATATATATATATATATATATATATATATATATATATATATATATATATATATATATATATATATATGTATATGTGTGTGTGTGTGTGTAAAGGCTTTCCACTTTTGGGGCCCGTAGAGGGTTAGTGCTGTGACTGTCAATGCACCTCAATGGTGCACCATAGGCACAACTAAAACTTGTCTGCAGCTTTGCTTTGGCCCCTAGCTGTACCAACGTTTTAGAATTTTACCTACCTCCATTCCCGCTACATTTCTTACATTTTGCTGTCAAACCTCTCCAACTCGTTTTTTTCACGGTTTTAATTGCTGAATGTCTGATAAAGCCCCAGTGCTTGGATTAACATCCTTATTTTCCTAAATCAATTAATCATAAATATATCCACTTTTGAGGGGGTTGTGACGGATGTGTATACACTTGCAGTACCTAAGCAAGTCTTTAGAAACGCAAGGACACTAGCTCCACGTCCCGATTTTGAGCACAAGCCGACGCTGATGCACGTCTACAAGTTAGCAGACTGGTTTCTGGTTATAACATCAATATAAGTGGCCCAGTCATCAAGCGAAAGACCCCGGACAGAAGGTTTAATTCAGCAGGAAGTGGGAAACTATTCTGCCACTTACGTTCAATACCGTTATGAGTTCGTTGCTATAAGCACTGAATTTGCGAATAAGGTGACTGTTGGTCAAACGGTGTGTTTTAACAGAGTAGAAAGTCACATGTGGAAAGCGACAACATCCCAGCATCCCTGTCTTCTATAACCACCCCTTTAAGCTGAAAAAGCGTATGGTATTTAGTATCTATTTATCTATCTATCTATATATTTATCTATATATATACATACATAAATACATATATATAAATATGTAAAAATACACACATTATATATATATGTATATATATATATACATATGTATATATATATATATATATATATATATATATATATATATATATATATATATATATATATATATATATATAGAGAGAGAGAGAGAGAGAGAGAGAGAGAGAGAGAGAGAGAGAGAGAGAGAGAGAGAGAGAGAGAGAGGGGTTCTTTATCCTGTCCACCTACTAATTGGGTAGAGACGCATAATCCCCATATGAGATATATTCTGGAACGAAGCATTAGCCTCACACTTACAAACTAAGATGGATACCCAGTCTCTTTCGCCATTAGAAGCGTTTGCATTGAATTCATTAATGAAGATTCAGGAAAACTGCGATCTTTCATTTGATGATTTAAAACTGCCTTGGGCTTCTTATCCGGACTCTTTCCCTCAGTCCTTCGTGAATTTTTTCACCGTTATAAAAATAGCTTTCATTTAGCACCGATAATTATGTCCTTATTCTCTATAATGCTGTTGTATTGTTACGAAGAGAAGAGGTTGAAAAATTACGAAAATGAAAATGCTATTTGTGACCGCTGTTTTTTGCAAGTAGAAAAAAAATTATCAAATGGTCAAATCATTGGTAACAAACATAAAAGGGCCACATGATGTGAAAAGCTGAATTATAGCTGTCGTGGTCCAAATAAGGATTTAATTGTTATCTTCTAGATAGTATTTAGTAATGAAAAATCATTCAGACCTACAACAGGTTCTCTATACAGTCGGACATTTATGGAAATATATATTAACTTAATTTCTAGTTTCAAAATCAGCACATTAGTTAGTGGATATGTGACTAATAACAAAATATGGCTGTAGTTATCCACCACAGTTCCTAAAATTCATGATATCGGACTGCCTTAGGTAGCGCGTTTTCTTTTCAGGACTTAAATTTTCTGTAATAAGGGGTTCCATAAAAAATACATAACAGTTACCAGCACATTCAAACTTTAACTGATGAATCATGGATGAACCCCCGTGTATAAAACTTACATAATCTTATCCGTTTCATATTCTTACCCAGAAGAAATGCGCCAGTCACCTTTATACCTGAAGGAGGGATGGGGTTGGGGGAGGGGTTCGAGTCGCAAGGGTGCACGAAAACAGAAGCACACTCACATGCTTCCTGGTTAGTAAGGCTCTTCTTTACATTGAATCGTTCAAGTCATCTGTCTAGTATTTTCTAGGCCTTTCTCTCCTGTTCTCGTTCAACTCTTCTGAATTATTGTAAACATTTTCGCCATCCTATTTTTCCCCCGTTCTTTCCACAACCCTAAAACATATCCAAAAATATTGATATATCACTTTGCCTGCACTAGGTTTTCTTACCCCTTCAGTATATCTCCACTTTTCAAATATTCATATGCCACAGATAACTTCAGTATTAATGATAATGATTCTTTTAAATTATTTTTACAAAAAATATCAAGAAAAAGTGGGACGTAATGGAAAATTGGCGAAATATCCTGACTCTGAAAAAGTAATGTGCAGAATTTTCTAGAGATGGAAGATGAAATGAAAAAGAACTGCATTTAACAGACGAAGTCAACATTAATCCTAGAGTGGCTGTTGGTGGAAAATTAGAAAGAAACGAAAAACGGAAATTGGAGTCGGTCTTTCTTAAGTGGGATCGAAATCCATAAACTCTTGTTATCTATAAACACGCCCCAAAGTTTCTAGTATCTATTGGAATAATATGCAGCGACGTAAACATTTTTGCACTGGATAAAAGGAATCTCAGAAGAATGCAATAAACATTTGCCAGGCACGGCATGCATGTGCAATGAGCTTCGAGCAGAAGTTTGCTCATAAACATCAGCAAGAGCAAGATGTTATCGTGTTCAGAGTCCTTGCCTAGAACATAAACAGATTCAGAGAGAGAGAGAGAGAGAGAGAGAGAGAGAGAGAGAGAGAGAGAGAGAGAGAGAGAGAGAGAGAGAGAGTTTTTTTTAATCTTATCTGCTAAGTTGGTAAGTGCCTGCCACTGCAGTGGAATATGGCCTAACTCCACTGCAGAATTAAAGTAAACAATCACTTTACTCTGATTAAAAAAATACCATTATACAATCTTTTTCAACAATATAAAGAAAATAGAAGTGACTATACTACGTATGGAAACCGCCCTTACGATGATCCTTTTACAAAACCTTTAAGAGTAACAGAAGCTTTAAAAAACAAAGTGAAAAATATTATTACACGAGATGAAAAAGAACACCTTTGCAACAGATACTTCACCAATCATAATGTATGGTTTACCTAAGACTCTAATCAGACCTATTTTATCGTAAAAAAATACACCTAATTGCAAACTAATTAAATGAATGTAGCTTTATAAATTTCAGACAGTTTTCCGATTACATAACAGATGTAAAACTACCGGAAACATTACTCATGACTAGTTTTGATATAATCTTTATACCATCATCCTTATAAAAGCAACTAATCAAATATTTGCTGATACTGGCCAAGAAAATGATAACTCATTTCGAAACCTATCAAAGACAGCCTGAGCACCTACTGAGATTGTACATGAAGATAATTTTGTTATTTTCATAACAGGTACTCGAAACGCACTAAAGGTCTCTCCGTGTGTAGCCCTATATCAGCTATCTTTGCTAACATTTTCATGAGTCGTCATGAACAAAGCTGGTTACTCACATGCACACAAACACACACACACATATATATATACAGACACACACATATATATATATACACACATACATATACATATATATGTATATATACACGTATATATACTGTACATAAATAAAGATAAAATCCACGAAGGAAACGGAAACCTGGAGTGCTGCGAGGCCTTTCGACACTAGTCCTTTACTTAGCAGACTGAAGAAATATAAAAGTATGTTTACAAAGAAAGCTCATATAAATGACAGATGGGGATTATAAAGGAAACATATGTAACTGGAATCCAACACAATTGAAGAATTAGTAGAACTGCCAAAACAGGATTAAATATTTAAGAGGTTTTTACAAAGGATTAGGATCAACCGTTCAGGAGCAGGGACAGGATAATTAAAAGATTATACAGGTTCGTGACTGACCACCTAAAAATTTTTAGTACAACACAATAATTCTCTTTTTTTTGTAAACAATAATATCTTTTTGCAAGATGAACATTTTTACAAATAAAAAAATTATATTAAACATACGGATATATAGAAAATATATATCAAGTAGCTACCTTGTAATTAAGTCAGTGATTTTATCTTTTAGGTCATTCTTGAACATTTTTTTTTCTAATACAGGGTCCAAATAATACATGCCAGGGCTAAGATTAAAATTACAACTGGAAGTAAGCTTACTTCCAGTTGTAATTTTAATCTTAGCCCTGGCATGTATTATTTGGACCCCTGTATTAGAAAAAATATGTTAGGGTTAAGATTAAAATTACAACTGGAAGTAAGCTTACTTCCAGTTGTAATTTTAATCTTAGCCCTGGCATGTATTATTTGGACCCCTGTATTAGAAAAATGTTCAAGAATGACCTAAAAGATAAAATCACTGACTTAATTACAAGGTAGCTACTTGATATTTATTTTCTATATCCGTATGTTTAATATAATTTTTTTATTTGTAAAAATGTTCATCTTGCAAAAAGTTATTATTGTTTACAAAAAAAGAGAATTATTGTGTTGTACTAAAAATTTTTAGGTGGTCAGTCACGAACCTGTATAATCTTTTAATTGTCCTGTCCCTGCTCCTGAACGGTTGATCCTAATCCTTTGTAAAAACCCCTTAAATATTTAATCCTGCTTTGACAGTTCTACTAATTCTTCAAGTGTGTTGGATTCCAGGTACATATGTTTCCTTTATAATCCCCATCTGTCATTTATATGAGCTTTCTTTGTAAACATACTTTTATATTTCTTCAGTCTGCCAAGTAAAGGACTAGTGTCGAAAGGCCTCGCAGCACTCCAGTGTTTCCGTTTCCTTCGTGGATTTTATCTTTATTGATATATTCATCACGTTCCATATTTTCGTGATTCAGTTATACACGTATATATACATGTGTATATATACATATGAGATATATATGCACACACACACACACATATATATATATATATATATATATATATATATATATATATATATATATATATATATATATATATATATATATATATATATATGTATATATTATATATATATGTGTGTATATATCTCTCTTAAGGCCTGTCCACACTAGGAAACATTGCTTGCAAACAAAGTTTGCAAACTGTTTCAAACTGTTTGGAAACAAAATTTGCAACTGTTTGCAAACACTTTTTACCGTATATTTGTTTCCCATCCAGAATAGAAAACATTTAGTGTTTCTGTGTATATGTATATATACACATGTATAATGTATGTATATGTTTGTACATACACACACACATATATATATGTGTGTGTGTGCTTGTACATTTGTACATGTCCATATTTACGAAATTGTTAAAACCTGTTCCATCTATTTTCAATTCCGCCAGAAGCAAGTTACCATGACACGCTCCTTTTTCTAGAAACTTCCTCACCCATCTCTTTTTCTTTCTCTTATCCCTCCTCGAGTGCATTAAAACTGCCAAACATAGAGGCTACTGCACCGATAAGCATCCTTACGACAACTGATGTGTGCACAGGAAACATTGTTTGCAAACAGTTTCCAAACTGTTTACAAACTGTTTACAAACAGTTTCCAAGAAACTGTTTGCAAACAGTTTGCAAACTTTGTTTCCAAACAATGTTTCCTAGTTTGGACAGGCCTATAAGGTGCATATTTTGAAGTTTCATGAGCACGGAAAGACTTGTGTCCCTGCAGTGACAAAGGGGAAGGCAACCTTGGTGTCTCACAATACGGGGAGGGTACAACCTTCAGTAAGTCTAAGAGGCAATGGACGCCAACATATTACATTTTCTACAAATGAGATATATATAATGACCTATTTTTGTTACACTTTAGCATATGAAGTTCTTGATATATGATTAAATAAGCAGAAAAGTGTTCATGGTCTGCACATATTTCTGGTGCTTTAAGAATTGCCATGTGAAAGGATTGTTTTTAATTTTTAATACAAATATATATCAACTGCTATTTTTAATATACAAAGGATATTTATTTATCTACAAGGATTTAATCTTTTAAAATGAGTTTTATATTTTTTATTGTTACTGTTAATAACACATTTCCTCACGAGATTTTCCTCTATTTTCTTCCTAGTGATCTCTGCAACATCATCAGAATATGAAGCAACACTAGTACAGAAATAATCTGAACAACCAAAACCATAAGAAGAAAGGAATTACAGAAGTAACATATGTAAATAACTCCAAGTTATCAAGACCTATCAATTGTTATTCTGGACTACCGGATAATACCTCTTTCATGTCTACGCTGTGTCTGAATAGCACTCAACAATTACTGTAATTGTTTAGAGCACTCTTGCCTTTGATAAATGCAATCAACCTGAAATCCAGGATTACCTTTTGTAGCCGACAATCGGGTCATAGAAACGAGAGTATGCAATTAAAACACTCATATGCTGCTCTAATTACAGTCCCTTCATTAAGGAACGAATCTGCCAATTAAACGTTCGGGGATGCTCCTACAGCCGTTTTCCCTACCAGAAGTTCGGCTGCATCCCCGGTTGAATGTCTCTCCTTCCCGACCCTCGTAACAAGGGAGGATCACAATGAAGAGAGTGCAAACTGCAACTTCCATGTTATGCAAAATAATACAAAGGAATCAACGACGAAATGAGTGCGAAGGGTCCCTGAATTTTGTCTACAGTCTATAAAATGCAAAAAAATCATCTCTCTCTCTCTCTCTCTTTGTGTGTGTGTTTTAGAGAATTATTTTTCAAGTTCTAAAACAAATATAACTAAACCGGCAAGCGATTTTTTCCATTTATAACAGCATCCAATTTCAATATCTTCAGAAGAAAAATGACGAGCAAACAAACGTCACTCTCATAAACTATAAAATGCCCGTAAAAAATAATGAATGACCATAATGACCCAAAGCGGACTGAGTGAGCGTACCTCATTTCCTCGATAACAATTAATATTATAGTAATAGGTTTAGACGACAGTCAATTGATACTAATGCAAGCATGGGTTCGAACAGGTAATGGGAGTCATTCCACCTGTGCAAACAAACCACTAATCGATTTCCACCTAATGGGATGCGTTGATATTAGGGTTCCATTAGCACGCTCGTCAGTGTCTTAGGCGGTGTCATCTGTGCAAATAACACATGACTTCGGTTTTAGAAATTCGGTTTGATGTTTGTTATCACAGGTCTATCTTTATTCATTCCATCGCTGGTTTTATGTCTTTATCTAGTTTACATGTTTCATACGTTTGTATTGCTTTCATCTTCGCTAGACTCGTCTCCATGTCTCTCGGCCACACACACACACACACAAAGCAAGAGCACTTGTTGCTGGTACGGAGTTCTCTGATATTTTACATTTTAAGTTTAGCAGCATGAACACTGGTTGCGTACAAGCATAGATGTTATGAAATCTCACAGGTGAAAAGGTAAGATTTTAATAAAGCAAACATTTTACACCATGGCCCTCTGAAGTGTCCCTATGAAAATGACAATAAACTCAAATTCCAAATGTGGATTAAAGAAAGAAAATACAATTTGACATCTCAATCAAATTAAAGCAAGAGATCTTAAGTCGCTATTACAGTATTGAAAATACTGATTTTCTATAGAAGAGCAGACTTGAAACATGGCATGTAATTTAACTTCAATTTTAGATAGCTTCAAGAATGTGTAATAGAACAAATAGTAAGTTTGTTCCATTCTTTATCGTGTATTTGTGACGCTTAACCCAGTAAGGAAAGTTACCCCTTAATCAAGTTTTAGTGAAGCTTACTCTCATTTTAAACATACTGAATGTTCCTCTTAACTGACCGAGAAGCATGACAATATATAGCATGAATATCGGAATAATTAAAGTGTATGCCAAAAATTCTCAAAACGACTGAATTTTGAAACTAGAAAAATACGTTTATTAAATGTAAAACAGTTCATCTAAAAATGCAAATAATAACGGCAAGAAATGACGTAAATGTAAAAACGATTAACCGACTGTATTATGACACTCAAAGTTTAGGAAGAGGAAAAGGGATTATGCTATTATTAGGCCATCTTAAAATCCGTTGCAATGGAAGTTCGACCAGGAAAACAAAATTTTTCATATAAGAAAATTAGAAGTTTTGCTTCGTTTCTTTTGTCCTCATGCCATTTTCTTTATTTCCTCTAACATATGCACCAGATTTCAGTATTCAGCTGTTTCAACGGCTTTTTCACTCAATATGTACTGTCATTTCCCATTTTTTATTTTTAAGCTTCAGTTCCACAAATATCGTTCCCATCGTTCCTTTTCTGATTCTATCACTATTTTTTAAATTTCTTTTACTCTCCTAACAATTCCACCTGGAGTGAAGCTCACTGGATACTTGAGCGTTATCTCACGATGGAATACAAATAGCCCATTAATGCCTAATGACCAAAATCCCGACTGAATGAGCCAAAATGACTAGTCGGCAAAGAGATCTCTTCATCATTGTGTTGACCTTAAACTAGTCATAAATCCTACAATGTCTTTTTATCACGTTTCTCACTTGTTCGACAATGTTTCAATTTACTCCTGATTACAGGAATAGATAAACTATAGTATAGTGAAGGCCAATACACGGCGCAAGGGATTGAACGATTGGTTGCAAATTTTCTGGCATCACAAAAATACATTACGAAATGGAATTTGTAATCGTAAACTGTGCGTGTGTAGATAAAATACTTTTAAAGCCGAACGAAAACAGAAAAAAAAAAATCACAAGAAGGCAATGGGTAAATGGGCAACATTTTCCTTGTACTTTCATTAACCATCTAATTTATTTGTTTATTAGGCAAAGTTTCTACGATGACGAAGAGGTCTTTAGCAGCATTCGTTATTACACGAAGTCGTCACAAAGAGGTACGGGTCGGAGAAGCAGATTTAACAACACCTTAAAAAGGTAAATGGCAGATAACAGCAAAAGCATGCTAACTGATAAACAATTATCTTTTGTGGGTATAAACAAATGATCTGCATACTTTATAGCTCTACCAAATCCATCAAAAACATTCTCTAGGTATATATTTACTAGGTAGGTATTCCTTTTTCAATTTACTCTCAAACTCCTAACAAAGATTTTTTTTTTATCCATACAACGGATACACACACCTCAGCTTTTCTTTCCCTATCAAGTCTTCCACACCTAATCTAAACGACTAACAAATAACCTCTTACTTATACTAAGTAATGATATGCCCCTACAATTGTTACTAACACCTTCCCCCCTATTCAAAAGAACAACTATCTTTCCTCTCAATCACTTCCCTGGAGCCTTTCCGTCCTCGAGAAATACTCTACACACCCATCATCTCTGGGTGCCGGCCCATTCTTCAACTATTACTGACAGCCATTATATCCTCAACTGTAATTTCCACAAGAGCTCCAATATTTATATTAACTCCTTCCAGTCTTGTATTATTTAGATCGGCCTTTCTTGGATCTTCCCATTTCAACAGCTCTTCAATATGCTGACTTCATCAGCTCAGGATTATATTTTCTTCAGAAAATATTACTTTACTAGTACCACTCATTTTAAGACCCACTTGAGCAATAAACTTTCTGTCTGCTACAATCCAGAGTAATTCTTCTTTTTCTCCAATGAACTTCTTATTCTCATCTTATTCCTCAGTCCTACGCACATATAACTGCAGATACTCCTTGCTGACTAACTAAAACCAACCTCTTGAATAGTCCCATAAAATTTCATACTTTTTCATATCTTTAACTTAATAATAAAAATTATAAAAATGAAAACCAGAGTCTGATAGACCATCAAAAACTTCCAGTCAACCAGACAGTAAAGAGAGCTGCACTATTTACGAAATTTTTCAAGATTGCACTACCTTACAGTGTACTTGCTACTAATAAGTTTTGATGATTGTCAGTCAGAAAACGCGAAAAGACTAACAAGCCAATAACATCAGTGTATCGAAAGAAAACATAATAACATAAGATATTGAATCTAAAATTACGCATCATTAACGAGCTCAAATTCTGGAAGGAGGCCTTCTACATATGAACCTCTAGCCTTCACTCAGAGTCTTTTAATCTATTATTATTATTATTATTATTATTATTAATTCGGGGCGCTACAAAACATAAATCATGTCTTGTCCGAGTGCATGTCTATATTTGACACTGCCGAGTCATTTTAGGTGTCATATTTAAAATGCAGTGACCTTATAACAAGAGTTTCCAAACAGCGACTTCTGTCGTAGCTTCAGTAATAATGCTAATAATGATAATAATAATTCGTAAATCTATGTTTCCTGTATTGTATATCAGGATGCATGCAATCCTAACTTGAAGAATGTAAGCTGTAATATATCTTTTTCACATGCATGTTAATTAACAATTTTATTCTTACATGAAAGATTATACAGAAATCAATTCTTATTTACAAAACTGCGAGCAAATCTATTTTATATACAAGGCACTAACAAACATTCTTTATCTGGGAGGAAATGAACATCTCTCGATCATAGATAAATAAGTTAATGATTAACCTAAGGCAAAGAAAGAGAAAACAGCTTTTTTTATACAAAAGCAGGAGGCCACTGCAAATCGTATCTGTAATATAGAAAGACTGACATGACACTGATTGCGATAGCAGGGAAGAAAGACACGTGATAACAGCAAATGTAAATTGCATACGTTTACACCGTACGCAAGTCAGAATCGTCATTCATTAATCTCACATTTTTTGCACGCAAGGACAGCGTTACGCTAATTACAAACATACAAGAAGCTCATTTTATACGATGGCATCAACTTAGAAATGGCATTATTATTTATAGAAATGTCAATGTCACATAATCTCATGCATGGGCCGCTGAAATGGAGTAAAAAATACACTGTGATGTGCTGTAATTGTTAACATCGGTTTTAAAGTGTTGAAAATTGAGTTTATAAAACTATTTTGGTGTTCCTTAACAATTTCAGAATGCTTTCAAAAGCACTTTCTCTCTCTCTCTCTCCCTCTTTTCATATCCTGTAAAAGATGTTAACACGCATCACTGGTGAATAGCTCCGAATAGTATTGTTACCAATATCATACTCGTTCGTTACATGTAGGCTACGCGATTTAAACAAGCCCCTAAAAAGGCTCTTAATCTTCTGAAAAAAAATAAATAAAATGCTCAATTATGAATAAGGAAAGACTTTAGAAAATAATAATAAAAACGTACATAAAAAATTTGCTATACCAAACATTTTGCGAGTGAAAAGTCAAATTCATTTGATGGAAATGGAGGTTAAAAGTTAAGTATACCTTAGCTTAACCAGACCACTGAGCTGATTAACAGCTCTCCTAGGGCCGGCCCGAAGGATAAGACTTATTTTACGTGGCTAAAAACCAACTGGTTACCTAGCAACGGGACCTACAGCTTATTGTGGAATCCGAACCACATTATACCGAGAAATGAATTTCTATCACCAGAAATAAATTCCTCTAATTCTTCATTAGCCGGCCGGAGAATCGAACGCGGGCCTGGGAGAGTGCTTTCCGAGTACGATATCGACCTATCCAATGAGGAACTTGGAAATGGAGGTGAATGGTATCTCACACAAAACGAAAAACATAACGTTCCATTATTGATTCTGAGAGAGTATGACGTGCATTTCCTAATAAATCATACTTAAGGTTGCTTAGCAACGCCACGGATAAGAAAGCATGGAATCAAGTATCGACATCACGTGTAATATTTTAAGTATAATAAATAAAAACTCGGGAGAACATGATAAACAACGACTAATATCTTCACTTATAAAATTCTTGATTCACTTACTACTCTTCATTTTTCGAGGAAAAATGAATGACTAATGAAAAAACAGCAGGTTGCTTAACTGCTCCTAATTTTTTTCCCCCATATCGTTTGAGAAGTGGACTAAGAGAGAGTCTAATTTCTGGCGGCGATCAGGTTATCGATGTCACTGCATTTCAAATCGACAAAAAAAAAAAAAACAAAAATCTCGGCTCTTTGGAATTTACCACAGATTAATTTAAAGATAATGCACACGTTTATATAAGTGCCGCATTTAATTACCCAAACTTCATTAATCTTCAAACTAAGGCAGAGAGAGAGGGAATGAAATATTGGATCCACCGACGGTCAGTGAAAATGTTGCAGCTATTATCCGTAGAATAAACAGAGATAATTCAATTCTTTAAAGCTTAAACAAACGTGAACTGTTTAGCCATACATAACTCGTGTCGAGTGGCGCAAATTCTTTCAGAGTATGCAAATCCCAGCAAACGGTTGGTCGACGATTTTGTACCCATGTCATGTTGCCAGGGCAATATAAACGCATATCTTATTAATGAAAGAAAATTGTAAAATATTTAAGAAGTGATCTTGTACAAGTATTGATGGTTTTGAAGTAACAGTTTAACACAGAAGTATTAAAATTCAGTCTGATCTTGATTCTTACAAATATCAGTTGTATTCAAGCATATACAACCTGACTAGCTCAGCAGGATTAGGTTTGGTCAGTGACCGACAAAGGCCAGAAGTCATTGGTACATGAGCCCCTTTATCGTTCATTTCATGAGCCCATTGATCAGTTAGTTGTAAGCTTCGGAGTTAATAGCAGACATGATACAGAAGTGCATTTGGGAATTATGCGTGTGTGTGAGCATGCGTGTTTATGTGTGTGTCCAAAATTATCAAGCCACAAGTCTAGGAATAACTTACACACGAGGGCAATTATAACTGATAAGTGCTCCGTCACCAGTAGGATTCGAACAGCTGCCTAGATTATAAACAATATGTACAGTGGCTTTTGACTGTTGAGCCATCAAGGGAGGTATAAGTTGATAACAATCCTGCTGTGCATGTGCCTGTCGAATTCATGTTTTGTTCTTAAAATCAGATGTCAACCCACCTCCACCAAGATAGCTAATTGGCAAGTTTGTATCATGTGGCAAATTATGAAATTTGTCACATACACCATGTCATTTTCTATATTCACTAATATTAAGCCACAAATATCTTTTAATAACCAGTTCACTACTGTATACTTCGGGAACACCTTACACTAAGGGAAATTATAATTGATAAGTGATCTGTCACCAATGGGATTTGAACCGACACACTGTACGAACTTACCAGTCAGCTATCATGGTGGGGGTGGGTTGATATCGATTCTAAGTACAAAACATGAATTCGACAGGCACTTACACCTCTCTTGATGGCTCAGTGGTCAAAAGTCACTGTACATTCTTGTTTCTATGCCAGGAAGCGGTTCGAATCCTAGTGGTGACGAAGTATCCATTATGTTTCCCTTAGGTGTAGTGAATATAAATATTGTCACGGTATAAGTGACAATAATTCATACATCTGTGTGCGTAATATACACACACACACACACACACACACACACATATATATATATATATATATCTTCTTCGTTTTAACATGCTTTTTCCCATTTCTATATGGGGTAAGCACGATGCCTTCTTTTGAAAGACTTTGATTTGGTGTTGGAGTAGGCCGTAGCCTCGATCGGTTGCCCTGCCTGACATCGCTTAGACCCAGGTAACGAATGTGTACATGTATCATAACAAATCCCCAGCTCCCTTTCTCCCAGCAGCGAGGAGAACTGGGCGGTTAGGTTCACAGTTTGAGATGGTTAAGGTGTCTGTTATGTTTTTAGAAGATGTTGGAGTGGCTTTGTTTGTGTGTGCATTAGTCTGTAACACCCATTTGCTTCCAGCAAACCTATCCGTTGATTACATACGTAATCCCGGGGTGTCTACACGGATAGCAAAGTGTCCGCCTCTCTGACCAGTCGGCTGGGGATTTGAACCCGCGCCACAGACCTCTATGAAGTCTGAGGCTGCTGCTCTACCGACCGAGCCATCGAGGCTATATATATATATATATATATATATATATATATATATATATATATATATATATATATATATATATATATATATATATATATATACTGTATATAACTTATATTACTGGAATTAAGACGATATAAAATATAAAATGGATAAAAGGCAACAAGTAAAGTGAAACAACAGACTACACACAACAGAAAAAAAAATTCCAATGAATACTAGGTTTTAACTAAGGTTAGAAGAGCAAAACCATTTCATCGCATACAGAGGACTTTACGCTTGAAGCTGATCTTGGGTGTACATAAAAGGTCGTATGTCTAAATAAAGTTGTGCGTTTATACCCCAGAATAACGGGGAAGTATGTTTACGAGCGCGATTTTCAACATCTGCCAAAATGCATAAATATATGCACAGCCTCAATGCCCAACGCGAACTATTTGTCAGAAAAAAAAAAAATAATGCCTGCTTGTAATGGAAATCGGCATACTCATAAAATAAATAAACTGTAAATAAACAGTAACGTAGAAAAAAAAGAACAACACGATCGACAAATTCCACAGGTGCGGAAGGAACCTCTACCAAAACAAATGAAAAGAAAGATAATCGCTTATCCCAATTAGCTGAACGAACAAAAGCACTCGGAGGAGGCGGAACTCATAATCCTTTGAAGGATGTCCCCCAACGCCCGACGAGTAATCATCAAGTTATTAGAAAAGCCGCTGCATCTACACGTTCCATGTCCCATTTAGTCTGGAGAATTTATATATAGATCCTGTTGTGCCTCCATTAGAGAAGGGGCGTAACACGGAGCCAATTTGTCGGCCAACCTGCGTGTTATCAGAATAAACAAGATATGGCTGTCGGGTGTGATAGGAACTCTGCCCGGGTTATTATTCTTGCCGATGGCCTTTGTTGGCTGCGCCTGTCTACTGTCAGTTGTCAGTTGGCTAAAGGGAGCCATTTCCAGCAGGCCGGGCAAATAGTATGGTTCTCTGTTATCATTAAGTGATATTGGGATAATCGAGGTCTATTTTTTCCCCCGTCCGATGTCTCCACTATGATATATAGTCCATCATATAACCGTGTTCAAATTGTAAGGAGAAATTACTATAGACAACAAGCTAACATCTACATGTGCCGTTATCTTTCTTTTAAGTAATTATCTGTGCCATTATTAAAAAAATATATATAATATATATATATATATATATATATATATATATATATATATATATATATATATATATATATATATATATATATATATATATATATATACATATATATATATATATATATATATATAATTATGTATATATATATATATATGTATATATATATATATATATATATATATATATATATATATATATATATATATATATATATATATAGTTTCTGCCTTCTTACATTTTATCTCTAGATTGAGAAATTATTCGCCCCTCTCTATGTTTTACAAAATAAAATAACCTCCTCTAGTTTCACAGAATATAAGAACCAATTGTTTAAAAGTATAAGGCTATATATATTATATTTTAAATTGTCAACAATTCCAGAAAACTTTTTCAGTTTTATTGCAAAAAATGAATCACAAGGTAAGACCATCTATACTGGGCAGTATATCATCGTATATGATTTTAACTGTACAAAAAAAATTATATTTATCCATTGCGCTAGAAATAAAATGTAATATCTTTAGCCATTCTTACGAGTCTGCTAATGGGACTGGAAACTCGGTCGTATGGCCTCAAAAAAAAAAAAAAAAAGGGGGGGGGTGGAAGAAGCGATGAGTGGAACCTACCTCCAAATGAATACAGTCCGCTTCTTAACTTTGTTGAGATTATTGGAGTGGAAGGAAGTAACTAGACAATATAAGGTCCAAAAGTTGTGTAGAGCTTCGGCAGTTGTTCCAAGCACAAAAATTTTTATTCATCCAATGTTATTAGTCACCATACTCTAAAGAGACAGGCAAATTAGCCTACAGCCTATTAGCCATATAGTTTAAATTAGCTCTATCTTCTCTGTCTTCTAAATGCAACACACATACAGTACTAATGCCATATGCACATTTATTTTGACAACCAAATCATACATTTTCTACTTTATATTGGAACAATGTCATACCTTACAACTTCAATACTCACATACAAGCATATATATATATATATATATATATATATATATATATATATATATATATATATATATATATATATATATATATATTATAGCTGACTAACCCGGCTCTGCCTGGGGAAACTCTGAAGGAATAAAAAAAATTTTCCTGCACCTCCTGGTACTGACTGTCACTTTTATCCAGAAATTACTGGTACTGACTGCCCCTTTTATCCAGATATTAATGTTCTAACTGTCCCATTTATCCACATATTGCTGTGGTAACAGTCCCATTTATCCATGAATTACTGTACTAACTGTCCCTTTACCCAAAAATTACTGTTCTAACTGTCCCATTTATCCAGATATTACTGTAGTGACTGTCCCATTTATCCATGTACTACTGCGCTGACTACCTCTTTTATCCAGGTAGTATTTATGTAGTGACTGTCATATTTATCCAGGTATTACTGTACTGTCTGTCCCTTTTATACAAGAAATACTGTGGTGAATGTCCCTTTTATCCAGGTATTAATGTGGTGACTGTCTATTTTATCCAGATATCACTGTGGTGACTGTCCCCCAGTATTACTGTACTGACTGTCCCTTTTATCCAGACATTACTGTGGCGACTGTTCCATTTACTCCCAACCAAACCTAAACCCACCCCCACTAACTGAAACACCCCCACTAAACCTAAGCACACCCACTACTAAACCTAAACACACCCCCAACTAAACCTAAACACACTCCCTGCTAAACCTAAACATACCTCCTTCTAAGCCTAAACACACCCCCACAAAATGTAAACACACCCCCCCATTAAACCTAAACACAAAATTGATAAAGAATTATTAATCACAGGAAAGAAAAGCATTTTCAAAAATATATTTCTGTGGTAATGAGTACATGAAATGAGGTATGATAAACCCGTAGAGCTTATTTACCACATCAGTTACAAAGGGAAGGGGGATGGGGGAGGGGGAAGGAGAGGGGGTATGGGTTTGAAACTTAACCTGTTATCTAAGTTGGGTCAAATGATAGCCACATGCCAAATTTTGTCTAGATCGGTCAAACAGTTACCACATAAGTTACAAATGGAAGGAGGAAGGGGAAGGGAAAGGGGGTGTGGGTTTGAAACCTCAACTAATATGTAAGTTGGGTTGAATGATGGCCACGTACAAAATTTTGTCTAGATCGATAAAGCAGTTACCACGTAAGTTACAAAGCGAAGGGGGAAGGGGAAAGGGAGAAGAGGGATGGGGGATGGAAGAAGGAGGAAGAGGTTTGAAACATACCCTATTAGCTAAGTTGGGTCAAATGGTGGCCACTTGCCAAATTTTGTCTAGATCGGTCAAGCAGTTACCACATAAGTTACAAAGGGAAGGAGGATGGGGAAGGGGAAGGGGGTATGGGTCTGAAATCTACCCTATTATGTAAGTTAGGTCAAATGATGGCCAACTGCCAAATTTTGTCTACATCGGTCAAACGGTTACTACATAAGTTACAAAGGGAAGGGGGATGGGGAAGGGGAAGGGGGTATGGGTTTGAAACCTACCCTATTATCTAAGTTGGGTCAAATGATGGCCATGTGCCAAATTTTGTCTAGATTAGTCAAGCGGTCAAATGGTTACCTCATAAATTACAAAGGGAAGGGGGAGAGGGGTCGGGGGAAGGGGAATTGGAAGGGTGTTCAGGTTTGAAACCTACCCTATTATCTAAGGTGGGTCAAATGATGGCCATGTGCCAAATTTTGTCTAGATCGGTCAAGCAGTTACCACATAAGTTACAAAGGGAAGGGAAAGGGGGAAAGGAAGGGTAAGGGTTAGGAGGTTTGGGTTTGAAACCTACCCTATTATCTAAGTTGTGTTAAAGGATGGACACAAGCCAAATTTTGTCTAAATCGGATTCGGATTTCTAAAGAACATACATTCAGTTTTATATACGATATATATATATATATATATATATATATATATATATATATTTTGTATACATAATATATAGAATCTACTGGTCACTTCTACCAGATACATATGTAATTGTAATGGCCACAATGCCCTCTAACTTCTCGAATTCTTCACGCTTTTTGGATATGCTTGTCACTACAAAGCCGTAAGATTTGAAGAGACTGTGATATCACCATAATCACAAGGAGGTCACGTTGCCGACCTGACCACAATATATATATATATATATATATATATATATATATATATATATATATATATATATATATATATATATATATATATATATATATATATATATATATATATATATATATATGTGTTATGAATTCAGGCCTTCTCCTATTTTAATAATTTATATTTTTTTAATAAAAGACACTCCCCAACTTAACTGACGGTGTAAGAAGGTATTTTTCCAGCCAACGTCGACAGGGAATGCCTCAAGCACCTCTCTCCCTTACTACTGCAGTTTTTTCATTGTTTTGCCACTCCTTAAGCTTTCACCCTTCTCTTTATTTTCGACTTTATGCTGGTGCAGAATCTACCTCATTCTAGATCACATCAGTGGAGATGAGATCAAACCGACCACCAGCCAGTCACGTGACCCAAGACAGGGGTTAGAGAACGCCTTGGGAAAAAAGCCAGACACTGGCGTAGAGCTACAGAGCCAACATCACTCCATTTGAGAAGGCAAATTGCCTTGGGAGACGCCTTCCCCTATTCCACCTAATACACTAAGGGCGACTGCAGTGAAGGCAGTCATAAGTGCTAACTGGGATCCAGTTTTGCTCTGGAACTACAGGAGGTGATTTTATGTCAAACAAGTATGTCTGGATAGGGGAGGGATTTTTGCCCAGTTTAATTCTATAAATCTCTTGTTTTCAATTTCAAGTTTTTCTTTCCTTGTGAATCCTTTTTACAACTGGCAATCAGTGATTAAATGTCCCTCTGTTAAATGAGTTACCCTTGCTGAATTAAATAAGTGAAGTTAAGTGACTTAATAAGTGAATTAAGTGCCTCCTCCAGCCTTAGACTTTCTTCATTTATGTTATGCCTGTGTGTTATTAATTTTAATAATCATCGAAGCTCTCTCTGCATTTTCAGGAGACGCTATTTCAAGTGTGCAGTCGCCTCTGCCTTCGCACCATTACAAGTTCGGCAAATTTTCTACATTCAAGCTCTGTTGTGCCTAGACAGATAATTGTGCTTCATCTAGGATACCATTCACTGAAAACTTTTGTCATTTTAACTATAATCAATTATGTTTTCCCCTGTAAACTTTCATTATTGAATTGTGAGTCCAGTTGTAAATTAACTGTACTTAATTTTGATCTATTCATGTGTAAATAAACCCTTAGAATTTACTCCTCTGGGTCTCACTGGTGACTGTCTGTTTCTTCTTTCCTCTTGTAAATTATAAGTCTCAATATTATTATTATTCCCTGGCTCATTGTTACATTGGCAGACCTTGTGCCAGAATTAACCTCATCTTTGTAGTGGCAATTTTGAAACAAACCCTAAAATCAAAATATCATCTTGGCAACGTGGAAACAGGGTATGAAGCAGAAAAATTTTACGTGCATAAAATCCGATAGGAAAAGCGTAAGTCTGACGATTTTCCGCAAGTACTGATAAACGCATGTTCAGTTGCCAACTGTGGCTGGAGTTCAAATAGGGTATCAGTGTGACAATTTTCTAGAGTAGCAAAATTAAATTTTTTCCACGACAAAGCAAGTGCCATACAGTTGCTTTATGTTTTACGTACTGTTAGGGTTCATGTATGCATAAAAGTGAAATTTAGAATTTTGTCACACTTTACGACAAAGTCGCATTCCATTGTGTCGTTTGTATGGATTTAGCGAGTTAGCTGCATGCCATTAGCTTATTCAGGACTGTCCTTGCATGTTCTGAGGCGTTTGCATGATTAGTTAGCCTTTGATAGATAATTAGGGGTTAGTTAGTTTTGTGATATGTTTAGAATTGTGAAACAGCAAAAGGAAGAATTGCGCAGTTTTCCCTTTTCTTTTGTCACCGAGTGAGAAGTTCTAGTGAGAAAACCAGCAGTTTTCTTAGCCCAGAGAATCAAGTATTTTTCTGATTAATTTTCACCCTTTCAGTAAGTTTTTTAAGTCAATGACCCCGCATGGCCGCCATATTGGTCATTATTAGAAGTAGTGCATTTCCCGTGCGTCAGAAACCCAGCAATTTGGTGTGGGCGGCCGGCGCCAACGAAGGTAAAAGTGATTGCTGTGTCAGTGTGTCAGTGAAGCCTACATCTTGCACCACGTCAATTATATGATGTATAATTAATTTATCAACTTGTCTGTGCATTATTTACACAGGAGAATAGTCGTGTTTAATTTTATCTCACTATTTTAAGGAGGCGACTCTTACTCAGGCACTGCCCTGTTGGGGCCCATCGCCTACCAGTACCTCCCTCTCCCTCCTTCGCTCAGCTGAGTAAGTCACGTGATATTTGTTATTGTCCAGTACACCCGTACTTAATCTACACCAGTGAACCGTCAGAAACATTCGACTGTTTTGTTACATTCCTCTGCTCCCTGCACGAGACTTGTAATTAATAAATCAAGTGTTTCTTCAGATCACTTTGTTCTAAAGGGTTTTTTTAATCATTGTAACTGCAAGAGAAATTAACTTTTTTCCTCTTTTAACCATTCAATTTCCCAGCAAGATACCTAACTTATTTGCACTCAACTAATTTTCTTCTACTTAAACATAGTAGTTTCTTTATCCCATGGAGGCGGGAATGCAATTTATTAATTAATTATATCTTTCTTGAGACCACGAATCGTCCCTCAAGTTAATTCCCACTACGTTCCATTATTGTTCGAGAGAAAATTTTTCATTTTTATGTAGCTCCTCTTTATTAAACAATGTGCCACATCTCCTTTAACTTCAGAATATTGGAAGTATGTTTTATTAATTTTTTGTATATCATTTGCCTTAGTACAAGCCCACCTATACAAACATAAATACTGCTTAGACTAAAGCAAAACAATTTTAACATACTAGGCAACCATTTACTGGTTTTTTCCAACCTTAATTGGGAAATTCACAAACTCATCAGCAGTCCGTACTTAATTACCACCTCACTTAGTGTGTCAATTTTATTTTCTTTTTTTGTGTGTGTTGCCCACACTGCTTATTATCATGCCATTGTTGCACTGAATGCTAATCTAATTAATTTTAATCTGTTCAGATTTGAATTCCACCTCTGCACCACATGCTACCACTGTGTCCGTGGGCAAGTTAAGCCTAATTGTTCTTCAAAACAAGCTTACCATTCTTTAACCAATCTGCACTGAAGTGCCTCTTCCTTTTGTGCAATTGCTTGCACAGCCAACATAAAGTTTAAAACATTTCTGGGGAAGATCAGACCCGCACTAACCATTAGCCAACATGTCTGCTGAGGAGTACAAACTCTTCATGGAGGTAGGAAAGGGTCTGGCATTAAAAGGAGAACAGCTGTCCCATTGGATTCAGGATCAAGTAGCTGCCACTAAGGAAGCCAGAGAAGAAGAGAGTATGAATTGCAGCTGGAATAGCTGAAACAAGAGGAGATGCAGGTGGAAAAGGAGTGCCAAGAAAAGGAAGGGCAGCAACAGCATGACGAAAAGGAGCAACAGTATCAACTAGCCCTGAGGGAGAGATAGCCTTGAAGGAGAAGGAGGCTGAGATCGTACAAGCCCAGAAGGCTAGTGCCTTGGCACTGGCTCAACAATTGTCAGAGAATCCAACCCCGGTCCTTACTCCTTCCATTATCTCAAATATCAGCCACCTCATGCCAAAATGAAACGACGCAGAGCCAGAGGCATGGCTGGATCACATAGAACCCCTTTTCTCGAAGTACAATCCCACTAGTACCGAGAGGCCATGATCCTAGCCAAACACATGACTGGAAAGGGACAGGACACCTTAAATGCCTTGGAAGATGATGACAAAAGAGATCTTGAGGTGATCAGCAAGGCAGTAGCAATTGCCTATAAGATCACGCTTGAACATTGGAGGCAGAAATGGCGAGGTTTTCCCAAGGAGGTCGGTCAGACATGGCCTGACTGGTCTTGCAAAAAGAGCCGAGCCTTACGGAGGTGGATTGATGCTGTGGAGTTCAAAACCGCTGAAGATATATTGAATAGGATGCAACTAGAGGATTTCCTCTATTATGCTCCCAGTCCTTTGGCCATATACATTGGTGAGAGGCAGCCAAAATTATTCTCTAAGTGCTGCTGCCTAGTCGATGCGTACGAGACATACCATCCAGCCTCCAGCACCTCAAATAGGCACATAGTTCCTCCTGACCCCACTGACTTGGCAGTCCGACCAAGAAACGGACCATCTTCATTACCAACTGTGTGTACTTATTTTAAGAAAGTGGGGCATTTAGAAGCCCAGTGTAAAGCTAAAGGGGGAGCCATGTCAAAGCCACCCTCTAACCAGAACTCACAGCCTACCCACACAGTAACTGCTCCTCGTAGAGATTATAGTAACGTTTATTGTTACACTTGTAAGCAGTAAGGGCATTCCACAAATTTCAAGGGTCGTCCCAGAGAGAAAACTGCCGCAGTTGCTGCTCTAGCGGCCAGTCAACCAACCTCTTTAGGACCCCCAGCTGTGGGCCTTATTTATGTTGCGCCTCCTTGAGGAGGTTATCACACTCAAAAGGTCTCGGCTTTTGAAGACACCGGCACTCAAATCTCCTTCATAAGGTGAAACAAAGTCCCCTATGGGGCCATTATTGAAGAAAACAAGCCTGTAACTATTGAAGGCATCAATAAGTGGAGGCTGACACTCCCGACTGTCTGGTTGAGGGTCACCTGACTGCACAGAAGTAAGATTTGCACGATTGGAATAGCCGATCACATTCCTGGAGGCTTTGTCCTCCTCCTACGACAGGGGCCCCCCTCCTCATCCTCTTTCCGGGCCAGTCAGGGGGCCAGTCAGGGGTCCTACCCTGTTTGAGTCTCTGACAGTTGCTGATGTAAATTCAAGCCCTGCTGTTGAGCCACAGCCAGAGCCTATGCCTGGCCAGCATAGAGCTCCGACCATTCTGGTCGCTGAGCCCCCAACAGAGCCAGATTCTGGTTCTTGTCAAAATATACAACCATGGATGTCCGACTTTCTTGGTCCCGAGGCCGTTGATGTTCCCTTTTCAAATCCTGTGCCTAAGCCTGCATTAGAGTCAATGCCTCTCAACTACCAGCCTGGCCCCACTATCAGTGTTTGGCAGAGAGCCAGCCCTAAGTTTAGCAGGGTCTTTTCCAGATTCCCTTGACCTCAGCAGAATCTTGTTCCCTGGCATGGCCGCACAACCCATGCTTGAGTTGGTCCTTGTAACCTGCGAACGTATTGCACCTACAGCCACTTCACTTTCACTTCACCACCGTCCACATCCAGGTTGTCACAGCAGCCGGGGCAGTAGCCGACTCAGTGCCTGTTTTGCCAGATGACGGAACACCCATAGTCACTCCAGGTCTAGGTCCTAATGGGCAGTGCTATTGCGGGGTCAAACCTGGCACAAGGGTTATCTCAACCTCCTCTGGAGCCACATGTGTAGGTTCCAGCTAGGAGACCTAAGCTTAAAGTGCTGAGGAAAGCAAGGAGGAAAAGGAGTAGGGAGCATAGAATATCCAGTTACTAGAGCCACCATGCTCTAATAGTACTCATATCATATATCTGTAACAGTGCCTCATCTTATCAGAGCAATCCTGGCACCTTTGCCAGAGACAAGTGCCTAGGTTGTCCCCTAACCCATAGCCATAATAATGGGATTGTATTGAGAAAATTTATTTTGTACTTTGCTAAGTCTGTTCTCTAGCACACAGCTGAGGACATGTCCTGACTCCATTTTTATTTACCTTGCATACTAATGTATATCTTAAATTTATATGGGTGTTTTTAAATGTAAAGTTAAACTATTATAGTGTCTAAAATTGTTTCAGCCTTGAAAATGTGACTGGAAAGTACGTTGCGAAACGTCGGCCAATAAACTGTTTCATGTACAAGATGCCTATCCCTTTGCTTCACCTTGTGTGTGTGTATATATATATATATATAATCATATATATAAACGTCCTATATCAATTATATCTACCTCAGAAATAATATATTTTCATATATATATTACCGAAGGGGAATTTTTAGTTGATAATAAGTTCGTCGTCCCGTGGGCTCCGAACCAGCGAAGGACAAGAACTCAGGACTACAGTGGACGCAATTGGCCAGCAAGTGAGGACGACGACGAACTTATTATCATAAAAATTTTCATAACATAAATGAAAATATATTATTTCCGAAGGGGAATTTTTTAAAGGACGTTTGCAGTTGATATGTGATAAAAAGTCATAATATGGCTGCGTCGACGCACCCGGTTAGCATGGCGAATATCGTCAAATACAAACACCTGGTTCGACAAGAACGATATCCAGGACTCACTTGCTGGATGGGTTAACCCACTGTAGTCCTGAGTTCTTGTCCTTCGCTGGTTCGACGACGACAAACTTACTATCAACTAAAAATTCCCTTCGGTAACATATATGAAAATATATTATTTCCGAGGTAGAGCGAATTGGATATTAAAGGACGTTTGTAGCTTACTGATTGTATATGAATCACGGTGATGTGATAAAAAGTCATAATATGGCTGTGTGACAAACGCACTCCTCGCACTAACCTGGGAGAAGCCCGCCCACCACTGTAACTGCATGAATTGCAGGGTTCGGGTGGTATCTATTTCGTTTAATCAATAACAAGCATACAAAATATAGCATATCATTACAAAATCTTGATGTAATGTATTAATTTCTATTCTTTCTGCATAGAAACACTTTCTTTTTGAAACACTTGTCATTGTATAAAAAACGAGAAAAAAAACGATAACTGTATGCAAAGAAAGAGGAGGTGTGCTAGTTAATGCATCAGCCATTGTTTTGGCCGGATATGGTGTCACCTCATCGGTTGATTTCATTGAGTCAACAATTTCTGATATTTTCCCCATTTGAAGGTTCTTAGTCCTTTTAATTTCCTGCGTAATCTAACACAAAGTAAAGGTGTCTTTTTATATTTATATTCGTAATGAGCGATCGGAGGAGGAACTCAGGTATTATCAATATAGGTCTATTAATCATTTTCCCCAGCTCTCCAGTTCCAACCCAGTTGTTAAAGGCCACACGTGTCCGTAGATGGTTGGTTAGGAATGGAAGGTTTGATCCAGTTCAACAAAGTTTAGTAAACTTTCAGAAAAGTGTTAGATATCTCCAAACAAATAGTGAAAAAAAACTGGTCAAAAACGAGGCATTTTCTTCCATCCGTTTTATTTTATCTATTTTTGTATTTTATTTTATTTTTTTTTTTTTGTTTGTTTAAATGGCAATATTGTACCAGATGTGATTTTATCAAAGAGCTGAACTAGAGTTACTAGAGTGCTTATTCCATATGTAGTCAAACTCAAAATCATCGCTACTTGGAGATAGTTGCGGTTCCAGATCAGTTAGGCTATTTACTAAAATTCCTTGGTTAAGTGGTTGAATCTGGAGGAGCCGATTGGTAGCCTCGTATGGGTCTAGTTCCAATAATTGTATAAACCAAAAAATTATGTTTTATGCAACTATACATTTAAGCTATTATATTATGAGGTTTGTTTATGAATTTATGCAGTCGTATTGTAAATGAAGCTGTAGACTATAGGCCTCTATGTCGTTAATTGTCTTCGTTTGCTAACATTCACTTTTAAATTGTAACTTTAACGTTATGTCATTTTAATACATGTTTGTTGGCATATAGGAAAGATACATACATATGATTTTTCGACATATATTTTCCGATTCAGTATTATTATTACTCAATAAATACATTAAAAACTATATAGCTTTTATATTTCCCCTTCAATTAGCTCAAAAATAGCATAAAATTTACGTAGTCCTATAGCTAATTTTAGATCACCTTAAACTAAAGAGTATTCCTCTTACGATTAAACCCAAACTTAAATTCAAATACAAATTAAATATTAGTTAATCAGTAAAAATAATTATTTGTGTTGTCGCCAAAACAATGGCTGTTCCATTAACCAGCACGCCTCCCCTTTCTTTGCATACAGTTGCACTCGTTTTTTTTTCTTCGTGTGTTTTTATACAATGACAAGTATTTCAGTGACAGCAAATATACAGAAAGAATAGAAATTTATATATTACATCAAGATTTTTTTTTAATGATATGCTATATTTTGTATGCTTGTTAATGATTAATTTCG
>NC_089745.1:29885960-29918460 GCF_040412425.1 Macrobrachium rosenbergii | reverse complement strand
AGGGCGGACAGAAAAAGCGCGGACGGACAGACAAAGACGCCACAATAGTTTTCTTTTACAGAAAAATGAAAACGAAACAGTATCAGGCCGTTAAAATCCAACGATTCCCTCTAAAAGTTAGGCAGATGGAGGACGCTCTTCTGTGAATAGTTTCAGCCACGCTCATGAACACCCGTTCTTCTGCTTGTATGATATTCTGCTACCAAACGCATGTATAAACAACAACAACAACACACACGCACACGCATGGAAGGGATAATAAGGGAAAAGTTACGATTATGATGATTCAACATCAACATACAATGCTAGCACAGACAGCCGGTAAGCCAAGCAGTTTCATTTGATCCTTTTTACGAGTAGACAAAAAATAATGACGATTTTATTGACAAAAGGAAAAGGTAAGTCGTGTATAGGCGTCACGTGTTTATTTATGCTTTATCTATACATTAGTTCTAGGATTTGTTTTAATCTGCACGCATATTATTCAAGAGCGCCCACTTCAAATAAACATTTCAGAATTAAGAGAAACAAATATTTGTAAAATCTATGAATTATAAACGATATAACTTAAAGAAACAAGAAGGTTAAAAAATTAGAAAGCGCATAGAAAGTAGATAAACGTTAATGAAACCAAACATATATATACAAAAGTATTATAAATTAATTAAAAGGAATCATACATAAAGGATACAATTAATAAGGAATCAAACAAGTAAGCTTGGTAAACGTAAAACTAAATAACGCTCTAAAAGCACTGGTTGTGACCGCAGAATTCTTTGTTTAAAATCTTCAGCCTTCAAAAATATTCTCAGCAGTAATGGATGCAAATAAATTCTTGCTGTTACATATTTGTTTCCATGGACACGAAAAAAAAAATACGGACGGTATACTCCGGGGCCCTAACCGTGACTAACAAAAACAATGTTATTTTTCCAACGCCTGCCTCTCTCTCTCTCTCTCTCTCTCTCTCTCTCTCTCTCTCTCTCTCTCTCTCTCTCTCTCTCTCTCTCTCTCCTCACTAAAACAACAAACAAGGCCATATCTCTGTGTGTAGTGAAACAAAGACAAGTAGAAAACAGCAGAACTGAAACGATCTACTCGATTTCAACTTCCCATATTCAAATGGAGGGTCTATCGCATATTTAAGAATCAAGTCCTGTATTTTAACGGTGCTCTAATCAAGCTCGATAAATCCGTAGACGAGTGCCAGTGAACATCTCAAGTGATAAAAAATTTGCCTTTTAAAAATAGGCAGGTTATGAGATTCTGGAAATACAACGAAGGATGAGAATTCCACATTCCAGAAGAGCACTCCCTGAATAACATCAGCAGTTGGGGCAGAGGCAGTGACTCCCCGCCAAAGTTGAAGTATTGTATATCCAAGTTGGAAGTGAGTTGAGCCATTCATGAAAAAAGAAAGCCAAAGATTCAACTTTGTCGAGAAGAATTACACTGATGAGTCTTCACATATATGAGAACAGTACGCTGTGGTTGGTATTATGCTGGTTATATGCCAGCACAATCCCCCTTAAGTAGAGGTGAAATAAGAGGCCTGGTGTGGATCTCTGGACACGGAATATGCAATCATTCCCAAAGAAATCTGGAGGTGCTGCTCTGAGATTTTCCCTGTTATTCTAGTCTGGATATTGGCAAAAACAAAACTGTTCCAACGAAGTCTTGAATAGAAACTGCAGACCACATGCCAGAAATATACAGATTTTGTCTGAAGTACTAATTCCATGATAAGTGTCTCTCATGCACGATGAATTTGGTGAAGAGTTTAATTTTTAACATCATGCCTGACGATTCAAATGTCAAATATTATATAACCAATAAAAAAATTATGTTTAGTTACCTTTAATGTACTTCATTCATTTCTTGTACGGATTATTAAAGTTTTCACCTATACAAATTTATGATTATGTAATTATATAAAAAAAATCTATCTATCTATGTTTTTCAGTCCCCTTCTGTATTTCTCGTCAAAACGTCTAGCACAAGAATATCCAATGTAAAGCATTAAAAGATGCAATCAAACCAAGCGCAAATATTATAAAAATAAAAATTTTAAACGCATGTACCTGAAAGTATCGTAAAGCTACATATTAACGAAACTATACTCATCAAAGTCAATTATTCTTTGCTACGGAGAACTGCATACTTTTGATGACATTATCTGTCCTAGTAGTTATCAAAATTCTCATAGACCACCTGTTATGACGCAAAATAATCTTGAATGAACTATACAGACTCTCACAGATATTCCTAACTCACTCTCCTTAATTTTTTTTTTATTTGAGGCTTTTGGGGATCTCTAAAAGTTCATGAAATTGTTCGTCTCTTTAAAAAAATCAACTGTTAGATATGACCTGCTCTTTGCCCGTCTGTCTTTCTTGAGTTACTCTTAGAATTAAGCATTCTTAGAATGAGTTAGGGTGCAGGCTGGTTTAGAGTCTCAATGACATGGATCACTCCAAAATCCAAGGGGCTGATCGGGGTCAAGAAATTAACATCTTTTTCTCCTGGTTTCCGATTACTGCCTTTTGCAGTACAAACATGCCCACATACTATAATTCTTTTTTTTGCATAATTCCAATATTTCTTCTTTTTTCTTGTTACAATAAACAGGATGGGTTACTTACTGCAACTAAATCTAGGAATGTATTCATCTGCAATAATCTCTACATTAGATCCTTCTTAAGCATTTAATATGCCACCCTCCACTCGAGACCCATGAGAGAGAGAGAGAGAGAGAGAGAGAGAGAGAGAGAGAGAGAGAGAGAGAGAGAGAGAGAGAAGTTGGCCATGCTATTAATAGCCATGTGGCATTCCAACTCACGGGAGAGTTCCTCCTTGGCACCCTGGCACTGTCACTCATTCTCCAGACTTAGTGATGTGCATAAATTACTAGGCAGGCCGTAGTGCCTGACAATGTGTCAGAGCGATGCTGCTACGAGGCTGTCACACGCGTTATTCTGCGAAGAATTTGCGGATTAGGAATCATGGAAAACATGAAGGCTTATAACACGAGATTCCAGGGAGACGAGGCACGAGAATAAAAGGGTTTGGACAGGGATAATTTTAAAACTTATATTTAGGCTGGTCAGTGAAAATAGCAGGGGCGAGAGATAGACGGAGAGGGGGCGGGGAGAGTGAGAATTTAATTTAGATGGTGCGCCTAACCTCAGATTCACTATTCAGATACGGACTGACCCAATCCAAACTACAAAACTAATTTAGGCCAATATGAAAACTTTTCCTTTGATGAACATAACTGCACAACCCACTGTGTGATGTCAGCAGAGAAAAAAATATTAAAACATCAATAATTTAATTAAAATAAAAAAAAAAAAATCATGAGGCCGAAAGCAAATGCATGTGAGGTTGAAATTGATGAATAAAGCCAGTATATGAAAACACAAAGTTGAACGTTGGCATATCAGTCGGGCCTTTTAGTTAACGGTCTGATATGCTTTGAGTATACAACAGCCTTATCTCAGTGCATGAGGGGGAGAGGCAGAAACACATATGTCAGTAAAAGTTAAATGAAAAAATATTTGTTGAAAACAAAATAATAATTAAAACCTATATCAATACACACACAACAACAACAATAATAATGATTATATTACGTCTGAGTGTCCTATGAATTCCATAGGACATACTTTTAAGCGAAGTGCCTGCGCATAATGGTAAATGAACTAACATAAACCAGTGAGAGAGAGAGAGAGAGAGAGAGGGGTTGGGGGCAGAATATACATGTGCGATAACAGCATTACCCGAACCTCTGTGAGCGTTTGCAAATCCTTGCAAGACAACACAGGAAAAATGACTATTTCTAGGATTTGTTCTCCGCATCCGGGAAGCTCAAGGGAAATCCAGGCCCACAATTTGTACTCTGCACCATCACACCCCCTCCCCCAACATCCCATCCTTCTCCATCTTTCCACTCTTTACACAAAATAGGAAGATGTTCACTTTCTTTTCCAGCCGTTTTTATCAAATTACCCCATGTGACACTGGGCCATAATCGTCTTATTCCCTTTTTCTAAACCATTTTCATTGTTTCTATTCTCCACACCCCCCCTCTCTCTTTATATATATATTATATATATGTGTATAGATATATATTTTTATATATATATATATATATATATATATATATATATATATATATACATATATATATATATAATATATATATATATATATATATATATGCAATATATATATATATATATATATATATATATATATATATATATATATTATATACACACACATATATATATATATATATATATATATATATATATATATATATATATATATATAAGCATTAAGCTACAAACGTCCTTTAATATCAATTCGCTCTACCTCGAAATAATATATTTTCATATATATATTACCGAAGGGAATTTTTAGTTGATAATAAGTACGCCGTCCCGTGGGCTCGAACCACGGGTTAATGCGTCCCTGTAGTCCTGAGTTCCTGTCCTTCGTTGGTTCGAGCCCCGGACCACGGCGTACTTATTATCAACTAAAAATTCCCCTTCCGTAACATATATGAAAATATATTATTTCCGAGGTAGAGCGAATTGGATATTAAAGGACGTTTGTAGCTTAATGCTTGTATATGAATCACGGTGATGTGATAAAACTTCATATATATATATATATATATATATATATATATATATATATATATATATATATATATATATATATATATATATATATATATATATATTTATATATATATATATACAGTATATATATGCATATATATATATATATATATATATATATATATATATATATATATATATATATATATATATATATATATATATATATATATATATATCACTTTGTGCTTCTTCAATTAAGGAATAATAAGCAGAGTGTAAAAGAATCAACCGGAAAACTTACTTTCAAAACATACTAATTACAGAATAATAGTAACTAGGGTAAAATCTTACTTTAGTTATATATATATTTCAATTTTTCCTCTCTTCCCCACTTTATACTTAGGTAAGGCATGAGTGTGAAATTAAACGTAGGACGACTGAAAAATAGAATATACTCGTAAATCTAAACATAAATATCAATGAATTCCACATTAGATGAAAAAACACGTGAAAATGGATATTCTGATCTGTTTCCATTCTTTTTAAAGCTTCATTTATTTAATGCGTTAATTCATGACAGGAAGACTTAAGGTACAATGAGAAGGTACTGATTTGCTTTGTAATATTTTGCTTACAGAATCTGGGCCAAGGGCCAAGCGCTTGGACCTATGAGGACATTCAGCGCTGGAAGGGAAATTGACAGTGAAGAGGTTTGAAAGGTGTAACAGGAGGAAAACCTCGCAGCTGCACAATGAAACAATTGTTAGAGAGGGTGGAAAGTCAGATGGAAGAAAGAATATTTGAACGGAGGTACGGTACAGGGAATGAAAGATGTGCAGCTAGGGGCCGAAGGACGCTGCAAAGACCCTTAAGTGATGCCTACAGTGCACCACGTAAGGTGCACTGACGGCACTACCCCCCTACGGGGAATATTTTGTTTGCATATACCTCTGTCTTCACCACATTTAACTTATAACGTATCAATAATCTTTGGCAAAGGGAATTAATTAGTTTGTTTTCTTTCGATAAAAAAGTCTGACTCTTCTTAAACTGGTTCAAAGGCTCTGTCCTGAAATCACGTGTGAAACTCAAAACAGTTTTGAAGTTGGATAGTTGGGCGATAAAAATCAAAGACAACAATTGAAAAAAAAGAGAAAAAAAAAAAGTTGTACCCAGAGGGGTCTACTTCGGACTCCCTTGGTACTGCCTCTGGGCACAGGGCAAAACACACCATAGATGTTAACTGCTTCTTTTGGATATATGTTCTAAATCTCGATGCAGACTGCTCACGAATTAACAAGCCTAGAAGTGTTATAAAAATAAGGCAATAAAATCGGAAAAATAAACAAATTCCGTGAACAGCATTAGCCAAGCACATACGCATCGAAAGGAAAATTACAGCAGACATCAGGAAATGCAAATAAGATTATTCCTCTAACCAGAGGAATGGAAGTGCTGGGTGTCCATTATAATATAAGAAAAATGAAAACAAACATACACAATCTTCTCAATCCAACTGAGCAGCCTACGCTTTAGGAAAATGTCACGCGGTAAAAGAAAACTAGCATTTGAAACTGTTCCACAGAGCCCTGAAACCAGTAAGTAAGTACGCAGAACAGTTTGCACCATAACACACACACACACACACACACACACACACACACACACACACACACACACACACACAAAGGAGGGGGGTGGCCATTAAAAGTCTTCACGTGTAAATTTGCTGAGAGGAACAGGTTGTATACTTACCCTAAGTGGAATATGCTGCATCACTCTCCAAACGAAGGTTACAATGATCTTGGAAGCTACTGACAACCTCAAGTCTTTGGACCTGTAAGTAGAGAAAAGAATACTTTAATCAAATAACGACTTGGCTGGTGTCTTATCTAAATGAAGGCCTTTAGGACTGTTACCTCGATTTGTGAAATTTCTTGGAAATGTAAATGGATTTTTTTTTATTACATAAACAGACAGAAATAGTTGTGGGAACTTTAAAAATTGGGACACTGATCATATGGATTTAAGACTGAAAGGTCTGTTTTGGACTAGGGGCCAAATATGCTGTTTCAATATCCCCATTCCAACCAAACAGCCCTTAGTCTTCTATAGTCATAAAAAAATGTTTTATGTCTATTAATTTTCAGACAAGACTTAATCTCTTAATTTGTCCGAAGGGCACAGAGACGGGCAAAATCATTTGAATTTAGCTCGCTATTATTAGAAAGAATTTGATAAACACGTGCATCACGCAGCGACTGTTTCTTTTCAACTGCCACTAAGATATGAACTCTCTTCTTGGTGCCTTTGTAAATACTTCCTACTCCAAAAATTCTCCAAAAAGCCTTAATGGCCGTAGGCTATGTTTTAATTTTCCTTCTTTAAATATTTTTCATCGTCAGGACGTTGGTAATATAGTAAAAGGAAGTTCCCTATTTACCTTGTTCCTCTTGTGTTTCTATCTTCCTTCCTTTTCGAGCGCACTTGATATCTAACAGTTTTACGTTTCCTTCCCGTCGGCCTTTGCATAATAAAATCTTCTAACCTATGGTTCATGGCAATGACACCAATGATTAATCAATGAGTCATTTAATTAAACCCCCTTACATAACAGCATCATTCTACTGATTTGCCAATTTTCTCTTTAATTCTTCATGATTTAATTAATATTGATAATACTTCCTAATGCACCAAGACACGACTACCTGCACAGTGTTAATAAATAAATTACTCTGACAATTTCATTACGAGCTAATGAAACTAATTCAATTAAAATGACATATGACCTAGATGTATTATTCTGGTGTATTCTAGAAATAATTGAAAAATCATCTAATTCAAATCCTATTAAATGACTATCATGAGAGCTGATAATAATAACATAGATGATGAATTATATAAATCCACAATATATATATATATATATATATATATATATATATGTGTGTGTGTGTGTGTGTGTGTGTGTGTGTGTGTGTGTGTGTGTGTGTGTGTGTGTGTGTGTTAAGCTACAATTATCGTTTAATATCAAATTCAACTTACATTCAAGGGGAATTATAACTCGTAAGTGCTTCTTTGCATGCCAAGATTCGAACCAGAACTTTTCTTTCTTTCTTTACATCTTCAGGTGAAAACCCTGAAGGGAGACAGTCAACAGATTATAAAACCACGAGGGCTCCAAAAGAGAAATCAGCGTGCATGGAGAGACAAATTATAAGAAAAGGTGATAAATAAATGAATATGAGGGAACAGACAGTAAAACTGGAACACCTGAAATTCAAGATTAGTCAGCAGGTGGCAGGAATAAATTTGCTCCTCGCTAAATATTTGGAGATCAGAGGATTTGGTAAGACTCCATGAATCGTTGTGGGTTCTTTCAAACTCTAAACAATACAGATTCAACACAAGCAATTGAAATTTGGGGAATGAATATAAAAATAAGCTCTCACAACACTACAACACGTTTATTCACAACCTTATTTACAAAGAAAACGACATGTTGCTTCCCTCTTTTGCTTTCACTCAACGTGACACAACAAAATAAATAAAAGCAGTTATAGATAGGGGGAACAGGTTGGAAGGTAGAACAATTTTAATACTTATAAATGGCGAGTCGGTGAGTTGTCCTTTGTGGCTGGGGTCAACTGACAAGATGAAGCTGGCACGATGACTTCGGGCTTGAAGACGTCAAAGAAGGGGGCTGGAGTTTCAGCTGGCACGGTGGCTTCGGGCTCGAAGATGTCACAGAAAGTTGGCTGGGAATTCAGCAGAGATGTTGCTGGCACGAGAATCACGGGTTATAAGACGTCCCAAAAGGGGTGTCTTCAGGATGGGGTAGCAAATGTTGTTTCTCCAACAATCCGGAGATTGTGCAAATGGAGGGCAAGAAGGGCTGGAGACTCCTCCTCGGTACAGGCAGGAAGGGCTTGGCGGCTTCTCCTCCACACGGGCAGGCAGGGCTGACTACTACTTCTCGTCACAGGCAGGAAGCGCTGCTGCTTCTCTTCATCTCAGGCAGGACAAGATTTTATGGAGATAGGTGTTTGTTGTCTGAAGGGGAGACTCATGTTGGAACCTTGTTTTGTCCGACCTCCGAGTCTATTAACGGCCCTCTGTCTCTATCTGTCTTGGGCAGTCTCGTCTGGAAGCTTATATACCACTGTATGGGCTGAGCAAATTACGACAGGCAACTGGCATCCCATTTAAGGAGTTTTTTTATTTCCTGCATGCTGATTGACTCCTCGAAAAACGCCCATTTCGGTCACGTCATAGAAGCTTCTAGAACAAATTTTCTGATGCAATGTGGACCCTATATTGCGCCATCTTACAAAGCATGTCATGAGAGACCACGTGGTATCTCCACAAAATAAAAAAATTTTTTTTCATCGAGTCGCCAATTTGCCACGAAGTGTTGACAGCAGAAATTGACAGGTACTGAAACCTTCTCGCAAACACATGAAGCAGTCAAGTTTTGGAAAAGAGATATTTCTTTTTAATATATTTCTTCCACATTATTGCATCTACCTGTGACAGGATTCCACAACTTCACTAGGCAAACTATTCCACATTTAGTTGTGGCAAAGATAAAACTCCTAGCAAACTTATGCTAGATAACAACACGTTTGCAGCAGCAGCCAGCCTAGTGTTGCAAGCAAAAATAGCTAGGTCAGATTAGGAAGACCTAGCTATTTTTGCAACAAACATGATCTCACTTTACATATATGCAGCAAGTCATCATTAAGAGTTGGCAAAATAAACTTGACTGGTGACATAACTCTATCCATGAATTTGAGATGAGAGTCAACACCCGAAGACCCCACTAGAAAACAGAACTCCAGCCAAGGAAGAAGAAAAGTTAAAATACTTACGTATAATAGCTTCATCACGAAACACTGAAAATATTTCCAAAAGATACCAACATTTTGAGAAACAGACGAAGCAATATTACGCAAATGCTTCTAAAAAGTCAGTTTATTACAAAAAGTTATGCCACAAATCTTAAAAGTCAATGACATTTAAAACCGTACTATTACAATGTAAATCATAAGGCAAAGGCAAAAGTGTTCTAGATTGCCTAACTGTCATATTATGAGTTTTTGAAGGGTTATGCTTCATGCCCCAAAGCCTACTCCACTCATGCATATGTCCCAGATCTATATTTAAGGATTCTGCAACCACAGAAATAAGGCGCCAAAAGGAACAACAGCTAGAAGAGTAGCATCACTGGAGTATGCAATCAGCTTGTTCGCCAGACCTTGTCACATGTCACTAGTATAGATAACAAATAATAAGTACAAGACATACTCTTGCAAACCACCAGGCATCCTTGGACCTTCTACTAAGCCAACACTGCACACATTTGGAAAACAATAAGAGGCAACTGACAGAAAAGTGTGCTTGATTGTACCCCAAGCAAGGGAATTCCAATCCAAGATAGTGGAAGACCGCAGTACAAAGGCTATTACACCATCCAAGACTGGAGAACTGGTTTACTTTGGAGTGATCTTCTCCTAGAAGGGATGCCTATCAGGTTAGTGAGATTCTTCTACACGACAGGAAACGACAGATCGAAAAGGGTAAGAAGTGCAGGGTGTTCAGTGTTCTCAAGTGTGTGTCAACAGTAAAAGATATTCCAGACTATTCTGAGTTGGTATAGACATAGAAAAAGTCTGTGACAAGTGAGAGATCCTAAAACAGACTGTATTTGCCAGCTTTAGAAGGGACCATAACGTCTTAAGTGGTAGTATTTCAATGGGCAGCTGGTGCCTTGGCCATCCTACTACTAGTTTAGAAAAAATTATTGAACAATGACTTTGACCACCCGACTATTTAATCCTGGACAGAGCAGAAGCACTTATCAATTATAATTCCTGAAATGTACAGTATAGTGAATTCGATATTAAACAATATTTGTGGCTTAACATTATTTTATGAATGCAAAGTCACGCTTGTGTGAGATACATACAGACATTCATTCATATATATTATATACATAATATATATATATATATATATATATATATATATATATATATATATATATATATATATATATATATATATATACATACATACATACATCCATACATACATATAAATCCTCCCTCACCATCTATTCCTTTGGCTCCCTTTCGACCCTCTACTCCTAACAGGTTCTATCCAGGCCCTCTTCACTAGGTGTCCACACCATCTCAGTCTCGACTCTCTTATCATATCAGTAATATTTGAAATTCTGCTTTTCTAATTATTCATTTCCTAGCTCCATTTCTGTTCTCTCCAGCACCTGTTCCTCCTTCCTTCTTAATGCCCCTGTTTCTGATACATACATCAAAATTTGTCTGAATACGGCTCAAGATATCTTAAATTTTAGTGATTTAGCATTCTTTTATCACACAATAACTCTGTCATCTCCCTTCATTCCCCCAAGGGGCTTTTATCCTGCTTTCAGCCTCAGCTTCACACCCTCCCTTCGGGCTTACAGTGGATCCTAAAAACTTGAAATGCTCTACCTGTTTTCAATCTAGGACTCTTCTATCTCGTATAAATAATCTATCTCTATCTTTCTCTCGATACACACACACACAATATATATATATATATATATATATATATATATATATATATATATATATATATATAATATATATATAAATATAAGAGGCGAACAGTCTCTAGAAAACCCCTGTACTTGAATTTCATTCGTAATTTCAGTGTAAATTGCATGAGAATAATAACGCAGCTCATATATACAAAAATAAACTGTCATCATATGTATGTGAAATGAACACTTAGAACTACTGAAAACAAACTGGTTTGCGCCCAAGAACTCTTAAAAAAAGTGATAAAAGGGAATAACGCTGCTTACTAAAATGAAAAGTAGACTTGGATGAAATCCCATTCCAATGTAGCCACTGTCCATTATTCACAGAAGCGACGGATACGACTCAAGATAAACGTAAGGCCCCAAATTTCTTGCATTGTTGAAAAAATGCTCTTCATGGAAGTTTGTAAAGGGAAGCGAGAACCTCATCACTCTTCTCAAAGGATACAAAAAAAAGTATCTATACCTTACGCATTTCCCGTTTTCTGTAAGACATGTTTTCAGTTTTCCAAGAGACTCGTTTTCTGTAAGACATGGTTTGTGAGGACGTGGAAGTAATATCTCGCGTCTCTTGTCCTCTCTTTCAATGACTGTATCGAAAAAAGCAAATCTAATGAATGGAATGTCGAGAGTTTGAGGGAAACTTTTAAGGCCTTCTCTCATTTTCCAACGTTGTTAAAAACATCTCGTGGTTTTTTCAGGAAATAATGAGGGATAACGCAACCCTGCGACTTTAAATTGACAAAATTTATATCAAGGGTTTATGAGTGGTAGGACAGAAAAGAACGGCGGTTCTCTCTCTCTCTCTCTCTCTCTCCGTGTGTGTGTGTGTGTGTGTGTGCGGAAATCTTTGAGAGATTAAAAAGAATATTTTAAAATCCTATTTAACTGAAACTCCATGTTAGGAGGTACCATTTTCATGAATAAGCAATAATCCGTTTATCTTAATAAAAAATAAGTTGTGATCGGTAGCATTCTCGCTTACCAATCAAGAGGTCCCAGATTTGACTTCTGAAACAGACCGGGCAGATAAAATAAAATCATGCTACGGATTATCTAAGCAGTGAATTATGTCTAAGCACTGAATTATGTACCTGGTATTAGATGATTTACATATATACATATATATTTATATATATTTATATTTAAGTATATACTTTATATATATATATATATATATATATATATATATATATATATATATATATATATATATATATATAACATTTGTAGCTTAATGTTTGCGAACGTGTGCATTTACACTATATACTATATAGATATATATTGTTACTTGGCAGGCTTGGCCTTGGCAACGGAATGCTATGAAATGGCTGACAGGAAAACTAAACCAACTGAGAAAAATTTAAAGATTACTAACCTTAGGAGCTCATTTTAGTCACGTTACTACAAGGCGTAATTACACTCAGTTAATGACTAATCACATTTTCTTAACAATTAAGAACAACTGTTTACAAATTTATTATACTAGGGGCACACGTGAATAATAAGAAGTCATAAAGACACGTAATTAACGGTGCCGCAAAAGATGAAAATCCTTTGTCCAGTCGCACGTGGATGCGTCCAGGCGACGAATGAAAGGGCGAACTGAGAGTGTCCTCGGTCACTCACGATAAAGGCATCCCTCTGAAAGAGAGATGTATCGAATTAACTATAGGACTGGCGAGAATTGAAGCCCTAATACATTGCAACTGAAATAATAAGGATTCACTAACTAACAACGTGCCCACGGATGGCACAGCCAATCGAAACTCACCTATATTGCACTGTTCACAAATTGGAATAAACTTACATGCAAACGATAGGTGGCCGTGACTGAGCAAAGGATGGACTAGGGAACAAAAGGAGGGTTTACTGAGATGAATGGAGAGAGAGAAATACACGTGGTGGAGCACGGGATTTACTGGAGGGGTTCGTTAAAAAGTCGAGAAATACTTCAGTAGGAGGAAAAACAGGCCGCCAAAACACTCGAGTTGTCTTATGCTTACCGGAGGAGTCCAAAGGAACGATCCAGTATATTGGTATCCTGAACTAAGGCCAACGCACATGCGGCAGGGTTTGGCGGACCTGTGGAATGGGCTAGTGAGAACAATGGACGTCCGCTAGCTATCAGAGCCAAAACAATGAGAACGAATTCGGGCCGGGCGCGGCCAACTTATGACAAGACCGAGCGCCTCAGGGTGCAATATGGCTACTGCTTCTGGTAGCGACTGCAATCCTTGTAGCGGCTTCCTCACACAGCAACCTATAAAGGAAAAAATGGGAGGAGTATACTATATGGCAGCCATTTCCACTTAGTTTGCATGGGGGCGGCCATTTTATGAGCGAAGGTTAACCCTGCACACACACACACACACACATACATATATATATATATATATATATATATATATATATATATATATATATATATATCAAAAAGACATTTGTAGCTTAATGTTTGTGAATGTGTATGTAAGTATGCATGTATGTATAAATGTACGGATATATATAGATATGTATATGTATATATAAATATGTATATATATATACATATATATATATATATATATATATATATATATATATATATATATATATATATATATATATTCACACACAGAATCTATATTTGAGAGAGAGAGAGAGAGAGAGAGAGAGAGAGAGAGAGAGAGAGAGAGAGAGAGAGAGAGAGAGAGAGAGATCAATTCCCTTCAAAATCTCATAAGTACGAAAGGAATCGTGTATTTACACTGTAAATTGATATATTCACATCTGTCTCATACTTTCAAAAGATATTACATACTTTTATATATATATATATATATATATATATATATATATATATATATATATATATATATACAGTAATATATATATATATATATATATATTTATATCCTATATATATATATTTTTATATCCTTTCAACACATTTACCAAAGTATTTATAACGCAGTATAATGTCTGAAATAGAGAAACGAGCCCTATAAATGACAATAATAAAGAACCGTTTCCTAAATCCCAGTAGACTCGACCTACCCATTATATGAAATAATATAAAAAACAATAATCATATTTCATAACAGGAGAACCAAGAAGAAAAATAAAAAGCACTAGAATTATCAGATAATTTAATAGTGTGACAGGAGTAAAAAACTTGAGAGATATAGTGGCCAATGTAAAAAGAGAAAAGAGGTAGAGCATAAGCTACATTAAAAGAGACAATATAATTCTCTAATGACAATTTAATGTTGCTGCCTCCCCGCCCCCTTCGGTTGAAGCACCCCCACTTCTCTCTTTTTCGTTACCTAAGAGATAAAATAGATCTACGTCAACTGAACACAAGGAGAAGTCTTTTGAAGTGGTATGTGGATAGCGATTGTGGGGCTGGATGTCGGTGGTGGTATGTGGTATGGGGAAGTTTTCTCTTTTAGTCTTGCTTAAGAGGATAACAGTGTTTTAGATTTAATCATAATAATGATTATCACTATAATGAATATCTGTCCCTTGCTTCTTTCAGTTTTCTAATTTCTACATCCCACACAAACAGAGAACAGAAGATTTCTCATATGATTCCTTATATATCACCATCATCATTATCGCCTCCAGTGCTGCGTGACACAGAGGGTCTCTGTGAAATTCTTCCACTCATGTCTTTCAGGCCCTTTATCTTGCTTAAACCTCCACTCGTCTCCAGACTCCCTTCTCAGTTCTTATTCAAGTAAGCATGATTCTTCAAACTCTTCTGGTGCCCACAGGATCCCAACCGACATTATCTCGTACAATCCTCCCATGACTTGTGAGAAGGACATGGCAGTGCCATCTCCATCTCCCCTGGATCAATATCTCATCTACAGATGGAACTTCCGTCATTTACCTTATGGTATCATCTCTAACTCGATCCTGTCATCATACTCCCATTATAATTTTTTACAACGTTGTTCTCAAGTCAACGAAATCCATTTGATACACTAATTGTCAATATAGACGTACAGATTGTACCAGACTTATGTATGATCTGACTTTTATATGGAATTTCTGTCAATCCACTTCTCAAATTTCTATTTGGCCTGCCTATCGCTTAATTTACCTCTTTTAGTTTTTCTTTAAGTTCCAACTCAAGAGAATCTGTTTGGGGTATCATGGTTCATAGATATCTGAAAGATTTAATTTTATTTATTCTGTCTCAGTCTAATGTACTTCGCCCCTTTGTATATACAGTCACCGCAAAAAAACTCCGAACACCCACTTTAAATTAATAAAAATCAGAACAATGTTATAAAAATGGACAATAATAGGCAAAGTTTTTGTTTTATTACCTTTTATCCAATATTTTGACATTTCTCCATGATTTTCAAGTACGAACGTGCACAAAAGTCCGTTCCCTTAGCCATCCAGAGAGTGAACACGAATCCGGTGACTATGAAACATCGAAGCAGTTGAACAAGTAACTAATGGAAGACCCAACAGATGTCGCACCGTAAGGGCATATGGGAACAGGAAGGAGTGGGAAGCTGGTATTTTTCTTGAGCATAGAGTAAAGTCTCCATATTATAATATCATTAAGAAAGTGATCGTAAAGTTTTTGTTGTTGACGATACTGGGTTTGAGTGTAAAATGTGCACCAGTTAAGGAAATATGCGAAATAAATCTGAGAATAAAAGTGCTTAGGAAGTCAGTATTCATGCGTTAGTATTTCCTATAGATTATCATATCAACCGTAACCACTGATGCTGAAATGTTTCGTATCGATCTCCTCTTTTCTCCCAGCAATTCTGAACTATGCGCCATTAATATCATGTAATCATCATCCATTTTCTCCATCTGACCAAATCATCTTATAAATTAATACATTTGGTTCACCTAGGCTAACTTTTTTTTACCATTCCTACGTATCTCAACATACCTCACCTTTTCGATTCCTCTCACTCCTCAAATACCATGCAAACAATTAATTATCTAACCAACCTCTGCCTTTTTCTTTCATTGGTATCAACATCTGCTCCTCACTTTCCCAAAGAAGATTTGGCTCAACAATCCTTTCATGCAGTTCAACTTTGACTTACTATCGGCACTCCATTCTCTTCAAGTTTGTTTTACCTTCCACTATGCTATGTTACTTACCCTACCTATTCTGTGGATCACCTCGTTATGCCATCTAAATGTACACTTGCTTCCAAATACTTCCACCCTCCATCATTACTCCATCGTTGTTTCTTCCTTTAATCCTCATACACTTGCCTTTATCAATATTCACATTCAAAAACCACTCACAAACGCTTTCGAATTGTTACTAGTTTTTGTAATCTCTACTCTACCCATGATCGTTTCTGTTTAATCTACAAATGCCAGTCATTCTACATTCCATTTACAACCCATTTCCTATACCCACAACCTCATACCTAAATCTGCTATTGTTCTGACCTCACAAAATTACTTATTCGTTTCTCAGATCCACTTTTACCAGAAATATTTCATCTTGATGTTAGTATATTTAAACAAGTGCTTCCTCTTTACTATGTTTCTAATTACTCTCGACTAATTTCATTCGATAGAATGAATCCGTGGCATTGCATTTCTGAGTTTTACCTTAAGCTTTTTCAGGGTATACCAAAATCCTTCAACTCTTTTCTGCAGTGTTAAACTTCTCACAGAAGTATATCATAACAAGCACTGAATCCATAAACCTCCTCCATTATGTAATCCATCATTCCTCTACATCTGTCAGTCCTTCTGTCATCGGTCATAATTTCACTATCAAATCCTACTGTACACTTTTCCTCGTAGACTAAGTAATGTTATGATACATACAGTCATCTTCAACGCTTTTATCATTTTACACAGGAACAATTATTCCTTACACTTATTCCTTTAGAAACAATCACACATCACAAAATATCTCGTACACTCAAACAGATCTACCACTAAACCACACTTTTACTGCCATACCACAGCATCTCCTGGGCAAACACATCTACTCCTGGTGTCTTTCCATTTTCAGCCTCTTCATCGCTCTCGTTTCATAATCAAAAGTCACATACACAGGTATTCTGAGAGTTGCATTACCCCTTCCATTCTTGCTTAGTTCAGATTTGTTTCTCTTTTATCTTCCATATATTTAACAAGCTACTCGCATGCCATGAGACTGAATTATCTTTTATTCCAAGATACATTTGCTCTGTAACCTTCCCCGCTGCTTTTACTTCCCAAAAGAACAATTCTCATGTTGCCCTACAGTAGCTGAGTGTGTGAAGCCGAAAAGTTAAGTGGTCATTGTGGCTATTAAAAATACAGATTCTCAGCCGTTAAACACATTTTATGAATGGACTCATAAAGTAACATAAGAGGATACAAAAAGAATCGAGTTCCTAACGATACTGTGTAGAAAAGTTCGGCTAAAAAGTAACAAAGAAACAAATAAATAGTGTCACTTCATCATGACTGGCAGAGGCAATCAATCTCGTGGTAACACCAAATCTGAACAAAGAAGATCCAAAAAAGGAGATAAATCCAAAATTCACAGCGATATTTCACATTAATCATTGTCTTTGGAAGTAATGTAAAATTCGTTCATTTTGGCCGCACTGCATTATTCAAATGACATACATTTTATCCTCGCTCGTTTTCATGATTTCGTTATTTATTCATTTATCTTATTTATATAAAGCGCGGGGTAGAATAGAGTTTCCACTGGCTTTTTCATGCAAATTATGGAACTGAAATAATATCCATGGAATTTTAACACAGAATAGTACGGCATTGCTAAAATGGTTTAAAAATCATCCATATAAACAAAGCCTTTTCAAAATTACCCATATAATGTAATCAACACTTTAGTTTAAAAAATGACTGCGCTAGCTGTTGCTGACTGATAGATATAGAAACGACTGACACTTATTTTTACGATAAATAAATCTTTTGTAAATGAATCGTAATTAATGGATAACAGCTGTTATTGGTAATTTTTGTATTTTTCGTAGCAATAAACTGAGAGCAGTTTAAACATAAACAAACATAATGAGTAGATAAATAACTAAATAGATAGAGAGCTAGACAGATAGAGGTAACTTCACCTTTCGTGCAACTTTTAAATGGGAGAGCACGATTAGTCGTGGAAGGATACATGCCCCCATATCAAAAAGACGACTATTTGCTTCTCGTACAGACTGAATTAGAAATTGCCACGGCATTACAATGAAATAATTGTTGTATTAAAACAGAAAAGAGAGAGAGAGAGAGAGAGAGAGAGAGAGAGAGAGAGAGAGAGAGAGAGAGAGAGAGAGAGAGAATGAGCAAAGGTAACTCATTCCTCTCAAGCACAAAGACATGGCCCGTCGTTGAATAACACCATTTGCAGCATTGTGTGAATTAGATAATTTAATTAGCAGGCGTGCATTACTCTCTTGTTATTATGAAGTCTCCTCGTGAAACAAAATAATTCTTAGAACCTTAGTGATTTCATAGGTCTTCACTCGTAGGTGAAATTTGAAAAGTTATGCATTTAGATCACCATAACCACCGTGTAATTCCTCTTTAAATTTCATATTATTGTTGTTCAGAAATAAAGAAAAATAATGAATAACAATCAAAAGAACATGGGTTAAACAGGTAAACAAAGCTTTTCATCTCTTTTGATAATAATATAGAATTTTAATTACAAACAATAGTTCACGCCGGATCAGCATTTTTTTCGCATTCACCATGAAAATGTAGTAGCATGAACTTCTCATAATGTTTATATATCAAGATAAAAACGGTCCAGGTTGCTATTGCAGTTTAAAATGAAATAGACAATATGGGATGGAATATAAAATTTAGGCCAAAGGCCAAGCGCAGGGACGTAAGAGGTCATTCAGCCCTGAAAGGGAAATTGAGAGTAAAAAGGTTTAAATGGTATATAACAGGAGGAAAACATCGCAGTTGCACTATGAAACAATTGTTAGGAGAAGATGGAAAGTAAGATGGGGAAAAGAGAAACTGAACGGAGGTACAGCAAAAGGAATGAAGGGGGTTGCAGCTAGGGCCGAAGGAAAGCTACAAAAAACCTCAAGCAATGCCTACTGTGCACCGTATGAGGTGAACTGACGGCATTACCTCTTACATGGCAGTATGATGGGAATCTGGTATTATCACCTAGAAGCATATCCCTGTCTAGAAGTACGCTAATGTTTCAAATTTCTCCTATTCTAAAGTAAAACCATGACTGTATAGATATAACTAGTAAAATCCAGCACTGAACACGGATCAATTATTCTTCATTCATGACCACCTTCAGAATCAAAACGGACACTTAAAACTACCGAAATTGAAGAATTTATATCGTTTTGAACTGAAAAACGAATTTTAGCGCGTTCACATAATAACAAAGAATCACTGGAATTTGCCTGATTGGAAGACCTCCCTCTCTTCCGCTGTAATTGATTTTGAAGTGCAATGAACTTACTAGATTAACCGTCTTCTCCGGGTGTTATTAAAATGATGAAGATAAGATGGTTCGATGAATACTCCATCTTGTAACAAAATGAAATAAAGAGGGAAGAAAGAATAAAAGAGTATTTTCCCTTTTTTGTTATCAAAATACACGTCGGTATTCGCTCCACTTGAAAACACCCTACCGGTTTCTCATCAAACGTAGGCATTACATTTCCGATGAGAATCGGACCATTTCTTCATTCTCTTATCTTGACATAGGCCTTACACCGTGACGCTGAGGGCTCTTGCTATGTATACTAAAGATGTCTACATAGGCCTACTTCGCTCGGTTTCTAAAGGGAGCCTGGAATAGGCCCAGATGACATCACATTTTTCAATTACAGAAAAAAAGAAAAGATTCTATTAAGACCATTAGGTTTTTGTCACTTCCTATCATCCAACCTCTTACAACTTTGGTGTCTTTTTTTCTTTTTTTTTCTTTAATGACGTGTGCATTCCCATTCCTTTTCAAACAATGGCTGAGTTTGGATTCTTCCTTCTTTTTTTTTGAAAATTTATGTCGAAATTGAAGTTCTTTTTCGTAAAATCAAAATGACAGATCTGCTTCTTTGAGACATCAATTTGATTAATAGTTTAGCTAAAATTTGGCTTCTTAGTATTACGCAGAACTTAATTAGAGGACTTTGTTTGAACAGCAGCCATACTAATAGTTCGTAATTAATATATATATATATATATATATATATATATATATATATATATATATATATATATATATATATATATCTAGAATCTACTGGTCACTTTTTACCAGATACGAAGTCACGTTGCCAACCTGACCACCAGGAGAATTAAAAGTTTACTGCCGCTTATACATACACATATACCTGTCGAATTCAGATGTATTTATTAGAACTGGAATAGACCCATCCTCACCATAGGTAAAAAGTGACCAGTAGATTCTATATATGTATATATATATATATATATATATATATATATATATATATATATATGTATATATATATATATATGCAATATATATATATATATATATATATGTAATATATATATATATATATATATATATATATATATATATATATATCTATATCCTAAAAAGCAATAAAAAACGGTTGCCCACTTCGTCATTTAATGAGGATGGGTCTACTCCAGCTCTAATAATTATATCTGAAATCGACGGGTATATATACTGTATCTGTACGAGCGGCAATAGGCTTTGAATCCTTCTCGTGGTCAGGTCGGCAACGTGACCTCGGTGTAATTAAGGGATGTGGGTTCATTTCCCGCTACCGGGCATCATAATTGCTTCATATATCTTGCACTTGGATTCAAGGCTTTGTAGTGACAAGCGTATCCATAAGCGATGCAAAGAATTCGAGAAGGTAAGAGGGCATTGTGACTACTACAATTATTTATTTATTTATATATATATATATATATATATATATATATATATATATATATATATATATATATATATATATTTTTTGCATTCGGATCTAAGGTTTTGTAATGACGAGCTTAACCAAAAAGTGAAAAATTCGAGATGTTAAAAGGATATTATAGTTATTACAATTACACACAAACATACACACTCACACACACATATACATGTATGTATGTATATATATATATATATATATATATATATATATATATATATATATATGTGTGTGTATGTATGTATGTATGCATGCATGCATGTATGTATGTATGTGTGTATGGATGCATTTATGTATGCATGTTTGTATGTATATATGTATGCTAATGTCCTTCGCTGTACAACTGAATTTACAAACATGATTGTATAAATATAGCGACTTACAAACTCACTCATATGTATTCCATTGTTTTCACCTTTGAAGGGATCATATAATCCAGCAGAGCCTTTCATTTCCATATAAACGAAAAATAAACAGAAAATACTAATAGGATAAGAAAGACATCGTTTGTTTTTCTCCGTGAATGTAATAATTCGTCCTCAAAGAGAAATGTGATACAACAGAACAAAATTATGATAAACACCTTTGTCAGACGGAGCTCTTTCAGATATGACGTGCGAATTTGCAGTTGCATGAACAATTGCTTCGATTGTTGAGAAAGGTTGGAAATTTGATATTAGGGCCAGCTTCAAAGAATTCTGACGATTTCGTAGATTCATCTGGAAATCAAGGGCGTCAAAACCTTTGGTGTTGCGAAAAATTGTTTGAGATCTTATTCACAATTATCAGGAATTCATTTGTTAGGAAGTTCAACTATTGTTGACATTCGCCGTGAATACAGCTGCTATTAAGAGTGAGAAGATATTCTATCACTGGGCATACTTACTAGGAACCTTTTACCTTTGGGAAGTATTTCTAGAAATTTTTGGCTTGTGTGATTTATCGCTGGAAAGATTAACTGGAAATCTTGTGCTGGGAGATTTGCCTTTTTCATTTTGAAATTTTTCTACGATGACGTAACAGAAATGACATCGTTGGACCTGCCTGAATTTATCTTAGTGACGATATACAGAAAGTTATACCGCTGAAAATATCTCCCAGATATTTTGTAGTTGGGAAGATTTACCATGAATTTCATCTGATAGGAGACTCACCGATAAAGTGTATGGACGGTTAAATTTATCTTAATTTTCATTTTTAGGGAATCGCTTTCCGTTGCAATTACTTTTACAAATGAATGTTTACACATATAAATGCTTCCTCGCCTTTGAAAAATACTATCAATATGAAAGAGTGACATGAATCAAATAAAATCTCAAACCCCGAAAACAAATTCATTCATTAGACCCCTGTCCATGAGAAACAACTCCCAAAGATTGAAAGCATTTTTCTGCCAGAACTTGGAGGGAGAAAATTTGCATGCACTTGTAGCAACCCTCTCAGAAACATTCCTTTCCTCTTCCTTCTCTTGTAAAAAAAAAAAAAAAAAAAAAGGAGGCGCTGCTTCCTTACCCAGCTCCACTATTTCCCAGAACCTAAACTTGAGGAAAAAGCTGCATGAGCTGATAAAAATTTGCATACCATAATTGCAGTACACCTCGGAGTACCATTGCAACTAATTACTTGCCGGTGTGTAAACAAATGGTGCACGGCTGAAGAAGAAATTTAATGGAACTCCAAATAAACGCTCTCGTGGGCTACTTCCTGGGAATATTGTGAATATATTATACTATTTTAGCTTTAATTACTTTGCATAATGATAAGGAAGGAGAAGCAGTCAAGGGAGTTTGTGTTATATATTACGCGGCCTTGGGCAACATGCATTAAAAAGGAAGTGGATGTTGTTTGCCAGCAAAGTTTCTTATGGAAGATGCGTTTCATACAAACAAACATAAACGAGCGGTTTACAGACTGGAAGCAAAATAAAACACAATTACAAAGAAAACATAATTATGCTACCTTTATCAGGAATGAATATATATATATATATATATATATATATATATATATATATAATATATTATGTATATGTATATATGATATATATATCTATATATATGTATATATGTAAATAAATATATATATATATATATATATATATATATATGTTAAAAAGCTTTATTCTTAAGGATGCAAGAGTAAAACAAGCTGTTAGATTTTTTTACAAACAGATAGTTTTGTACTGGCATTTGTAGTAATTACATATTTCCACTAAGTATGTTTTTTGTTTTTTGAATGAATGTTGTTTACATACTTAAATGGCTTGTTGACTCATTTTATTTTATTGTTATCTGTGACCCATATTGCTTTCTTTGTATATGTTATTCTCTAAACTCTGTTCAGTACCCTGAAGATGACTTTGAATAAAAGTTGAAAGTCTTGGTACCAATTCCTTTCATTTTCACGTGAGGACTTATTATATATATCCACGGGACCATTGTGGAAATATATATATATATATATATATATATATATATATATATATATATATATATATATATATATATATATATATATATCACATGTACCTGTGAAATTATATATATTCACGAATATTAAGCCGTAAATTTCGTTTAATATCCACTTCGTTATACCTTGGGAATAACTTACACTCATGGGGAATTATAAATAATAAGTCCTTCGTCAACGGCAGGATTCGAACAGTTGCCTGTATTAGAAACAACTGTAAAAATTACCTACATCATTAAGCCATGAAGATACACACACACACACACACACATATATATATATTTTATATATATGCGTATGTGTGTATAAGTAAAAGATGGTTGAATGTACACGTGACTAAAAATTATTCCACGCCTTAATATAACATCAACTTGTATTTGAACACTTCTTATGCTTCAAACATAACGAGATAGTAATGAAAACTTCCATTTAATTCATAGGTCGTGTTCTAACATAATTCATCTGACTATTAAACTTTGAAATTTACAGTGTCAAATCGATTATCTAAGCAGTTTACGGCACATAATGCCAAATAAAAAAATGATTTATTTCACGAAGCTCAGACATTATTATTTTCGTGGTTCCTGAATGAGATCTGTGTGTGTGTGTGTGTGTGGTGTGTGTGTGTGTGTGTGTGTGTGTGTGAGAGAGAGAGAGAGAGAGAGAGAGAGAGAGAGAGAGAGAGATTCTAATCCATGAGTCTTGCTTTGAAGATGTATAGATGGGAGCATGGTGATCACTTCCCCTTTTGCAGGCAATATATCAGAGATAATCGAGCCAAGCACGACAAAGTATAATGGCTCAGTCTGAATATTCATCTGCGTAATAAGGCATTAGATATTAATGCCTGCAATGAGGGTCTTTTATACCATTAAGTCAATGAGAAGAAATTCAATAAAGAAAAATACAAAAGTATACACAAACATGCTTAGCTGTAAAATAAAAATAGTGCATTACTTAAAAAACAAAACACCCAAAGACAAAGCGAATTTAAAACGGAAGTAAAATCATCTGCATAAAACATTCAAGGATTTAAAAGTGAAATAGCTGAGAAACATCATGGCAAGATAATATTACATTCGTGACAAACAACAGCAAAAAACCCCAGGATGAAAAAGAGGCGATGGCAAGAAAAATATTTGGAAATTATGAGCAGAAAATCACCTCGAATATCAATTAAAAAGGAATATCATAAACAACAATATAAGAGAAAAACGAGATAAAGGAATGAAGCTTCAGAGGAATTCAGAGGAGAGAACGTAAATACACGGAAAATTGATTCATTATATATATATATATATATATATATATATATATATATATATATATATATATATATATATATATATATATATATATATATATAGAGAGAGAGAGAGAGAGAGAGAGAGAGAGAGAGAGAGAGAGAGAGAGAGAGAGAGAGAGAGAGAGAACCTGGAGCCAGCTTAAAAAAATTCCCTTAGCATCAATCATATCAATCAATCGCCAATTCGCCATCAAACCAAATAAATATCGAGGTATTTGATACAATGAGAGAAAAGACGCGAAGAGAGAGAGAGAGAGAGAGAGAGAGAGAGAGAGAGAGAGAGAGAGAGAGAGAGAGAGAGAGAGAGAGAGAGAGAAGGGAAACGAACACTGAATGGGAAAAGACCAAAAAGGTTGGTGAAGAGAAGGGGCCCAAGAATTATTATCCGTTTGAAGTCGATCACTTTACGTTATTTTACCATGCCGGTTTTCTTAGTCTGCAATGGTGGACACACAAACACGCGCACACACACATATATACACTTAAACAGACTGAATACAATAGACATCGCACAGAAAGAAAATATTTAACAAGCATAAGCTTGTGCAGAGAGAGAGAGAGAGAGAGAGAGAGAGAGAGAGAGAGAGAGAGAGAGAGAGAGAGAGATGCAATACAAAATCAGCAACCAATAATCCTCAGCAGGTCAAATCAAAACAAATTCCTAGGATACTGCTGGCGTTACTTTTACCACCTGATATTACTAATAAATCCAGCATTGAGAGTAACGTTCTTATGCTTCGCCAACCTTTACCCTCTCTGTCGACCCTCCATGGAGGGGACTGATGGGATGGGAGGGGAATTCAAGAGTAATTCCCCTTCCTCGAAGATTAAAGGACCGCCAGATGAGACGGATGCTTGAGATTTGTAGGCGGTTTGGTTGCCATGGTAACCGACGGCTAACGGTCAGTTTGCGTCTTCCCTTCTGTAATAAATCTGGTCGAGACATTTCGGTTTTTCTTACGGGACATACGGGACATTATTGACAACCTCATTTTGTCATAAGTTACAGGAATTTTCAGTTTTACGGGACACTAACAACCATGAATGTTATCATAATTTCATAATTTTGACGAAATTTCGATTTTACGGGATATACACAACAATGAATTTAATAAAATTTCGATCATAAGGGGGCACTGACAGCAAAAAAATTCATCGTTTTAAATTAATTTGGATTTTACGGGATACTGAAAATAAGGAATTTCATCATTATAGGGAAATTTTGATTTTATATAACAGTGAAATGAAATTCCTCAACATTTTTAGGAAATTTCGACTTTACGGGACACTGACACAAATTTCTTCAGTATATTAAGGAACTCTCTATTATATGGTATACTGACAACGATGAATTTAATCATAATCATAAGGAAGCTTTGATTGTAGAGGACACTGACAACAATGAATCTCATTATTTTAGGGAAATTTTTATTTTATGGGACACTGACAACACTGAATTTCACCCTGGAAACTTCGATTTTACGGAACCATGACAACAATGAATTTCATAGATTTTAAAAGAAACCCCGATTTGGTGGGACAATGTACAACAATTAATTTTATCACAATTATAATGATAATAACATCGAATTTCATCATAATTTAAAAAAATTTCGGTTTTATTGGACACTTACAGCAATGAATTTCAGAATTTTTTCGAACACAGTTTCAATTTTTGGGACATTAACAGCACTGAATTTCCTCATAATTTCCTAAATTTTTATTTTACAAGATACTGGCGACGCTTATTTTCATTGCACTTATCAGAACATTTCTGTTTTTCTTGGTACTGTTAAATGAAGTTCCTCGCGTAAGGGACTCCTGTCTGTCGGGATTTTGGCAGCTCGGAATTTAATTGTATAATGTAATTTTGATTTTACGGAATATTGACAGCTCTGAGTTTCTTCATGTAATGGACATTCATATTGTCAGGATATCGACAACACTGAACTTCAAAGTGTAAGAAAATGTCTGTGTTTTCGCATTATAAAAACTGAATTTCACTACATAAAGATTCTCGATTATGCATCAGGTGACAGGCACACACACGTACATATATACCTGTATCAAATGTGGATTCCATAAAGTACTGAAAAAGTTAAATTTCCATTGCTAACAGTTGTTTAACTACCATCCTTTTCTTCAAGGCAAGCAAAACGAAGATAGGCAAAAATATTTCTTTAAAGAATATTTTTTGATAAACTAAACCAGGCCTGATGAATATACAGTAGTTTTGGAAGTTTTAACACATGAAAATGAGTATAGCTTTTAAAATACACGATCGTGAGTAAATGCGTAAAATTTTGTCGGAATGAAAATAAAAAGAAAAAGCATTATCTTCGAAGAGGCTACAACTGTCTACAAGAATTCAGAGTTCAGAATCTGTAGCTGGTAGAACGAAAAAGATTTCGAAACGACTTTCAGTCAAATAACAAGCATTACTAACTGAAGCACAATATATAAAATAAAACATTTTGTGAAGATAGCAGCGCTGAACACATGTCCCTTTAAAACCTCTAAAGCCTTCCTAATGAACGTAAGACTTGAAAATAATTTAGTAAGCAAATTCGTATTTCTAGTGTGTTTTTGTGTGGCATCAGTTATAACTTTCTCCTTTGACTTCTGTTGTGAAAACTATCGACATTCTTAAGTCTCCTTGTTGCAGTTTTATTTTTTTTAGATTTGAATAGTCTATCTGTCTTCGAAGGATGATAATAATAATCAAACTAATAAAGGCTCTAGAAAAAGTAAAGCATTAAAGATGTGACGGCATGAATTGTTAATAAATCCTTACTAGCTTTTCGGAAATCCGTTTTCTTCTGAATTTCTTCCTAAACATTTTCGAACACGATTTTTTTTTGCATCATATTAACAATACAGAATTAACTTACACTGAATAATTCTGGCAATAAATACACTGAAGGGGTAGAGAGAGAGAGACAGAAAGAGAGACAGAAAGAGAGAGAGGGAGAGAGACTAAACGACACAATAGCACCCCAACAAACACCAATTTCTCTTTCCTTTCTCATCCCCGGCTCTTCTTCCTCCTCCTCCTCCTCCTCCTCACTTCCTTCTCTCGAGCAGGGGAGAAACTGTCCAAGGGCCTCCTTAGAGAGCCGGTCTTCCTACGCAGGCGAGAAAAGTCTTAATAAATTATGGTAATTTGGACGAAGAAGTTTACCTAAGGGGGAGACTTGCGGCCGAGATGTTATGTCAGTTGAAGAAATTAGGAAAGCGGAGGTCTGAGAAGATCGCTAAGATAAACGGGAGGGTTTCATACTCGGAACTAAAAAAAAAAAAAATATTACAAAAATTATAAATGCAGGAAAAGCAGAAGCCTAATCATAGTTTTACACTAGGCAGCAGACCCAGTACAAAATTCAAGAAACATTTATTTTCGCTAGACTAAAACCAAACTGGTCTCGCAAATCAAGCAAAACAGGAAAACAGACAAGCCAAGAAAAATCGTTAATAAAACGAAAATTGGTCAGGAAAACTGGATTTCAGGATATGAAAAATAAGCTTCCTTCACAACCATGTACAACATGTATGGAAATGGTTGTAATCAGCCGAAAGTAACACCTACGTGGACAAAAGCAGATGTGAACAATCAGATACTGCAGATCAGCTAGACAACAACGGGTTTCTGACTATTTCAAATAAATTCCAAAAATAACTGACAGGAAAATAATAATGAAGATCCGTGTGAAATTTCGTAGAATCTAAGGGTAGAAACAGCAATTTTTCCATTCTTAACGAATATGCATTACGGTATGTATCCACAAATAATACTTTGAACGAAAATAATTTCCGAAATGAAATCGCAATAAGAACTGACATTTATGTCCAAAAACAACATTAAACTCTCGAACAGGCTGGCAGCTCCTGTTTTGGAAAAGGATCCTTATCAAATCAGGATAATTACCGAAGTAAAAAATATACTGTTTAATTCAGTAGATGCATAAAAATAAAAAAAATAATGGCATGCATCATCTAAAATAGCACACACACACACATTTCATACACACACACACACACACATATATATATATATATATATATATATATATATATATATATATATATATATGTGTGTGTGTGTGTTTGTGTGTGTGTGTGTGTGTGTATATATATATATACATATATATATATATATATATATATATATATATATATATATATATATATATATATATATGTGTGTGTGTGTATACATATATACTGTATATATATATATATATATATATATATATATATATATATATATATATATATTATATATATATATATATACACACACACACACACATATATATAGTCACAAACGTATGTTGCATTCATCTCTATGTGCTTTTGCAGTAAGGACAAAAGTCAAATCCACTAAGAGTGGTACCCTACAGTCTAGGTCAGTCAGAGCGAAAGGGTAGTGGCAATCGCAGTTTTGAGAGAAGGGTCAAATCAGGTAGGGGAACTAAGGGATTCCTTGAGGATTATTCCTACTAGTATTCACTATTTAGTCTTAATCTAAGACCTACATCCCTGTGCCCTCTTCTGCTGGTTCTTAACTGCTCTTCAGGCCTGGCAGGCGACCACCCCAGGATTCTCGCCACTTCTGTAGCTCGAGGGCTTATAGGACACACAGCATCAAAACAACTGGCCGAGAGAAGCCAGTTCCAGCTCACCGTTCGTTAAGGCGTAACCTCCTGCCTGTCACGTCCCGAACTCGGGCCGTTCCTTTGTCCTGGCACAGCCACACCAACTCTAAGGTCGCAAGAAACCTGGCTGCAAGCAGCCATAGTTGTTAACAGAAGGCATGATTGGATCATCCAGTTCACTGGCAATATTGCGCATCGACAATTTGGATTGCCTGGTAAGGCTGAAATTAGCAATTAAGTGCCAGTTCCTGTTTCTCTCACTAAGTCTCTTGTTTCCTTTTCAAAATTTCATCTCCCAAAGTAGCCTCCCTTGTTACCCACTAGTAGGTGTGTTTCCTATAGGAATTAAATCTATAAATGAAATAATGCTTTGCTCAGTGTCATAGAGTAAATCATCGCCCCAATGAGATAGTTCATTGCAAGTGAGTATCTTTTAAGTATGAATTCTTATCTGGGAAATCTATTTCCACAGACGTGTTATTCGTGTTATGCCACTGATCATTCCTGTGAGAAGTTGCCTTAGAAGATAATTAATTCAACCTTGCTGCAAGCAAGCCCTGCTTCTGAAACTGAGAGTCATAGCGACCAGATAATCACGAGCCATGGGCTCCGTATTGTGTTACCATTGCGTAAAGAATTCTATTGCATTCTGAAAGCCAGTTAACTGTAAACCTTGTTGTAATATACCTGTTGCACTTATTTTTGCAACTGTGAGAAATAAAGTAATTTTAAAGTAATTACTGGCTTTCCTATCGACTTTTTTGTTTTAAATGTAATTAGAAGGTAAGTCCTCACTTTGTTACATTTGCTTACATATTTGTTTCTGGGTAAGTGGCCCATAAGGCAATTTCTAATCAATATTCATTTCATCTAGCTAACCCCAACCAAATATGTAACAATATATATATATATATATATATATATATATATATATATATATATATATATATATATATATATATATATATATATATATATATATATATATATATATATATATATATATTCAGCTATCCATTAGATACCATATATATATATATATATATATATATATATATATATATATATATATATATATATATATACTATTCAGCTATCCATTAGATACCATCGTACCTACCCCATATGTTACAGGTATTTTGACTGTTGCCTGGTTTCCTTTTCATATCCTTTATATTGTTTACCACTATCAATCCATTACAAATGCTAACTGCTCGTTTGCATGAACATGTTTGTTTACTTTATAAAAAAAAATATATATATATATATATATATATATACTGTATATATATATATATATATATATATATATATATATATATATATATATATATATATACATATATATAATATACACAGCAATGCAATAAACAAGAAGTAAATAAACATGTTCATGCACTCGAGCAGTTAGTATTTGTAATGGACTGATAGTGGTAAGTAATCTAAAGGAAAGAAAAAGAAACCAAGCACCAGCCAAAATACCTGTAACTTTGTGTAAAATATGACGTAGGTTCGATGATGTTTAACGAACAGCTGAATAGGCAGTGTATTACCTTGAAGTTCAGGTTTTATTCTCTTCATGCAGTGAAATTCTGTAATGAGAAGGTCCAGTCTGTTTATTGCTTAATGCAGGATTTTGAAGTCCTGTATACAGTAATAGGCAGACTTGTCCTTCTCATTATAGATTCTCTTTGCATAAAAGAATGAAGGCCGTGGTAATATGGTGCCTATTCAGGTGTTCATTAAACCTATCTTACCTTCAATTGTTACAGGTATTTTGGCTATTGTCTAGTTCCTATTCCTTTTCTTAATACTGTTTATCCCCATCAATGCATTACATCTTTGTTAACTGCTGGCTTGGTGGACATGTTTATTTATATCTTATGTACACTTTATTCACGTGAGCAGATGGTCCTTGCCATATTTCATGCCTCTTATATGCTCTCTCTCTCTATAATTTATAAATATAATTTATATATATATATATATATATATATATATATATATATATATATATATATTATATATATATTATATTTAATTTGTGTTTAATCACTTTCACAGCACCTCTGAAGAAGGTATGCTGAAATACAAATCAGCATCTTTCCATTACATCCGCCCTCTCTCTTCTCTCTTCAATTGCTTTAACTTCCCCAACCATATGTTAGGGCAGGAAGACAACCATCGTTTGGAAATCTGAACATTTCCCCCTCTCGCCAGCGAAGGGAAAGACACAGAGAGAGAGAGAGAGAGAGAGAGAGAGAGAGAGAGAGAGAGAGAGAGAGAGAGAGAGATTCTCTCTTTATCTGTTCTACTCCAAGCCGACACTCACCTTCCCCGTCGCCCCGGTTGCAAATATCTCGGCAGCAGGAGCAAAGGATTTATGCCGAAATAAGATGCAAATAACGCGAATGCAAACACCCTCAAAAATAACAAAAGCCGGAGAGATATAAACACCCTTCCTGACCCTTTTCCCCTTAAGCAAAAAAACTGGATGGTCGTCCGTCTATGTGAGAGAGAGAGAGAGAGAGAGAGAGAGAGAGAGAGAGAGAGAGAGAGAGAGAGAGAGAGAGAGAGAGAGATTATTTTTTGAAGACGATATACCAATTATCAAATTATAATAACAGAGAGAAAGAGAGACAGGTAATTTTGACAATTTTTCTTAAAACAGCATGCCAATTACACAACATTTCCCTCATAAACACAACATTTATAACATTTAGGAACTTTATTAAGAAAGAGAGAGAGAAGTAATTCTGACAATTTTCTTTTATTAACAAAGACATAACAATTATCCATTATTTCTCTTGAAAAGAATATACGACCATTTCCCTTCAGAGAGAGAGAGAGAGAGAGAGAGAGAGAGAGAGAGAGAGTGAGGGCGGAAGCCTCTGAGTGATGGTCTTGTGTCTGAGGAGCAAGTTGATATAAATGAG
>NC_089745.1:29838460-29880960 GCF_040412425.1 Macrobrachium rosenbergii | reverse complement strand
TTATAATATAGAGATCTATAAATTATCAAGGTATCAATAAGTTTATATTAAAAAAATATTTCTTTTATCTATCGACTATATTGAATGATCATTAAATTTTCAAATGTTTATCTACACTTCGTAAAACAAGTAAAATTTTAGTTTCATTTCTTTACAAATCTACAGTATACTAAATTCTCGTACTTGAATTTTGAGATCCTCATCAAATATTTGCTCGCATTTTGAGTTTGCCTTTATATAGTCTTCGATATTTTTGCGATTTCCCTTCTGGAGTCTTTGGTATTTTGAGGTTGCCTATATAACAGTCTTCATATTTTGGGGTTACCTTTATAACAGCCTTCAGAATTTGAGGTTGCTTTTATAACAGTCCTCAGATTTTGGGATTGCCTTTATAATAGTCTTCTGTTTTGGGGTTGCCTTTATGTAGTCTTTCATATAATCTTCGGAATTTTGAGGTTACCTTTATGTAGTCTTTAGTATTTTCACGTTGCCTTGATACAGTCTTGTCTTTACGTGGTCTTCTGTATTTGAGGCTGCCTTTATGTAGTTCGGCATTCTGAACTGCCTATCTTAGACTTTGGCCTTTTGAGGTTACCTTTACATAGCCTTTATACGGTCTTCAGTATTTTAAGGTTGCCTTTAAATAGTCTTGCTTTCATATAATATTTGGCATTTTGAGGTTTCCTTTTGTAGCCTTCGCATTCTGACGTTGCCATTATATAGTCTTGCCTTGATATGGTCTTCGGCATTTTGATGTTGTCTTATGTAGTGATCGGCATTTTGATGTTGTCTTTACGTAGTCTTTGGTATTTTAATGTGGCCTGTATGTAGTCCTCGGCATTTTGAGTTTACCTTTATAAAGTTTTGCCTTTGTATGGTCTTCAGCATTTTGATTTTGCTGCTGCGTAGTCTCCGGAATTTTAAGGTTACATTTATGTACTCTTCGTTATTGTGACGTAGATTTTATATAGTGTTCGGTATTTTGGGGCGGCTTTACACAGTCCCCGGCATCTTGAGCTTGCCGTTAGGTTTTCTTCGGCATTTGGAAGTTAGCTTTATAAAGACCACGGCCTTTTGAAGTTACCTTTATAAAGTCATCGGAATGCTGAGGTTGCCTTTCTAAAGTTCTCGGTATTTTGAGGTTGCACCTATATAGTCTTTGGCATTTAGAGCTTGTCGTTACATTGTCTTCAGCACTTTGAGGTTGCTCTTGTGCAGTCCTTGGTATCTGAAGGTTGCCTTTATCTTGTCTTCGGTGTTGTGAAGTTAGCTTTAGATCACTCTTCGACATTTTTTTGGTTTCTGTTTCAAACTTGTTCTTCTAGATTCTCATCTAATACATGTATGCTGAGGTTTATACATATTCATCTACATTTTTTTCAATTCTCATGCGACAATGTTTAGTTTCTGGGGGCTTTACATCGAATGGCATTTTAAATTATTACCTTGTTAGACAAATGCTTGACTGTAAGCACAAAATCACGCTAGTACATTTTCCTTGTACTTCAATGCATTACTGTCATTAGCAATATCCACTTTCAGAAAAATTTCGTAAGGCAAACAACATTCCAACATTTCCTATCAGTCATTCCCTTGCACAAACAAACGATCCACAATATTCCAAAATACTGAGCCAATTTCAAATTACTTGACGGAAGCATTGAAAAAAGCTGCCCGATGGAGGTAAGTCCCGCGCCAACATCTTTGAATTCTTCATTAATATTCAAATTAAAACGGGGGCCATTCTGAGAGGAGAGGGTGAGCGAATGAGTCCGAGGATAGACATTTTGAAGGGAAGGGAACATGGGAGATTTGGTTTTCCTTTGCAGAAATGCAACGATTTATATTTAACGTGACAGCATTACATTCGGCTTAGTAAATGTTTAGCAGAAAATAACATGATCAGCATTCGTAGCGACGACAACAATAGAAGAGTGATTGTTGTTTTAAAATCCAAAGTATCTTTTCATTTGAATAAGAAACACAAGTCAATCATGATATCTTTATTAATATAAAAGGCTCAAAAAACATTTAACAAACGAATTACATGCACAAAAACAAATTCAGAAAGAATAGGATTTACGTATATATCGACGCAACAGCATTGATTTACGTTACAAAACATTATTTGCAGGACTGAATTTTTTCCACCTGTTTTAATAATAAGGAAAAGTTTAAGAATAACACAAAAGAGGCTTTATTCAATTCTCTAAAGTAGTTCTGAGATTTCTTTCAATAAACATTCAATACCTAGGTAACAGGTAAGAAAAAGAGAAAGAGAGAGACTTAACTTTATTTCATGTATTTTTGAGTCCTCATTTGATCATCACAAAGGTTAAACAATTTTCTTTCAGTGATATGAAAAGAGCCAACGATGATAAAGATTTACATTTTTTACCAGCATAGCAGCAACAGCATGATAAAAAAATTTCATGTAACACTGCAATTTTTTTTTTTTATTAATGAAATGTTTTAAAATTTCATACAACCATTACAGTAAAGAAAGGGAATAAAAAAAGCAACGATAAGTAACGAGAATTAATCACATCTTGCTAAACTTGTCTATTGCAAACTGTTCCCATAAGCGAATTTTATCATTAACGAAGGCACACTATGACGCTGTTAATAAAGTTTATGAAGCATTAAATGAGCTGAAACTTGGGTTCCTCGTCAAAGTTTTAACAGTATTAGTAAAAGCAACTTCAAACTATATTCGCAAGGTGTCCAAAATGCTTGAGAGCAAAGCAAGCAAATTCTCGGAAGAGGATACTTAAGCGCCATCAGATAATGGCAGTGCCATTCTCCAGTTTCTCTCCCACAACATATGGGTCAATTATCTTGGTAATAACAAGTCCGTGTGCAAACGGACACAAATACACTAAATTAATTTTTGTCGCTTACACACGCGTGACGTTTTGTATTCACAGTTATTAAACCACAAATATATTTTACTATCGAAATCACTATACTCTCTTGATACCCGAGGGGCCAAAGCCAAAGGCCCAGATTCGAATCCTGGCTGGGACAGATGCGCTTATCAATAATAATTCCCTTTCAGTGTAAGTTATTTACAAGGTACAGTGAATCCGAAAATGAAGGATATTTGTGGCTCAATATATATATATATATATATATATATATATATATATATATATATATATATATATATATATATATATATATATATATATATATATATATAATCATGAAGCTACAAATGTCGCTTAATATCAAATCCACGCTACCTCGGGAATATCCCCGATGGGGAATTATCACCGAAGGGGAATTTATAAGTGATAAATGGACGGGCACTGCCGAGTCCGTCCATTTATCACTTATAAATTCCCCTTCGGTGATAATTCCCCATCGGGGATATTCCCGAGGTAGCGTGGATTTGATATTAAGCGACATTTGTAGCTTCATGATTGTATATAAATCACGGTGTGATAAAAAAATATATATATATATATATATATATATATATATATATATATATATATATATATATATATATATATATATATATATATATATATATATATATATCACACATTACACAGGTGAAAAATAAGAGACGGGGAGTAGGTCCTGACCGGTTTCGACTTTATTTCCAAGCCTTTGACGAAGGACTGATACAGAGTATAAGAAGTCACAAATAATATATACTACAGGAACAGTACTGACGAACATTCACAACCGTTAGAGACTACGTATCCACCCACCGGCCGGTGTCGAGATAGGAGTGGCCTTCAAAACTCATTTGGCTGAAAATCACAATATACTCTAAGGGGACAATACAGATAAACATACCGACCTTAGGCGACCTCAGATCCACATCTGACAGGTGTCAGGGAGGTGGAGTTTGGAAACTCATTAGCACTACTGCCTCTGTACTGTGTTTACAAATATGATAATCCTATATTCATACATCTCTACTGCCTGCTTTAAAATTTAAACAATTTACAAATTTCTTTTGATATTAAAGGATCAAGTTTATACATCCCTTGACTTATATTCATATTATGGTTGTAACTTTCTTTTATAAAGCTAGATTCAATGATGTTCCTTTCCAGTGCATTATTAGAATATACAATCCTTTTTGCTCCTTCCCAGTTGAAAGCATGATTGTTCTCACTAACATGTATAAAAATACCACTGTTCCCCTGTGCATATCTCACACATTTCTTATGCTGTTCAATTGTTTTTTCCAGTGCTTTCCCCGTTTGGCCAATATAAAAGTTGCCACAAGACTTACATGGACTTTTATATACACACACTTTAGTATTGTCAGGGGAGTTCTTGATGAGTACAATGAAAAATGCACTTATCAAGAACTCCCCTGACAATACTAAAGGGTGTGTATATAAAATTCCATGTAATTCTTGAGACAACTTTTATATTGGCCAAACGGGGAAAGCACTGGGAAAAAGAACTGAAAAGCATAAGAAATGTGTGAGATATGCACAGGGGAACACTGGTATTTTTATACATGTTAGTGAGAACAATCATCTATCAACTGGGAAGGAGCAAAAAGGATTGTATATTCTAATAATGCACTGGAAAGGAATATCATTGAATCTAGCTTTATAAAAGAAAGTTACAACCATAATATGAATATCAGTCAAGGGATATATAAACTTGATCCTTTAATATCGAAAGAAATTTGTAAATTGTTTAAATTTTAAGGCAGGCAGTAGAGATGTATGAATATAGGATTACCATATTTGTAAACACAGTACAGGGGCAGTAGTGCTAATGAGTTTCCAAACTCCACCTCCCTGACACCTGTCAGATGTGGATCTGAGGTCGTCTAAGGTCAGTATAAAACACAATATACTCTCAGGGGACAATACTGTCCCCTGAGAGTATATTGTGATTTATAGCCAAATGAGTTCTGAAGGCCACTCCTATCTCGACACCGGCCGGTGGGTGGATACGCAGTCTCTAACGGTTGTGTACGTTTGTCAGTACTGTTCCTGTAGTATATATATTTGTGACTTCTTATACTCTGTATCAGTCCTTCGTCAATGGCTTGGAAATAAAGTCGAAACCGGTCAGGACCTTAGTTTTCACCTGTGGTAATGTGTGATAAGTGAATCACGTACAAAAGTGAATAATAATTATATATATATATATATATATATATATATATATATATATATATATATATATATATATATATATATATATATAGAAATACTCAACACACAATCACGTGTGGAACAGAAATAAATTTCTGACTCACGTCGGGATCGAACCCAGGTCTCTCAGGTGGAAAGCAAGGGCGTTATCCACTGGGCCATACAAGTCTAAAAGAAGTTGGAACCTGAGAGCAATTGCACCCAAGGAATTACCTGGGCAAGCTAACTGCTTGCATACCAGCGAGTTTTCCCCAACTTCCCGACTCAGCAATGACCCAATAGACAACATTTCATTCGAATTATCCCTTCTGAGTGAATAAGATAGAAATACTCAACACACAATCACGTGTGGAACAGAAATAAATTTCTGACTCACGTTGGGATCGAACCCAGGTCTCTCAGGTGGAAAGCAAGGGCGTTATCCACTGGGCCATACAAGCAGTTAGCTTGCCCAGGTAATTCCTTGGGTGCAGTTGCTCTCAGGTTCCAACTTCTTTTAGACTTGTATGGCCCAGTGGATAACGCCCTTGCTTTCCACCTGAGAGACCTGGGTTGATCCCGACGTGAGTCAGAAATTTATATATATATATATATATATATATATATATATATATATATATATATATATATATATATATATATATATATATATATCAGGTGTTTCAAAATTACAGGCCCCCTCCTCCACGGAACAAATGGAAAGTTATGAAGTTTTCTGCTATTGCCTATCTCCAAGTACATTATTTTAAGTTTCTATTAAGCTATTTTTCATTTTACATTTCTTGTATTCTGAGACTGAGTGACGGAGTTAGATACAGCCATGGCTAATGACTCGGAGGAAATCAGATGGATTGACTGAATCCGGGCTATAACCTCCAGAGAGGCCAGGGATGCTGGCGCATCCTTCATTTCACATTCCTGGATAGCTGAATACATTAAAAGAGATGAATCCTTTGTTAAAAGAAACTGGAACAAAAATCCATATGACTGTCATCGCAAAAGAGTGAGAATCTTGGAAGGCCTGAAGTCCTTTCTCAGGAGTCAAAAGACATCATAGCTGAAGCAGTGGGTAGACCAAGAAAGTCTTTACGTAACCTGGCGCTTGAACTAGAAAGAAAAAGGGGAAAGAAGAGAAGTTATAGTGCTGTATATCGTGAGTTGAAAAAATCTGGTATCAAGCCATTTCATATTATCAGCAAGTCCAACATCACTCAGTAACAGAGAGAAGACCGCGCATGGTTTTGTGGTTCATTTCTTAAAGATTGGGATGAAGCTGACTTTCTCCATGTTGCCGCATCAGATGAATTCTTCATTTACACAGTCAGAAAGCCAAATCATAAAAATGACATCATTTGGGCTGCAAAGTTGGATGATATCAGCGATGACGTGCGCTATCGCCAAATTGTGAAAATTCCTGAACGTTTGGGAATTTTTCTCTGTTTCACAGCCAAACGGTCAATGTGGATCATCAAAGAAAAAGGACAGTCATGGAATGGCGAATACTTCAGAGAAATTGTGCTTACTGGTGGAGTATTTCCTTTCCTCAAAGATCCTGAAAATGTGTTATCTGTTGAAGAAGTCACATTTTTGCATGAAAAGGCACCATGTTTCAAGGTTCTTCAGACACAGGAGCTGCTTAGAAACAGTGGTATCGATTTCTTCTCGTCAAGTGAATTTCCAGGTAGCTCCCCTGACCTTAATGTGTGTGAAAACATTGGTAGTATATTAAAGGATCGTGTTGAAGTGCGCACAGTGAACTATGATGGTATACCAAGCCTCGACGACCTGCGAAGAGAGGTGACTGAAGTGCTCAGGGAAATGGAGTTTGAGTCTCAGCTTTTTTGTGATTTGCTGAAATCATACCCCTCAAGAATGCAGGTTGTGGTACAGGTAGATGGAGGCCACACAAAATATTAAATACTCAGAGAGAAACTTAAATAAATACCTGTTCTGAATTACTTTTGTTTTTGTCCATATCAATTTTAGTTTATGCTGTAGAGGGGGACTCTAATTTCAAACACCCTGTATATATATATATATATATATATATATATATATATATATATATATATATATATATATATATATATATATATATATATATATATATATATATATATATATATATATATATATAATATATATATATATATATAATCACCTTATCACCTCAAAGTTCACAAAAGATGACTGTTAATTTATGATTGTAACCTATAGCTTTGTAACCTTTAGCTTCTGAGATGAAAGTGGGATGAATATTATAACACATAAGTTGAAGGAATATTGATATCGCAAACCACGACAGAAAAAACAGTAGTATACAGAAAGGTATGAAAATGTACATACTGTATAAGACTTGAGTAGTAATGATTTTCATTTTCAGAAGGTATCTATGTCAGCAATGAAGATTTCTCTTCCTATTTAGTAAATTTCACTTCTACTTTTTAAAAAAATTTCCTTCGTTGCTGGCCGCTTTAATTTTCATCAAATTTAGAGTAATTATGTTCACCCTACTTTTGTTCTAAAAGTTTAGTTTAAAATTCTTTATAGTTCAGGTTGTTAACAAGTTTCAGCAGCATTCGAAATGTTTCCCACAATATATGTGACAATGCTGCACCGAGTTTTGGCTCTGGTGGCCTTAGAAATATGTGAACGGGGCCTCTGCTCAAATATTCTTGGTTTTGTACATACACACACATATATATATATATATATATATATATATATATATATATATATATATATATATATATATATATATATATGTGTGTGTGTGTGTGTGTGTGTGTGTGTTAGGCTCCGATGAAGAAGACTGAATATCTTTGAATGCTTGTACAGTACTTTGTAAATTAAAGAATCTGGAATCTAAACCATCCCATCTAACTGGAGCCTAACACGAGTTATATGAATATATATGCACTGTGAAGTTGTGTGGCTATTATTAGATATATATATATATATATATATATATATATATATATATATATATATATATATATATATATATATATATTATGATTAGCAAGAATTCGCTAGCAAATTGCCTCCCCCCCCCCTCCTTTGTTGTTGTTGGTTGTTCTGTTGTGTTTCATTTACTGCCAGCCGGCCGATCGATAGACCATCTGTCTATCGACTTAAAAACAAGGGTTTAAAAGATTAAAGGCGCTCCCATTTTTGATAAAGATCTTTCCTTCGAGGCAAAAGTAATCTGGCTTGGGTGTCTCTCCTACAGGCCAAAACCTCCCCTGCGGGCAGCAGGTGCAATGAGTCAAAACATCTGTGTTGGGCGCACCCCCTGCCCATAGGAGGGGATAAAAAGCAAAAGCCCATGAGGTCTCGACACACACACGCGGGCTGGAAGATATGGAATGAAGACGTCCCCAACACCTGGCCCCATCGATGCCCTTGCATCCTAACCACGTGGCCCTTTCCAAAGTATACTTCTCCTCGTGCCCTTCGACCGTATTCCTCGAGCCCACACGCCATTGCTTGGAGTTTCGAGGAGTCCCCATCGCCTTGCCCCTTTACGGAAGCCCTTGCATCTCACCACGTGGAAGAAACTCGCCCTCGGAAATCGCAAGTCATCCACGGACTGCCTTCTACGCGCCCTCGGAAAATCTGCTAAGGTAAAGTGCCCTGGAAGAGCCCCATTTCAGTCACGCTTTGTCTCGTAATATTTTCTTAAAGAGAAAGCCAGAAATCTCCCTTGTCTAATGTCCGTGCGCCTCTTGCATCGGCAGTATTAATTCTTTATTACTCCTTTGGCACCCTCAGTGCAGCTTCAATTCATTATTCTTTTGTCTATTTTCATTACTGGCGTATAATGTGCATATCTCTCATTTCAGAGGGATCCTATTTCGTGGAAGCTTCTCGGACTGTGGCTGGAATTCCCAGTTTCATTCAATCTACTTGAGTTCCTCTTTCCCGTACTAATGTCATTTATGTAAATACACTACTTTAAATGTGCCCACGTGTTTTACGTAATATTTCCCTCAGTAACCAGAGCCCTATGCTCATATGAAATTCTCCTTTGTTTTCCTTTTTTTTTACGTTTTCCCGTACCCACGAAGTCAGAATCACAAGGCTAAATTACCTTAAATTGTTGCTACCTGTCTCACAGAGCATATTTCAAACTAAAACCATGGAAAAACGTAAAAATGGCGACCTGGCCATAGATCTCGTTTTGCAGTTGCAGTTCCCCTAGTGTTGCTTTATTGCATTTGCAACTTGCCAGATCAGCTATTAGCAAAGCTAAGCTGGGTACGAGACAATTACGAACCTTATGTGTAAAACCAGCACACAGATCCAGAAAATTCCACGTAAGTAATGTGTTTATCTTAGCAAAACCTTTTTACAATCGTGACTGTTCCTAGGAATTAGAAATAGGGACGCATGTATTCACTGAGAGAAAAGAACCGCCGTATTAGATTCGTTAATGCATGCCTTTCAGGATAGGTAGTTAGGAAATAACCAGTGCTAACCATCCTTTGCTTCGAGGAATAGTGCGAAATTCCTCTGTGTTAAAATCCTTGCCATATTCTTGCTTCGAGGAATAGTGCGAAAAAAATTCCTCTGTGATAACTTTTACTTTTACATTTCGAATTAGCGAACTGTTATTTAGGTGCGAATAAAATTCCCACGTGGGACACGACGAAGTCAGCTTGCATTGCTGAAAATTCTCTCAGTGTAGTTAGAATTCGAGTTAGGTGTTAGGAAAGCGAAATTTAAACTCCGCTTATAGGGAAAATTACTAGGCCGTTGTACTGTTATCCTCTCAGACGACTGGGAAATTCCCGAATCCCAGACGGTATATAAATATACGGGTTCATTCACCCAGAATCTAAAATACCTCCGGTGTTGGCCAAACGACCTGCACCCCCCGCCCATGCCCGCATGTGTAGCATTTTTTTTTCCCCATTCATTTCCCAGCATACATTTTTCTTTGGGTTTCCCATTAGTAATTTCTAAGTCCTAAGGGACGAATCGTATTTCCAAGTCCTAAGTGACTCCTAAAATTCTACGTCGTACGTGGCGAGAATTCCTCCAAATTCCAGTCCTCAGAGACTCCTAAAATTCTACGTCGCACGTGGCGAGAATTTCTCCAAATTCCAGTCCTCAGAGACTCCTAAAATTCTATGTCGCACGTGGCGAGAATTCCTCCAAACTCCAGTCCTCAGAGACTCCTAAAATTCTACGTCGCACGTGGCGAGAATTTCTCCAAATTCCAGTCCTCAGGGACTCCTAAAATTCTACGTCGCACGTGGCGAGAATTTCTCCAAATTCCAGTCCTCAGAGACTCATACAAAATTCTACATCGCACGTGGTGAGAATTTCTCATTCCTCATGGAACCCAAAATTAAGTCCCTTTGAGACATTATATAGTGTAGTTCACACACATCTAAGCCCTTACGGGACTGATCAGTCTAGTTCGTTAGAACAACTCCTTAACTTCACGCTACAGCCGGCCAAGTCCGAGCGTGACAAAATCCCACTACGTCTTCCGAGACGCATATTAAAATTCGTTCGCCAAGAACAACCACGTCTTTCCAAGACACATCCAATTTTAACAAATTCGGACAGATCCATTCTCCTGCAGTCTGAACAATTGAGTGTTTCAGATTCCTGCAATTGAGTCTTTTCAGACAACCTGAGTCTTCTCAGACATATCATATACCCATTATTTCAAGATGGCTAATACCAGAGCCCAACAAAACGAGGATTTCAAATTCTACATGTCCGCTGGGAAGGACATGGGACTATCGGGGCAAGATCTGAGAGCATGGGTTCAAGAGCGAGTGGACGATGCCAAGGCGGAGAGAGCAAGAGAACGTGAAGAGAGAGAGAGAGAACGAGTTGCCCAAGAGCAACGAGAGGCCAAAGAACGTGAGGAGAGAGAGAGAGAACGAATTGCCCAAGAGCAACGAGAGGCAAAAGAACGTGAGGAGAGAGAGAGAGAGAATGAATTGCCCAAGAACAACGGGAGGAAAAGGAACGTGCAGAGAGGGAGAGAGAACGTGAAGAGAGAGAGAGGGAACGAATTGCCCAAGAACAACGAGAGGAGAGAGAACGAATCGCTCAAGAACAACGAGAGGAGAGAGAACGTGAGGAGAGAGAGAGACAGAATTGCCCAAGAGCAGGAGAGAGAGAGAGAACGCCCATGAGCTCCAGGTGCTAGAACGACAGCACGCCAACCCCCGCCCCTGCCGCGGGAATGAGTGCCCTCAGCCAAGCTCACTGTTCATGCCAAAATGGACAGAGTCCGAACCCGAAGTATGGCTTGAAAGGGCCGAACGAGTCCTGGAGTGCTGCGATCTCTCCCCGCGGAACTCTCCCTTGTTCTCACTAAATTCCTGGGCGGAAAGGCCCTCGTTGCCTACCACGCCCTTCCCGCAGACGATCGGGAAACTGGGAAGCCGTCGCCAAGCAGTTACTGGGCGTGCAAGATTACCCCCAGTGGAGGAGACGTTGGAGAGAGCAGCCCAGAGAAGCAGGCCAGACTTGGTCCGATTGGGCGTACCATTCGGAGCGGGCGTTGACAAAATGGCTGGATTCGAAGGAGCCACTAACACCGCCGAGGTACTCGAGCGGTTTAAATTGAGCATTTCCTGCGCTCGCCCCTCCTGCCCTCGCCACCCATATAGTGGAAAAAGCCCCAGCAACACTCACCGAGTGTTGCCGAATAGCAGACATGTGGGAAACTCACCACCCTCAAGAAGGATCCATGGGGCGGAAGATAAATCCCCGTCCCCTCCTCGGAGGTTCAAATTCCCACAAAAATGGGAACTCGGGCAAGCCCCTAACTTGCCATTATTGCAAGAAAACGGGGCATTCCTCCGAACAGTGCCGGAACAAGAAACCGGCTCCTCTCTCTCCCGGAAAACCGACAAATAACTCGCCTGCGCCCTCCACAGGGGCAGCGCGGAAAGACTTTAGCCAGACCTTTTGCACAGCGTGCAAGGTTTATGGCCATTCTCCCGCATGGGCGAAATGCCCACGCAATAATAAATCAACTACTCCCACCGTCGCCTTGGCCGTCACAGATCCCAAGTCATTAGGCCCTCCCGCCGAAGGGCCTGTATACGTGGCCCCTCCACGAGGTAGCGAGCCCGCGCGCCGAGTCATTGCTTTCGAGGACTCGGGCGCGCAAATCTCCCTCATCCGAAGGGACAGAGTTCCCTACGGAGCTATCGTCAATAGACGAAAACTCGTCACGATCGAGGGAATAAATCAATTTAAAATGATACTCCCTACGGTCCAATTGAGAGTCACAAGACCTCACCAATCCAAAATTTGCAATCTTGCAGTAGCAAGCCATCTCCCCGGAGGCTATGACGTCATCCTGGGACAGGACTTTCAGTCCCCACCGAAATCACGACAATCTAGGGGTCCACATTCCCCGAATCATTCCGCGGGCTCGAGTAATTCTCCCCCGCTTCTCCCTCAGTCAAGACTGGCGCCCCCTGGGTACCAGGAGGACGTGCAGTCCCCACCAGTGCCACCTGAGTACGATGTACAGTGGCCCCCTCGATCGGTTCCCGATCCAATTCCAGTGCCCGGCCCTGCCTCAGTGCCAGTGCCAGGGCCCCAATCAAATCTCCCTTCAGGAGATGCCAAATTCCTGCCGGTGCCACTTGCATGCCCCGAGCAGGGCCAAGCTTCGTCCGTCCTGACCGACGAGCCCAAGAAACCTCTGATAGCGCCTGACTCTGCCCTAGTGCCAGCGCCAGAGTGCTACGCCGATCTCCATTCACGGGATCCAACTCAGGATCCCCCTCTCTTCCCCCGGCCTGGCACCGCTACCAGCGTCGGTCAGAGAGACGGTTCCTCCCGACCACCGCGGAAGCTCACCTGCAGGTGCGGCCTCGCAACCCGTGCCTGAGCTGGTCATCGATACCTGCGAGCCGCTCACGTCACCCCGACCGCCTCCTCTCTGCCTCAGCCCGTCGCCGACGCAATTGCAAGTCAGGATTCTGCCATATCTCACTTGGCGATGAACTACAAGAGCCGCGACAGATCATGGTAGAACCCGCACGGAACACTCCTGCGTCAGCTGTCGCAGCAGCAGGCCCAGGTGGTACTCCGTGCCGCCCTCCGGTCGCGGGCCCTCCGCTTCCCCGGCCGAGGACGACTGTCCCATTAAGAAAGGCTCGAGGCGAAATTACCACGGGCGTGGGAATTTCCAGGTAGTTTACAAAGAGCTCCAGAGCTCCCCATGGCACCTGTGCCACCATTTCATCTTTCAAAGGTCTTGGCACCCCTAATCCAGAAGGGGATGTCAGGCCCTCCTCTATCTTCCTCCGTTCCTCAGGAACTTCTATCTCTTATCACCTTCTATTTAATCTTCCCTTAAATTATCCCCACAAGAGGCAATTAAATACAGGATACCATTCCCCACACAATGTATAAATCATTAAGAATAACAGAGTGAGAAGTGGCACGCCCTTGCGCCCATACCTTGGCACCGGGCGTGCGTGTCAGCCCTCCTGAAGGAGTCGCGCCTTTGGGTGCACTTTCCTCGCCCTGGGACTGAAGTGATAGTCCGGGCCGTAATTTATAGGCGAAGGACAATAAATTCCCGCCTAACACGATAAAATCCTCACTCTTTTTCCCTTAGCTCTTCTGCCAATATCATTTACTTTCTTTTAGTCATTTAGTTATCTTTATTTTAATGAATCACGAGTCATAAACTCTTGCCCTTGTGATTTAAATGCCCCTTTCGTAAGCTCTGAGGGATGTGTCCCGCCTTTCATATGCGGTCAAGTTTCATTCGTAACGTCTTGGTAATTTTCCTTTTGTTATTATTATCCCTTTTCCCCCTTCCATTCCTTCCAAGATCTCTGTTTGTCCTAAGACCCACATCTTTTGTCTGCTCGCCCGTCATAACATGGAGTACTCGAGTGGGCAGTGGACGATAAAATTAGCGTAGTTTAAGGTTAGCGAATTAAAACCTCGCGAATACTCTCGCCCGCACACGACTGTCAAATTCCCGGTGTGGGTCGTCCTCAGCTCGCGTTGAACGATAGCTGAGCAAAGCACGTTAAAACGAAGATAAATTATCAATGCGAATTTGTATAGTCATTACAATATGGTGTAAAAGGGGATGTCATTTACAAAAATAAACGCTGTTTTTCATTTACACAGCCTCTTCAAGGCAGATTGTACTAACCGCATGCATTTTATCTAAAATTAAGTAACCGTGTATTTTAATTCTTGAACAATAGTCTTTCTTTTCATTTGTTGGCCATAGCCTCATATACGTGGTCCTATAATCTTAATTAATTCACAATTGTTCGAGTCACATTATAAAGTTACCAGTGGGTAACCAAATCTAAAGTAATTATTCTTTTGCAAGTGTTTAAATCACTTTGCGTTCTGTTATCGAAAATTGTCCCAATGTGTTATTAAAAGTAACGTCACAGCTTCATAAAACCCTTAGGAGTAAAGTTCATTGCAAGGCAGAATGTAGAGTAACGTAAAGCATTTGCCGCTCATTCTTGAATATCGATGTACACACCCGAAGGAGGTATGTACATCATCTTGTATGGGGAGGTATTATGATTAGCAAGAATTCGCTAGCAAATTGCCTCCCCCCCCTCCTTTGTTGTTGTTGGTTGTTCTGTTGTGTTTCATTTACTGCCAGCCGGCCGATCGATAGACCATCTGTCTATCGACTTAAAAACAAGGGTTTAAAAGATTAAAGGCGCTCCCATTTTTGATAAAGATCTTTCCTTCGAGGCAAAAGTAATCTGGCTTGGGTGTCTCTCCTACAGGCCAAAACCTCCCCTGCAGCAGGTGCAATGAGTCAAAACATCTGTGTTGGGCGCACCCCTGCCCATAGGAGGGGATAAAAAGCAAAAGCCCATGAGGTCTCGACACACACACGCGGGCTGGAAGATATGGAATGAAGACGTCCCCAACACCTGGCCCCATCGATGCCCTTGCATCCTAACCACGTGGCCCTTTCCAAAGTATACTTCTCCTCGTGCCCTTCGACCGTATTCCTCGAGCCCACACGCCATTGCTTGGAGTTTCGAGGAGTCCCCATCGCCTTGCCCCTTTACGGAAGCCCTTGCATCTCACCACGTGGAAGAAACTCGCCCTCGGAAATCGCAAGTCATCCACGGACTGCCTTCTCGCGCCCTCGGAAAATCTGCTAAGGTAAAGTGCCCTGGAAGAGCCCCATTTCAGTCACGCTTTGTCTCGTAATATTTTCTTAAAGAGAAAGCCAGAAATCTCCCTTGTCTAATGTCCGTGCGCCTCTTGCATCGGCAGTATTAATTCTATATTACTCCTTTGGCACCCTCAGTGCAGCTTCGAATTCATTATTCTTTTGTCTATTTTCATTACTGGCGTATAATGTGCATATCTCTCATTTCAGATGGATCCTATTTCGTGGAAGCTTCTCGGACTGTGGCTGGAATTCCCCAGTTTAATTCAATCTACTTGAGTTCCTCTTTCCCATACTAATGTCATTTATGTAAATACACTACTTTAAATGTGCCCACGTGTTTTACGTAATATTTCCCTCAGTAACCAGAGCCCTATGCTCATATGAAATTCTCCTTTGTTTTCCTTTTTTTTATGTTTTCCCGTACCCACGAAGTCAGAATCACAAGGCTTAAATTACCTTAAATTGTTGCTACCTGTCTCACATAGCATATTTCAAACTAAAACCACGGAAAAACGTAAAAATATATATGTTTTATTCTTCTTCGTTTTAACTTGCTTTTTTCCCATTTTCTATATGGGGTAAGCACGATGCCTTCTTTATGTAGGGCTTTGATTTGGCGTTGGGGTAGGCCGTAGCCTCGATCAGCTTCCCATATATATATATATATATATATATATATATATATATATATATATATATATATATATATATATATATATATATATATATATATATATATATATATATATATATATATACATATACATATACATACACACACACACACACACACACACACACACACACACACACATATATATATATATATATATATATATATATATATATATATATATAAAATATATATATATATATATATATATATATATATATATATATATATATATATATATATATATATATATATATATATATATATATATATATATATATATATATATATATATATATATATATATATATATATATATATATATATATATATATATATATATATATATATATATATATATATATAACCACACTGTGTGTGTGTGTGTGTGTGTCCGTGGGTGTGGAGAAGTGGAGGCTGTCTGGTCCCTGTTCACTAGTGTATTCCTCTTCCAGCTGGAAGGGAATACATGATAATACTCTTGTTGAATATTTAGGGTCGTCTGGATAGCGATGCTTACGGCGAGACGACCAAATTTGTCCTCTCTGTGTATGACCCGGGTGCCTTCCATCAGCTCTTGTAGTGATGGCTTCCTATCGGGAGCATCTAGAACATTAGTTTAGAGCATTTGCACGTACATATATGTATTGTGCACTAAAATTTATTATTATACACAAATGTGTATCAATAGACATTTGTATATTTGTAAAATCAATACATGTATTATGATACACACACACACACACACACACACACACACACACACACATATATATATATATATATATATATATATATATATATATATATATATATATATATATATATATGATATATATGATACACACACACACACACACACACACACACATATATATATATATATATATATATATATATATGTATATTTATATATATAAATGTATATATATATATATTATATATATATAATATATATATATATATATATATATATATATATATATATATATATATATATATATATATATATATATATATATATATATATATATATATATATATATATATATATATATATATATATATATATATATATATATATATATATATATTTTCATGATACTGCCTTGTAATACATGTATCCTCCTATAATTGTGATATATTTACTCTATCATTTATCAAGTATTATGTGTAATGGTAATGATTATTTAAATATTGTTTGTAGTGTTATCAGATCTCCAAAGACTTAGTGATTTAGAATTAATGTTTTAGATGACTTAATAACGTAATTCAGGATTAATAATTTCTTTCCTGATAAAAAAAGTAGTATATGAGGAACACGTGTGTCTTAGCTAAGGTTAAGGTTCGTTTCACTTAAGCTGTCATCGCAAAAGATAACGTGTTGACAGGTTGGAGATAACAACTGCTGATTCTGTTCTGAAACCAACTCGAGTTTTTCACCTTGTTTTCAAAACATGTCAGTCATAATTAACCAGTTTAGATCATGTAAAGATTTCTGTAAAAGCTTTGTCTCATACGAGAATAATGTTACATACGTGGCTGGTCATGTATGCAATTTTGAGAGTAAGACCTCATGATCGATTGCATCATGTATTGTCACGACTGCGTTCAAAACGTTTTGCCAGAAGTGACGTTACCTCCCTGCTTCTAGAATCTTTGTATCTCGTACCCAAAATGCCTTAATGACGTCATATGTTTCATTTCCTTCTGGAATTCAAAAGTCTTTTCATTTTAATTAGAGAGACCTTTAGCGGTGGTTACCCCCCCCCACTCTCTCTCTTTCTCTCATTCTTAAAAAGAGAGAAATTTTAACATAATATATTTGTGGTCACTGGTATCAAATATAGCTCTTGAGATCTGAATTTAGTAAAATTATTAAAGTTGTAACGGCACCTGATAAAAGTGTGTCTTGTGAATCGAAGGATCCTGCATGTCCTGTGATTTTACAAAGATTTTCACAAGCTAGTGTAAGGTAAAGTGAATTTTACTTATTTTTAACATGGTATAATAAGGTGTATTAGGGAAATTTTGCCTTAATGAAATTATTATTGATAAATCTTTTGTGTATTTTTATGTATTCTTGTGTTTGCAATTTCTTGGTTTTTGTTGGTGATTTAACATTTATTTACATAGCATTTTAAATATTTCTTGATAATTTAACATTGCATACTTGATTTAAGTTTCATGATTAAGATTTTCTTTTCAAATCTTGAATAATTCTTGATAGTTTAAATTTTGCTTAATTAATTTAATTTCTTGCGATTTAATTTTGTTTAATAATTTAACTTAAGAATTAATTAAAATTTTTGTTGTTTTCAAGTAATGGTAAACTTTTCAGATTGTGAATTCTGATTACAAATTTTGAATTTAAAAATAAATTTTTGTATCTAAAATTTTTAAAAAACAGTATTTCATTTATTGACCACCAGTGAATAGGATTAATTGTGTGCATAAGGCAAAGTGATAAACATGTTTCGTTCCTTTCGTTTTGTTGAAGTGAATTAAGACTAGGGAAACAGTTGAAGTTGTTTGATGGAGTGATGCCCTCTTACTCTAGTATAATTATTGTTTAATAGTGGATACCTAACACTAATCTTGATAAACTTAGTTTGATTTTTCATATGATTAATGAGCTTTTTAAGGGGTCACTGTTACCTTTAGAGTACTCTGTCATAATTCTTTTGTTATGGGAGTTGATGTACCTGGCTGAAGTTAGGTATATTTTTGAAATCTGTGATTAGTTGTGTAATAACCAGGTACTTGGTACGCACCGTGACAATATTATTTGGTGCCCAGAGACCCGGGAACAAAACAAAATATCACTCTGGTTTATGGTTTATACTGGTGGTGTTAGGGATATATTTTGATAGGAGAGTCACCACATAGTTATTGTTGAATTGTACTGTGAATTATTTAGTTGAGTTACTTAGAGAAAATGGCTCTGTTCGATGTTCAGAAGTTTTTAGCAGCTCCTTCCATCCAAGAGTTATCTGAATCCAACGTGATTAAGGCACAGTGGACTGCTTTAGCAATGGCATGTGGGGGTAATGTGTCTAGTGGTCTGATTAAAGCACAAATCAGATGTATTGCAATCCAAGCATTGATGGACTCTGGTAAAATAGATGAAGAGTTAGGAGAGGCACAAGAGTTGTTGAATGCAGCTGAGGCAGAATATATTGATAAACATGAGCTAAAGAAAGAGAACAGTGATGCAGAAGCAGCGCTTAGACGCATAGAAGCAGAAGAAAATTTGATTAAGCTGAAGATACAGGCTGAGAGAGAGAAAATGTAGGCAGAAAGAGAAAGAGAAGACAGAGAGAAAAGAGAAAGAAAAGAAGGGGAAGAAGAAAAAGCAGCAGAAGAAGAAAGAGAAAGAGCAAGAGAAGAAAGGGTAAAAAGAAAAAGAGAAGCAGAAGAAGAAGGAGAAAGAGCAAGAGAAGAAAGAGAAAGAGCAAGACATGAATGGGAGATGGAGTTAATCAAAGCTTGATCCACAGTACCTGTACTACCCAAGGTAGTACAGACCCTGTAATTGATGTAGTAAGAGTGCAGAAGTTAATTCCAAAGTTTACAGAAGCAGCTCCAGATGAGTTTTTTGATCACTTTGAAAAAGTGACTTCAGGTATGGGATGGCCAGAACCTCAAGCAGTGAGTGGCTGAGCAGCTTGGAGGCTTTTAAGCCATATATCTACGAAGGTATTCTGACAACTCAAGGAGGGAGTGTGCAGGTACCAGTCAAGGTATTACGTGATACTGGGAGTAACCATAGTGTGGTAGTTCGTGGTGCTCACCCACACTTGGAGAAGAATCTCACTGGAGATTCAGTTATTTTGAAGGGTATAGGAGAAGAGATAACTCCTATATGCTTCTTGCATCTGTCCTGTGAATTGGTGGCAGGGAATGTTGATTTTGCTGTAAAGGAATCACTAGTTGTTGAAGGTGTGCATGTTTAACTGGGTAATGAAGTTGGTGGTGTCCCATTTGTTCCTTGTCCTATAGTGACAGACAAACCATTGAGGATTAGTTCTACAGTAGATTTAGAAAAGAAAAACCCCCACCTGTCTCCAAGTTGTACAACTACCAGGAGTATGAAGAGAACTACGTTTGCAAGTGAAGAAACTGAGGATTTACCTGTACCAGAAGGATCAAGTGAAGGATCTTTGAGCTTAGAAGAGCTGTTCCAGGAAAATGAAGTTTCCCCTAGTATTAGAAATGAAGAGATTAACCAAGAAGATGAGGATCCTGTTGTTCTTGAAGAGACTCAGAGTAGTCAAAGTGTTCTGGAAGATAGTAGTGAAACTACAGTAATAGAGTTAGCAGATATTCAGAGTTCAGCCCTTGAAGTTGGTCAAGTGACTAGAAAGAAGTTAATGGAACTGCAGTAGAAGGATACAATGCTAGCTGATTTGTTCTTCAGAGTTATTGATCAAGAAGAGATGCAACAAACTCCTACCTGTTATTATCTAAAGGAAGGATTGCTGATGAGGAAGCATCGACCTACAGATATACCAGGAAATACTGAATGGGGTGAATATTATCAAATTTTGATTCTATATCCATTGAGGAAGCAAGTAGTAGTAGTAGCGCACAAGTCTGGACATATGGGAATCAGGAAGACTGTTGAGAAGATTATGAAGTATTTTTTCTTGCTTGGACTTCACAAGGATGTTAGCAGGTTTTGTAGTGAATGTCACACTTGCCAGATAGCTGGAACACCGAATGAAACCATTCAGAAAGCCCCCCTACAACCCATAGAAGTTAGAGGAGAACCCTTTAGCAAGGTGATTATAGATGTGGTTGGGCTCTTCCAAAAACAAAGAAAGGAAATGAATATTTGTTAACATTAATGTGTTCAGTGACAAGGTATCCTGAGGCGATTCCTGTAAGAAGTATAAGTGCAAAGATAATTGCTGAGAAGTTGGTGGAGTTTTTCTACAAGTTTGGAATACCAGAAATTGTGCAAAGTGACAGAGGAACGAACTTTACTTCAAAATTGTTCCAGGATGTGATGAACTTGTTAGGAGTGAAACAACAATTATCAACTGCTTATTATCCAGAGACTCAAGAAGCCTTAGAAAGGTTCCACCAGACTTTGAAAAGTATGTTAACAAAGTACTGTAATGAATCACGAAGAGAATGGGATGCTGGTTTACCATTGATGTTGTTTGAAGTTATGAATACTTACCACGAAAGTATGGGATGTTCACCAAATGAAATGATTTTTGGTTGAGACGTGAGAGTTCCACTGAAGATTCTTGCAGAGAATTGGGAAGAAAATCAAGAGGAAATCCAAGGAGAATATGTGAAGAACTTGAGGAAAAGGTTAAGAGAAATTAGAAAATTCTCTTTAGAAAATCTGAAAATAAGTCAAGAGAAAATGAAAAGGAAATATGATGCTAAGAATAAGCTAAGAAATTTTAGTATAGGACAGCAAGTTTTAGTGTTTTTGCCAGCAAAAAGATTTCCCCTTACCAGTAAGTTTCAAGGTCCATATAGGATAATAGAGAAGTTAAGTGATCGAACTTATGTGACCGAAACACCAGTAAGAAGGAAAAGACAGAAGAAGATACAAGTGAATCTTTTGAAGCCTTACTTCTCAGAGACTAAAACTGAAGCAGTGTCAATAACACAGACAACTTCATCTACAGAGGATGATGATGGCTACGAACTGGGAGCTGAAAGCAAGGTGAACAATTCTTCAATATTGGAAAATTTGGAGAATAAATTAAAACATCTGAGTGTTGAGCAAAGTAGTGAATTAAGTGAGGTTATTAGAAGTTTCCCAGAAATTTTTGCAGGTGTACCTAGACGTACCGATCTGACAAAGCATGAGATAAAGATCAGAGATGATGGAAAACCTTTTGAACAGAGAGCTTATTGCTTATCACCTTTTCATTGAGATGTTTTGAAGAAAGAAGTTGAATATTTGTTGCAGCATGGATTAGCAGAACCCAGTTCAAGTCATTATAGCTCTCCTTGTGTGTTAGTGAAGAAACCACACGGGTCACTTAGGATGTGTACTGATTATAGGAAACTGAATTCCGTCAGTGTAGTTGACAATTATCCCTTGCCTCTTATTGATCAATTACTTGATAATATTGGGCAAGCCAAATTTGTTTCCAAGTTAGACTTGTTGAAAGGTTATTATCAAATTCCCTTAGATGAAGATGCTAAGCTGCTGTCAGCTTTCATTACTCCTTTTGGACTGTATCATTACACTGTTTTGCCATTTGGTCTGATGAATGCACCTGCAACATTCCAATGAGTGATGGATCACCTGCTGGGATCAATAGAAGGAGTTGGTGTATACCTTGATGACACTGTGATTCATTCTAATACATGGGAAGAAAATCTGAAGATTTTAAGGAAAGTGTTCAAGAAACTACAGTAAGCAGGACTAACAATCAACTTACAAAAAAGTGAGTTTGGAAAGGCAACTGTTCAGTATTTGGGATTTGAAGTTGGAAAATGCCTTCCTGCTAATGCAGAAGGTATCCACAAAGCTACCCCGCCACTACGAGGAAATAGCTACAAAAATTTTTGGACAAGCCTGGATTTTATCGCCGATTCTGCCCAAATTCTCAGCTATGGTAGCTCCCATGACTGATTTTGTAACCATACATACTGTGTAGAGATAGAGAACATTTTTTGGAAAGAACAATGTGATTGCTGATTATTTATCCTGTTCCAAATCGTTGGATTCAAACTTGGGATAACTAATCTTCTGGGGGGAGGAGTTTCATGATGCTGCCTTGTAATACATGTATCCTCCTATAATTTTGATATATTTACTCTTACATTTATCATGTATTATGTGTAATGATAATGATTGTTGAAATATCGTATGTAGTGATATCAGATCTCCAAAGACTTAGTGATTTAGAATTATTACTTAAGATGACTTAATAATGTAATTTAGAATTAATAATTTCTTTCCTGATAAAACAGTAGTATATGAGGTACACGTGTGTCTTAGCAAAGGTTCGTTTCACTTCAGCTGTCATCACAAAAGATAATGTGTTGACACGTTAGAGATAACAATTGCTGATTCTGTTCTGAAACCAGCTCGGGTTTTTCGCTTTGTTTTCAAAACATGTCAGTCATAATTAGCCAGTTTAGATCGTGTAAAGATTTCTGTAAAAGCTTTGTCTCATATGAGAGTAATGTTACATACATGGCTCTGGTCATGTATGCAATTTTGAGAGTAAGAACCCATGATCGATTGTGTCATGTATTGTCCCGATTGTGTTCAAAATGTGTTGCCAGAAGTGACGTTACCTCCCTGCTCCTAGAATTTTTGTATCTCGCACCCAAAATGCCTTAATGATGTCATATGTTTCATTTCCTTCTAGAATCCAAAAGTCCTCTCTCTCTCTCTCTCTCTCTCTCATTCTTAAAAAGAGAGAAATTTTAACATAATATATTTGTGGTCATTAGTATCAAATATAGCTCTTGAGATCTGAATTTAGTAAAATTATTTAAGTTGTAACGGCGCCTCATGAAAAGTGTGTTTTGTAAATCGATGGATCCTGCATGTCCTGTGATTTTAGAAAGATTGTCACAAGCTTGTGTAAGGTAAAGTGAATTTTACTTATTATTACCATGGTACAATAAGGTTTATTAGGGAAATTTTGCCTTAATGAAATTATTATTGATAAATCTTTTGTGTATTTTTGTGTGTTCTTGTGTTTGCAATTTCTTGATTTTTGTTGGTGATTTAACATTTATTTACTTAGCATTTTAAATATTTTTTGATAATTTAACATTGCATACTTGATTTAATTTTCATTTATTAAGAGTTTCTTTTTAAATCTTGAGTAATTCTTGATAGTTTAAATTTTCCTTGATTAATTTAATTTCTTGATAAATTAAAGTTTTGTGATTTAATTTTGTTCAGTAATTTAACTCAAGAATCAATGAAATTTTGTGTTGTGTTCAAGTAATAATAAATTTTTCAGATTGTGAATTCTGATTACAAATTTTGAATTTAAAAATAAATTTTTGTATCTAAAATTAAAAAAAAACAGTGTTTCATTTATTGACCACCAGTGAATAGGATTAATTGTGTGCATAAGGCAAAGTGATAAACATGTTTTGTTCCTTTATTCTTGTTGAAGCGAATTAAGACCAGGGAAACAGTTAAAGTTGTTTGATGGAGTGATGCCCTTTTACTCTAGCATATTCCTTGTTGAATAGTAGATACCTCACACTGATCTTGATAAACTTAGTTTGATTTTTCATATGATTAATGAGCTTTTTAAGGGATCACTGTTACCTTTAGAGTACTCAGTCATAATTCTTTTGTTATGAGAGTTCAGGTATCTGGCTGAAGTGAGGTATATTTTTGAAATCTGTGATTAGTTGTGTAATAACCAGGTACTTGATATGCATTGTGACACTATATATATATATATATATATATATATATATATATATATATATATATATATATATATATATATATATATATAGAGAGAGAGAGAGAGAGAGAGAGAGAGAGAGAGAGAGAGAGAGAGAGAGAGAGAGAGTATATGTGTATGTATGTATGTATGACTGATTCACGAAGAATGGAACGTGATGAATGTATAAGTAAAGGCAAATGCCACGAAGGAAAAAAGAAACAACGGAGTGCTTGCTAGGCCTTTCGACACAACGGTCCTTCGTAGAAAAGGACTAGTACAGGATCATTATTTCGAAAGGCCTAGCAACCACTGCGTTGTTTCTTTTTCCTTCGTGGCATTTTCCTTTTATTTATATATATATATATATATATATATATATATATATATATATATATATATATATATTTTTTTTTTTTACATACATATATGTATATATATCATCTACATACATATACATGTAAATATACATATCTATCTATATACATATATATATATATAATATATATATATATATATATATATATATATATATATATATATATATATATATATATATAGATAGATAGATAGATAGATAGATAGATAGATATGAAAAATTTGCCCTAATGTGGTAACTGAATTTTATTACAAAATGTTCAGAAAATTCAAACCATTTAATTTAAATTGTAGTATAAAGCTAGGTAAAAGCCATCGTTTGAAACTTCCTCGTCTATTCCCTAACATTACTCTTACAAAACCAATCTGACATATCTAATATTTTTGTATAGCTAGCTGAAAAATTAAATGAGTGCAATACTCAATTATCTTATTCTTTGGAGAAAATTCTAGGACTATCAGATATCTCGTATGGAACTCGACAAGGATTAGATATGAAAATAGTTTTTGCTGTATCTCAACAATAATTTTTGGTGCTCTATTATCCAAACAGCGCACTTCGATGATTAATCAACAGAAAAGAAATCCTTAATTTTCAGCTAAACATCAAAATTCAGAAAAGATAAAAATGCCGACTTCATTAAAGGCAATATGAGAATTCTTGACTATAAATTTTATTTTCGTCCCTCAAAAAGCGAAAGGAAAAAAAAATCTGAGAACGAATTATCAATTCTCATGCAGTGTCAGATTACAGAAGTTGGTTCAATTTTAACTTTGGTAATTAAGGAAAAGGTTTCTCATATTGCTTATTTTGTGTGTGTGATTGAAGTGGGGGTGAGGAGAGGACGGGGAGGGGAAGGGGGATGACCGGAAACGGTTTAACATTAGGATGGATGAAAATAGATATCTTTTTGTTTTAATTAAACTGAGTTTTTGTATTTCCTAATTCCATGAACTTGAAACCCGCCCCTTATACAAAATAAGAGACATGAAATGGTAGCGGTTACTTGCCACATATTTTGTATGTATATATGTATACATACATACATATATAGGCTATAGACACAGCAAACTTCCTTGCTAACTTGGTGGTGCTCAACATTACTCCTTGTAAACACTGAGCAATTTTACGTTTTAACATGTGACGTTTACAAGACTACAGACAACAAATTTCCGACCATACTTAGTGGTGCTCTACATTAATCTTTTTAATCGTCTAGCAAATTTACATTTTCATACGTGATGTTTACAAGGCTTTAGACGCAGCAAACATTCCTGCTTCCTTAGTGGTGCTCACATTACTCTTTTTAATCGTTGGACAACTTTACATTTTCATGCTTGACGCGTACAAGGTTTTAGACACAGTAAACATCCTTGCATATCTGGTGGAGCCCAACACCACTCCTTTTAATCTTTAAAAAATTTACGTTTTCATACATGACATTTACATGGTTTGGAGACAGCCAATATCCCTGCCTACTTGGTCTTGCTCAACATCACGCCTTTTAATTGATGGGAAATTTCACACATGATGTTTCCACGGCTTTAGATACAGCAAACATCTTTGGTCTACTAGGTGGTGCTGAACATTACTCCTTTTCATCGTTTTCTAAGTGCACACATGACATTTACAAGGCTTTAGGCATAGCAAACATCCTTGTTTTCTTGGTGGTGCTCAATATTACTTGTCTTATTCACTGGAAAATTCAATATAATCACGCATGACGCTTACAAGGATTTAGGCACAGCAAGCATTCCTGCTTACTAGGTGGTGCCCAAAATTAATCTTTTGATTGTAATGCAATTTCACAAATGACGTTTACAGTGCAAGGCTTTAGAAGCTGTTAAAATTACTCTTTTAAATCATAAATGCATACTAAACAGGCAGCCAGAGCGTCTCACTATCACATACAAGTACATTTGCTTTGTGTCATATGGTGACCATGTATTGTTCTCAAAGCTTGAGCTATATCATAGCCTTTGTATTAACACCTTTTATCGGCTGGGATTTTTTTTGCTTGAAGGTACGCCAAAGTACGAGTTGCATCACATTTGTTAGTTTCCAGCGTTTCTTAATTTAGATGATTATATTTCCTCTCTTCTTAAATAAATTGATATCCTTTCTGTATTTCGTAAGAATAAGCATACATTTCGAGCAACAACAGTAAAATAATAACAATACCCTGCTGTATACTAGAGCTATAGGTACCAAATTACGCAACAAACTCTAATGGCAATTATTCTATTCCTTCGGAATGTGCAGTCTCACCTGAAAAGTTTCTAAAAAAAATATGTTTTCAATTATTGCCACTCTCGATACAGACTATGTCTCCGACCATAGCAGGAACGTCAACAGTCAGTTTATTGGTATGCTTTAGAAAAAAATTAGGTGACGCCTTTCAGTAATGGTATCATGGTAAAACATATTTGTTTGGAAAAGATTATTTTTTATTTATGATGTCCAAATAATTGAAAACGTAGATGTTTTCATAAATCTTGACGAATATCGCTGTTTTTTTACAATATACATATAACTGTAACAAATTTACAGGTGAGGTCTGCACAGGTATAAGAATGCTTTAAAAATGTAGTATACTGGACGACCTACTTCCAAGCAAGAAAGCTTAGAATTTAGTTCACATGTCATGATGATATAAAATTTTAACCAAACCAGTCATTCAGTAACCTAATGCAGGTAGAAGATAAGATGCTGTTGCTTATTCTAATAACAAAGAAACAAAATAATCATTCGAATTTTGAGCGAAGCAATACAAAAAAGATCTGAAGTGAGCAAAAAACATAAATAGTCCTTTAAACGATATTATGAATAGAAAAGATTATAATTCATTTTCTTACTAATGGAAGTCGGGTCATAACAATGTTATTAAATTTTATGAAGCTGGAAGTGAGTCGGAACTTTAGTGTCCGCCATAAAAGTTTTGTCATTATCAGGAGAACAAGAGGAAGGCCGGGTGAAAGCAAAAATAGAAAACAATTAAAAAAGAAAGAAAAGCTGGAATAACAACATTCAAAAAATCTAAATGTAAATGGAAGAAAAAATAAAAAAGCCAGACACCTGAATTACGATAAACATAAAGGGAGGTGAAAGTAATTGGTATATTGGTAGATTATCGTTCCAGGCAAGTGAGCTGTCCTCTGACACCTGACAGCCCCAACAAATAAAGATTAATACAGTACTAGAAAAAGCCTTCCCCTATTCTCTCTTTTTTCTCTTCTCTCGTTTTGCTTCTTTCACTGAACGCTTGTGAAAAAAGAAAAAAGGACTTACGTCTGATATCCAAGCTACACAATTATGTATTCTCTCTCTCTCTCTCTCTCTCTCTCTTCCTTCCCGTCAAAGGTAAAAGACATTTTACCTTGATCTCAGCTCATCAGAGAGACCTTTCCGAATCTCCATTTACGGCAGTGTTAGAAAAGCGAATGAGACTTTTAGAAGACGATGGAATATAAACAAATGATGTCGCTCCCAAAGAAGGTGGAAGCCAGCTGCCTTTGGATGCTGGTGGTTTGTGTGTGTGTGGGCGTGTGTGTGAGAGAGAGAGAGAGAGAGAGAGAGAGAGAGAGAGAGAGAGAGAGAGAGAGAGAGAGAGAGAGATATTTTAATTTTATGGTTATCAGTCGAACATTTCATATTTTTTCATTTAAGAAATTCTTAATACTTTTATACCTGCTGATACGACTGCGTGCTGTGTTTGTTTATATATATATATATATATATATATATATATATATATATATATATATATATATATATATATATATATATATATATATATATATATATATTTTATTAAGACTTAAAGCTGACTAATTGCTGGTCTGTAAAAAAGTGTGTCCGGTGCAGATGGCCTTTATGTTGACTTGGTGTTTTCCCCGGTTAGATACGGGGGTATCTGATGCGTTCATCTGTGCCTTCTGATAATGGCCAAGATGCATGGAGAAAAAGTGACAGATTGATGGAAGCTTTGTGATATCTGTGGGGTCTGAAGGCGGAGTTCTTCGAACACTGAACCCAACGGTGTCGTCACGCTTCAAGGGAGGGGTTATTAAGTGAGTGTGTGCATATGTGCACTCTCTAATGTGTATATTATCAAGGAACCATACAGTGGAACTTCACTTTGATTTGCGGCTAGTGTGGTTGCTCTTTGAACTGTGTTAGTGTATGGGAACAGCCACTGTGAGGAACGGTTTCCATGAGGCCATAGAATGTGAATAAGAGAACTCATTAACACATATCTTTTTCAGACATTATGTGGAATACCCATTTTGCGTTGCAGTGAAACCCCTCTGTTCTTCATTATGCATTTTTCCGTTTTGTTCTCCATTATGCATTTTTCCGTTTAGGTGACTATTTTTTATACACCATTTCAGGTTTCAATAGAAGTTATGTTTCTTTTAACAGGAATTCTGGTTGAGTCCTGTGAGGACGAATATTTGGGAAGTGGTGTTCTTTTAACATACTATATGACATTTATTTTGGCCTAGAATAATCATGACCTTTTTATTCTGTTTGGTGACCAGGGTGTTAGTCACTAATATTGGTTGGTCTAGAATCATTAATTCGATTGATTGTGAGTCTGAGTTTCCTCTAGTTACGACTTCCATTTTTGTGGGGTGTGAGACACTCCATTTCATGACCGTAGCTTTTGCTGAAATACTTTCGCTAAGTTTGCAAATAAAGTCTAGTTTTGTATCTCGGCTTTTTATTCCAGTAGGCCTTTGTTTGAGGATAGATACAGTGAGAGGAGTCGACGAGAGAGAAATAATGTGCTGACCCAATGCTGGCCATTGCTACCGGAGAATCTTAAAGATGTAAGATGATATGACGCTGTTCTTAAAACAGAGGTAGAAAGATATTATGACTATTTGACCTTGTTGTAGGGCATAACACACACACACACACACACACACACACATATATATATATATATATATATATATATATATATATATATATATATATATATATATATGTGTGTGTGTGTGTGTGTGTGTGTGTGTGTATCTTACCACGTGCCTTTAGAACACAATCTTTCTCTTGAACAATTAATATTGAATGCTAATGCACATGTGGCTTACACTACTCTAAAACAACATACAGTACTTCTAATCTTCTGAAAACTGTTGTTATGTTTCCCCATTTTATTCCTTTCTTCCAATAACTGTTTCAGCCATTAACCTACGGCCAACATCAGGGGTATATTAGATCAGAAATGGAGCTATACTTCACTATATAGTTGAGCATAGTAAAAAATCAAAGATTAATGAAAAATCCAAATAAAAGGAACTCGGCAAAGAAAGAAATTTTGTAGACCATGAAGCTTCACAAGTTAGGGTCCCTAGTACTGGTGAGTCCTGACATGGATTTGCTTCTTCTGGAGAGGAGAACATATTCTGAAGATAACTGGACATCAGTAGGCTGCAGCACTGCAATGCCCACCGCTTCAGAGATTTCAGTCTGCCCATAACTTCCTTCCTGGTGAAAAATTTGTCTCTCTAATAAGATCATTTCTTGTCATACACATAAGAAATTGCTGGTGGATGGCTTCAGTGCTGAGATGGGCTTGAAGTTGTGTCTTTATGGTTGTTATCATGTGCCCAATGCATCTTGTATCAAGAGGTTTGCGTGCCTCTTCTGAACATTTAAATTTGTAAACCAAATTTGGACCCAAATTCCTTGGGCTCCCTTGAGATAATGAGCAGTTCATGCTGCTCATCATTACTCACAGGTTACAACTCATTTGCATCGGTCAATCAGAAGCAAGATAGAAGTAATGACACTGGCTACTAATATTTACTGTCAGTTCCAAAAACTGACGGTACTATTGTTGGAGTTATTCACTCTCCAACACGAAAGGAAGCTGCTGGGAAATAAGTGATTACTTGGTCCCGCTCACTGCTGTATTCCAAGATTCGATTCGAATCAGGAACACTATATAAGAGTATTGAATATCTGAAAAATACTTGATTAATGATGATGTTTTACGAAATCTAGCGTGTCAAGCCAAGCACCGGGACACTTTAGGCCACTCTGTGCTCAAGAAAGTCAAAAGGGAGTTGGAGTGGGTGGACAGCAAGATCAAGCAATCCCGAAAATAAAGGAGATGAAGTAAAATGATCCAAAGATGGAACTGGGAGAATACCGAGCTGTTTCACCATAAAGTAATAGTTAGAGAGGTTGAGCAGAAAGACTGCAGAGAGGAAAAGCGAATAGAGGTAAAGTAAAACGGCTAAAAAGTGGGTGCAACTAGGGGCCGAAGGGACGCTGCAAAAACCCCTTAACAATGCCCACAGTGCATCACGTGACGTGCACTGACAGCACTACACCCTACATGATGTTACTTTCAACTAGAGCACTTTTGCCGCACCACAAAGTACTGTTCGCAAGGTACTGCTCAACTGAATAGAAGGTATTAATGGCATTGGTATTACTTTTTGTATCATTATCGTAATAATCCAGATCTCAAAATAACTACATATTCTTTTATTTCATGTTTTAAATCAAACAAATTTACTCCGTTTCTTTTTCCACTGAGTATGCCAACAAAAGGTGGTGATGTGAGCAAAAGAGATTTTTCAGATAACTTTCTACATCAGAAATATTTCTTTAGAAGTGCTAAGCACAAAACACATTTTATAAAACCTGATCATATAACCCTTTTTCCAGCAATTTGAAATTTTAATACTTCACAGAACTGATAATACAAGCATTCATTTTATGGGTGCAAAATATTTAGTCGTCAGTGTATTACCTATCTATCTATGCAATATATAATATATATATATATATATATATATATATATATATATATATATATATATATATATATATATATATATATTATTACTGCATGTATAATTTACAAATATGACTAACAAACTTTTCATAAATGGAAAATTCACAATGAAAACGTATATAAATACACAAACCATACAAAGAGTACCAATAATTGCTGATCTGTCCTCCTTATTTAAAGTGCCATAACACCACATTGTTATCACCCTACAAAGAAAATGCTAAAAATCACATTTTCAGCAGTTTGGAACCTATACGATTCTGGAGTATGCAGTTAAGAAATCACTCTATCTTTCTCTGCCCGTGGGTGTGTATGTGTGTATGTGTGTGTGTGTATCTGTTTGTCTCTCCCTTCAGCTAAAAAAGTTATTTTTTCCACATGGTGTTTCACAAATGGGGGAATCCATTCCGTCCTTCCCTCACTATTCCTCAGCATTTTCTTCTTTTCTTTTTCTTGGGATGAAAGAAATAGGTTGCTGAGGGTCAATGGGATGTAAACAAATAGATGTCACTTCCTAAAACGGTGCCATCCACTTGGTATTTAACATCCGGTACTTTGTCATTTTTCCTTCTCTTTCTCCCCCTCGCTTTCTAGCTTCTCTCCTCTATCCATAACAACGTAACGTGTCTTTGTTTTATAGAACATATTATGAGAGGGATTATTTAAAAAAATTACGAAGACAAAATAAACGGTGATATATATATATATATATATATATATATATATATATATATATATATATATATATATATATATATATACACACACAGTATATATATGTGTGCATATATATGTATATATGTATATATATATATATGTATATATATTGTCACGATGTGTACCAGGTACCTGGTCATTGCACATCTAATCACAGATTTCAAAAATATACCTCACTTCAGCCAGATACCTGAACTCTCAAAACAATAAAAATTATAACTGAGTACTCTAAAGGTAACAGTGATCCCTTAAAAAGCTTTATTAATCACGTGAAAAATCAAACTAAGTTTATCAAACAAGTGTGATGTATTAACAATTAAACAAGAAATATACTAGAGTAAAAGGGCATCACTCCATCAAACAACTTTACCTGTTTCCCTGGTCTTAATTCACTTCAGCAAAGCTGAAAAACAAAAATTGTTTTATCACTTTGCCTTATGCACACAATTAATCCTATTCACTGGTGGTCAATAAATGAAACACTGTTTTAAAAAAATTTAAATTATATAAATTCAAAATTTTTACTTAGAATTCACAATCAGAAAACTTTACTATTACTTGAAAAGAACACAAAAAGTTATTTAATCCCTGAGTTGAATTATTAAACAAAACTAAATCACAAAAACTTTAATTTATCAAGAAATTAAATTGATCAAGCACAATTTTAACTATCAAGAATTACTCAAGATTTGAAAAGAAAATCTTAGTAAATGAAAATTAAATCAAGTATGCAATGTTAAATTATCAAAAAATATTTACAATGCTAAGTAAATAAATGTTAAATCACCAATATATAAAATGTGAAAAATCAAGAGATTGGAAACACAATAACATACAAAAATACACAAAAGATTTACCAATAATAATTTCACTAAGGCAAAAAATTCTCAACATACACCTTGTTATACCATGGTAATAATAGATAAATTTCACTTTACCTTACACTAGCGTGTGAAAACTTTCACAAAATCCACAAAACACACTTTTTTGTATGGCGCCATTACAACTTTTCCTACGTTCAGATCTCAAAAGCTAAGATTAACACCAGTGATCACACAAATCTTCACGTTCGTAACTTTTCTCTTTTGAAGAAAGAGAGAGAGAAAGAGAGAGAGAGAGGGACCCAACACTAACGGACTCTGAAATCAGAATGAGCAAACTTTAGGATTCCAGTGGGAAATGAAACAATCAGACGACATCAGAACAATATGTGATCAGAGCAACGCAATCTTACAAAACATGACGTAATCGATCGAGATACATGCATTTACTTACAAAAAGGCGTATGTGACTCCAACAAAAAATCATATGGTACGAAGCTCTTAACGAAACCTCAACACGATCAAAAAGGATGGCAACTGGCCAGCTACAAACAACAAGCTTTCAAAAACAAAGGTGAAGAACCAAAGTTGGTTTCTTGAACAGTACATGAAACACTGCGAAATCATTCGTCTTTTCTTGTATGAGACAAAGCTTTTACAGAAATATTGCTTGTTAACTCATTATCTCTCACGACGATAACTGAACCAAAACACGACATATGGAATCAGGGGTACAGAACACTTGTTGCTAGGGGACAAAATGTGCAATCACATACCACATTACTATTAAAACATATTACCAATTTGAAATTACGCTGTTAAGTTACCCAAATCACTAACTCTGTTGAGATCTGACATTACACTATATATGATACTTCAACAATTATTATCATTACACATAATGCATGATAAATAGAAGAGTAAACGTATCAAGACTATGGGATAACATACATATTACAAAGCAACATCATGAAAATATGTATATATACATGTATGTATACATACATGTATATGTATATGTATATATATATATATATATATATATATATATATATATATATATATATATATATATATATATATATGTATATATGTATATATGTATGTGTGTATATATATACCATATATATAATGTGTATATATTATATATATATGTATATCACAGTGTAGTAAGTAACTGTATCTTATCTTCGTGTCTTAGAAGAATACAACTGGATTTGCGCGCGCGTGTGTGTGTGTTTGGTGAAACATGAGTCATCACCAGAATCAGAGGTAACATAAATTGTATGGGGGACAGTACTAAAGTGGGACATTCAGTGACTGGGTGATTCTCGTTTGTAAGAAGACGTAACGACACGATTCTTCTAATATTTCAGATACTTTAAATCTCAGGTGTTTTGACTGATATTAGTAATTTTGGAAACCGCAATGCAAAGGAAAAGCTTTGAACAGGGTCAGAGGATTATAAAGGCCCGAAGTGGGGAGAAACGACTTCGGTCCATTCCCCAAAAAGTCTGTTGTGCTTTTGTTGACTTTAGCAGTAGGTTATGTACTTAATGATTGGAAGTTCAAGCCAAGATGCAACGCAATGTTACCATAAAACAATTCTCCTTGTATCTTAATAATTTACTTACATTTTTATCTATATACAGTATCTATGAATCTGTTAATCTATTTTTTTTCTTTTCTAATAACTGGTCTCTATTTTTGTATTTCCTATTACCTTCTGTTACTTCTTTCAAATGAACAACATATTCGTTGGTAGCTTGAATTCCAAGTCAATGGCCCCTGTGGGCTTGTTCCAGATGAATAGGGTTAATCTTCCTAATAATAATAATAATAATAATAATAATAATAATAATAATAATAATAATAATAATAAAAAAAGTGAGTCGCAGACACGGAGAAAAGAATGAATTTAGTCATCTCATCCCAAAAAAAGACATGCAGAGAACCGAAAGAGCAACAGCTTCTGGTGCTACCCTTTGTCCTTTGGCCCAAGGAAAAATGATGAACGTTGCAAATGCCATGTGATCGATTAAATCCCTCTTAAAGAAAATATTTTCACGGTTTGAGAAAAATATTCATTACACGAAGAGTAAAAAGTTAACGCCTCCTTTTCACAAGAGTATCAAACAAAACGCTTCTCTGGATGTGTGAATGATAAAATCAGGTTGAAAATGAGTAAGAACAAATGATCCTATTGCATACTAAATAAATAATAATTAATATTGAATATCCGTTGGATCAAAATGGTTTCGTGATAAAATCATCTGAATACTACCTGGATTAAAACATAGATTACATGAAAGCAGAGAGGAAGTAACACGTAAAAGTAATAAACAGTTTCATTTAACTACGAGGATTACAAGCATTATGAAATTGCTCAACATTACCTTGCAACTGTCCTGGGAAGAGATTCCGATGCTTTGATGCACAGAGAAGATTACCAGAGTTAATCCTGCACTAACAAACTTCGATCTTTTCTATAAAAAAACGAGAGAGAGAGAGAGAGAGAGAGAGAGAGAGAGAGAGAGAGAGAGAGAGAGAGAGAGAGAGAGAGAAGTAGGCTGGAGACATGGACATTGATTTTATATCGACTTTGCAAAGATTTTAAAGTTATATTACTCTTCTCTTCCTCATACAACGTCAATAAATTCCGTCACAGACCTCGAAATTGCTTTAACCATTATTTTATGTGATACTGCTTGCTGTATACTTATTCGAACTGGAAGGGGTTTGGTATTTCGGTTTCCAGAACGAGTAAGCGTAGGCAAATCCGCCTTTCAATTTCGTTATCACCACTAGTTTTGGGAGATTCTTGGTCTCCCAACAACCAAACAATGTCACCGAATTTCCAAAGGACCGCTTTCCATTTCTGTCACTAGATTTAGCGAAGGGCACTAACTCCCTTGTAGAACACAGAAGGAAAATAAACGACACAAAGCTGCAACTAAAAGATGGCCTTCTTTTTACTTGGTATTATTTCGAAGATTTTTCTCTTAATTCTTGGGAAATTCTGGACTTTAAATTTCATATCCATGTGGGGAACGTTAATGCTACTGTAAAAGAAAGAACCGTGAAACTTGTTTCAACGCTCACCAAAACCACTTACACAGTGATCACAAGTAAACAACAACCACTGGAAACCTTGATGAAACATTGCCGATGTGGTTAGGACCATCAATATATAAAGTGTGGAGAGGGATTATGGGAAGTGTGATTCGTTCTCTTCCACAGGGAAATCAGACTATATCTGAGTCTGTAAGACCCATCATAAAAGCTGTAAGAAGATTAAGAATTAGAAAAAGAAGAAGAACGAATGATAGCTAAAAGTTACATTCGTGGCAGGTAGGAATAAACCAAGGTAACTGGTTGGAAGGGGTGGTGGGGGGATGTTACACTGACAAGTGGTTTAAGAACTGGGAACCTTCTTAAACGAGAGTTGCAATTATCAAATATTGTTATGAATGTTTAGATATTTAGATTCTGGGGGTAGCTTGTCTCTTTTGTTGTGAATGAATTCGAAGCAGTAGTTCCTCAAAAAAAAAAAAAAAAAAAAATTACCAAAAAGGACTTTAAGATTTTCAGGTTTAGTAATATAAATACTCCATACGTTTCAAGCGGCTGCGAAACGACGAAATACATCCTCATATCTATAAAATTCAGGCTTTATAAACCTGTAAAATTTTATGGCTGAAACATGATAAAACTGAGCAAAGAAGGATAAAAAGCCAGAAAAGATACTTTCTCTAGTCTGAGACTCGTCCACTGCCTTGTAAGATACAATCTAGATTTAATAATTATCGGAGGCAGATACACACAAGCGTGGGTCATTCATAAAGGAAGATGTTATTGAAAAAATAATTTGTGTCAATTCTTATGTCTATGAAAAAAATTTTTTTAACACAATGTTAGCTATGTATAATTTATAAGAAAGTCTACCATATTATACAGAAATCTCAATGTCATTTCGTACGCAAATCTCTCTCTCTCTCTCTGTCGCTTTGCTGTACTTCTATTATTTTCCCTTGCTCCAAGTTCACATGAGAATCTATTTAAAACATTAATTTTCTTTCATTTATCTTCCCAAGAGTGTAGAAGTGCAAATAAATGATGCTACTTATTTGCACGGTGATATCCAGGTGGTGTTCAGTAGCTGGACATTTATCATTCTCTCTCTCTCTCTCTCTCTCTCTCTCTCTCTCTCTCTCTCTCTCTCTCTCTCTCTCGTGTAACTTTATTTTTTTGTTCGCACGGGTATGTATGAGGGAAGAGAGAGAGAGAGAGAGAGAGAGAGAGAGAGAGAGAGAGAGAGAGAGAGAGAGAGAGAGAGAGATGGCAGCTTGAAAAATTCTTACTGGTTTAAAATAACAAAGAATCTGTTCAGTTTAGAAGTCCAGCTGAGAGAGCTTATAATAGGAGCGAACTGCCTAAACAGAAGGCAGAACCTTTGACTCAAATCTTATTGAGCAAAGACTGTGAACAAACATTGTGTTGAGTCATTGGTTTTGCCTCAGTCATGGTTTCCAGAGCCTACTCTGTGTTCAATGGCCTTCAGGTCCAGAGAAGTCAAAACTTTGCTTCTGGGTCTTGACAGTTACGATGGCGTTGACCCTAACTATTTTAAGAAGATTAGTTGGACTTGCAAGTTTTCTTTCTGTTTGGAGGAAGGGAAACATTCAACTACCCATGTATCATGTAAGGTTTTTAAGAAGCTGCATTCTAGGAGTCCTTATAAGTTTGTTGAAAATAATAACCTGCTACTACATTATAGTTTGGGTTTCGTAAAGGCTTTAGTACTTGTGACACACTCTTGTCATTATCTACCGTCTTGCCGAGTGCTCTTTATGAAGGTGCAGAGGCACTAATGGTCGGTTTAGATTGTAGTGCAGCCTTTGGCCGTGTGAATTATGAAGCACTTATCTACAAGTTAAGATTATTGGGGATTGGTGAATCTTTTATTAAATATCTCAAATGAATTTTTAGTAAACTGAACTCAAAGGGTCCTTGTTGATTTCCAGTACAGTAAGTTTAATTATGTCATTTCACGTGTTCCTCAAGGTAGTATTTTTGGACCTTTGCCATTTATTATCTATACTATTGACATGTGGCAAGATATGGAGAACAAACTGATTGCATACGTCTATAATGCTAATTTTCTAGCTGTTGTTCCTTCGTGACTTAGGTTGCAGAATCCTTGAATAGAGATCTGGCACATATTCATGAGTGGAATAGACTCTGGGACAGAAGCTTTTCTAGTATCAGGTTTAATATATCCAGTTTATTAGGAGTTTTATCTTTGCTACAACTAAAATATGGAACAGTCTGCCTAGTGCAACTGATCTCCAAATATTTAAGCAAGGAGCAAATTCCTTCTTGCTCTCTGCGGACGTCTCCTTAATTTCAGGTGTATCTGTTTGATTTTCTATTCCCTCTCATTTTTTTTTTATTTATCGCCTTTTCTTATAACTTGTCTCTCTGCCGGCTGATTCCCCTTTGGAACCTCTTCGGGTTATAGTCCGTTGATTCTGTCCATAAGGGTTTTTAGTTGAAGATGTCAAGAAAGAAAGAAGAAAGAAATTCCATCTGCAAAGGAATGCTTCAAAAGGTTAGTGGGTAAAATTGTTTGAAATAAACATAAAGGAAATAACTTGCCAAAGAATTGAAATCCTAATGGCGATGATTAACAGAAATATAGAAATATAGAAAATATAGAAAATAAAGGGTTGCAGAAAATGAAAAGTAAAGCATTAAAAGGTAGAAGAAGACCCCAACTTATTGATAAATGAATGAATACAGAAAAAAAATAAGTAACAACAATGAACAGGATAATCAAATATGAATCATATCAGGTGGTAAAGAAGTGAAACAAGAGACATGTATGTATGTATGTATGTATGTATGTATATATATATATATATATATATATATATATATATATATATATATATATATATATATATATATATATATATATATATATATATATATATACATATATATATACATATATAATGTATGTATACATATAATATATATATACATATATACACACACACACATATATATATATATATATATATATATATATATATATATATATATATATATATATATATATATATATATATATATATATATATATATATATATATGTGTGTGTGTGTGTGTGTGTGTGTGTGTGTGTGTGTGTGTGTACATATATAAGCCTCGAGTTTTAATGGAATTTTAATTCAATAATTCATCACTATCATCATCACTTCCAGCGTTGCACGACCACAACTGCCTCTGTGAAATTCCACCACTCGTCTTTCCTGTGCTTTGTTTTCGAATAAATCTCCACTCATCTCTATCCTCCCTTCTCATAGTTTTCATCCAAGTAGGCCTGGGTCTTCCAACTCTTTTGGTGGCCACAAGAGCCTAACTGGGATTATTATGTCCTATCTCATAGGAGATGTGTAAAGGACAATTCCGAGCCATCTCCATGTCCCTTTCATAATAATCACATCTTAATAAAGAACTTCGTAATTTCCCTATGGTATCATTTCTAATTCTGTTTGACATCTGACTGCTGATATTCTTCTTAATGCTTTCTTCTCAAATCAACAAAATCTTCACAACAGCTTCATTATTCATGTCTGTACAGCAATACAGTTTGTTACAGACTTACGTACAATCTTACTCTTGTGTGTAATTTCAATCTTCTTGATTCCCAAATCGTATTCAACCTGCCAATCGTTTGATTTGCATTTTTAGTCTTTCAATAAATTCAAATTAAGAGAGCCTGTTCTGGTATCACTGTTTCTACATATATGAACGATTCAATTTCATTAATCCTTTCCCCATCTAATGTTATTTCATCCCTTGGGCTATTCTGCTCTCATTACTTCTGTTTGTCGTAGATTTATTTAATTCCCAGGTCATGTTTCTAGATGTATGCTGCATTCTACAAAGGAAGCTTTGTTAATCTTGTTGCATTTTGCTGATTAAAAGAGCACCATCTACATATTCTAAGTCTGTCAACTTTCTGCCGTTACTCCAATGTAAAGCTCTTTCATCTCCGACAACTTTTTTTCTTTACAAAATCTATAAGAAGGGCAAACACCAAAGGTGAAATTACATTCCCTTATAGAATCCCATTATTTACTGAAAATTCACTTAGCATGACCTTTCAACCTAAACTTGCATTTACTTTGTTCATGGATAATTTCAATTAGCTTTATATATTTAACTGGAATGCCATAGTGACACAAGACCATCCATAACACTGGTGTGTGCATGCTATCAAATGCCTTTTAGTAATGAACAAAAGCCATCAGCGGGGGATTTTTAAAGTTCACACACTGCTGCACAATATTTTTTAACACAAATATTTATTCTTTGCAATTCGTGCCTTTGCTAAGACCTGCTTCGTCATCTCTGTAAGTTTATATAAATTTCTTTCAGCCTATTAAGGATAAGCAAATTGAATATTTCCATTATAACGGACGTACGTTCATTGCTCCAGTAGTTACTGCATTCAATCAAGTTACCCTTTCCCAATCATCGGGTTTTTTTTCCTCACTCCATACTCTGCAAAACAGCCCAGTTAGCATACAAGATTTTATGTTAGTTCCACCTAAAGTCATATGCGCATGATTCCATCACAACCTGGTCTTTTCCATACCCTAAGGTTCCTTATAGTACTGACTCCACTTCAGAACCGTAGATCATTCTTTATGCATATCCAGGCCTTTGTCAGCTTCTGGTATATTAGTCAAATTATCCTACCAAAACGCCTCGTATTCATGGCTTCACAAAAATTTCCAGCCCAGCACTGTCATTCTTCCACTTCCGATGTCACTATTGATTCATCCCCCCTCTCGACAGGTATTTTCCTCTTTTTCTTTTCTAGATCCAATATTGGACCTCGTCATTCAAAATGAGTCTTTTACTAACATTTTTTTTTTTAACTTACATTGTTATAAAAAATTATACGTATCGAATTGATTTCATAAGCATACTTCCGTCTAACACTTCCCAGTTACTCATAGTGAGGCAAATCTTTCTTCAACATAACTAAGGCTTACTATTCCAAAAGCATCTCTTCCTTACAGTTTTCAAACCAATGGCGTGGAAAGAAATTATGTACCGGTATGCCGAATCGAATTCACACGCATACTTTCTTGCTGATACTTATACGCTGAATTATCCTTGCACACCTACATGTACTGTCTTCTTATCCCCCTCTTAGTATTGTCTATTCCCATCTTTATCCCCTTCTCTATTTTCATCCGTTTTCATCTGTATGACGGTAACCGCATGCACTGTGCCTTGTTTTGTGCACTAAGATACTGAAGGTTCTCTGAAGCGGCACTTCGTTTCCAGCTGCATTTTCTCTTCCTTTTTCATCCATTCCCTTCTTGTCTATCCCTACTTAGCTCTCCAATGCCTTCAACATTACCTTGCTCTAGTTTTCATTCCTCATTTAAAAACAAATTTAACGAGCGATCCTTACGGGAGGAGTATCATAGTCTTTTTTTTCGTTAAAAAGATTTATAATACATAGTAATCTTTTATCAATTCCTCTTTTTCCATTTCAACATTATTTTTACCCGTAACACTTATTCCTCTTTTTTTCCTTATCCCCCCTCTTTTTGCTTGCTTCTCTTTTTTCCTTTCATCCCTTCCTTGTCTAATCTTATCGCTTCGCCTGTTCGTTTCAACCTCATCCTTATCAATTCCTCTCTCTATTCCTAGCTTTTTAAATCCTTCACACTTCCTACACAATCCTACTGATCGATGTCACTTACCCGAGCTAAGTTGAGAATCTCAGCCTACCTTTATATTTCACGTTCTTCGTCTCTAGATCCTTTCCCCTTTACCTTATTCTCTTGGTCTCTTATCGGTGCCTGTTCCCTCTATCTCTCGGTCTGGTTTCCCTTCCTTTTTTATTATCTGAATTTCTCTACCCACTCCCTTCATTTCGTGGTCTGTCTTCCTCCTCCTTCGTCTTTTCTAAACCTTCACCTCTGTCACCTCCCCTTTATCACCTAGTCTCCCTTTCTGTGTCCGTTACCTCTCATTCTCGCAACCTATTCTCTATCTCTTCGTCTCCCCTTTATCGTTCTATCTCCCCAGGATGGGGATCGTGGTTTACTGATGACCTTCTTTCCCCGTCATTTCCTTTGATGGTGTTTGAGAGAACAAACATGAACGCATCTATGAGGGAATGACTGAAACACTATGGAACTGTAGTCTCCCTTTCAAAAGAGATGTGAAAATATTATTGTTTTCGTTTGCCTTCTTTTGAAATTGTCCCCTTTTAGAAACATTTTATTATGATTTGGTGTGCATTTAGGAATGTTCCTTTATCGAAAGGAAATAGTTTTCGTGA
>NC_089745.1:29833460-29835960 GCF_040412425.1 Macrobrachium rosenbergii | reverse complement strand
ATGCAGGTTTCGTTGAACGATAGATGACTGCGAACTTTAACTATTTTGATATTGGTTCTTTCCAATTTTCTGTATTCACTCTTCACTTCATTACTCGAAGTTCGTAGAAGGATAAAAGAAAGCAGCTCTTAATAATTCCTTTTATTCTTGTCTCCATAGCGAGCTTTCGGACTGTACTTCGTCCATAATCGCGCTAGACTAAAATATAACATCATTTCATGACCAAACATAACAATTACAAATAAGTAAACAAGTGGTTAAAATATTACAATTGTCATGGAATTACTGTTAACATGTAACAAGTCAAAGAGTGGGCAACTGTCAATGGTTAAAACAACGGAATAACTATACAAAGAATTGGGTGTAAACATATAAAAAATAAACGAACGCTAACACATGTACTTTTATATATAGATACGTAAAACTAGAAAATGTTCAGAGCCTCGCTAAAAAAAAACGAAAAAAACACCAAAAAACAATAAAAAATAAAAATGGTCAGTGCTTAAAAATTTTGAGATGCCTTTCGCATCCTTCGTCCTGAGAATTTAAAGACAGTTTCGTGTCTTTTAATAAAGATGCCTTCTGTCATCCTCAAGTACCCCACAGAATTATTACTATATATACATAGAATTTTTACACATTCAGTAAGCTCTCTTTTCGTTATTTTTGTTTCGCCATGAAAGTCTACAAGGTGATTTTTGATTGATCCTGTCTGTATGTAAATGTGAAATCTCTTTCCGACAGTGCAAGTGGTATATCCAATATATGTGGGGACTTACTGTACATCCTACCCTGGTGCAGGAATACTGATATACCAAATGATGACTGTCAAGAACTCCCCCTAAAGCTGGTCTATTGCGAATGAATAGGTTTTTTGATTTGTTATTTTTATAGTAAATCCTGAGACAGACATTGTCATTTTCATTAACCGGTTTTACATGATTAGAAACAATCTTTTTCAGCAGCTTTTCTTCTACTTTGTAGCAACTTGACATTTGTCCCTGAAAAGAAGTAAATTTGCTGTTTTTCTTCGCCAGTTAGTAACGACTCATTCAGGATGACTTTATTCAAAAACTCTTTTACCGTTTCATCTATTGCTTCCATGGGAAAGTTATTATTTGTTAACATTTGTTTTATTCCGGTAATTCCATTGTGGAAGGAATCCCAGTCACTGCAAACCCTATACCCTCTATATAATAAAGTCTTAATTACTCCTATTTTGTATTTCTCTGGGCAGACGCCATTGAAATTAACACAATCCCCGAGATTAGTTGACTTTACATACACAGAAGTTTTTACAGTGTTATTGGATAAAGTAACCAAAGCATCCAAAAACGGCAAGGAATTATTTTTTCCCAGTTCAGAAGTCAATATCAGAACAGACTCTTCAGATTCAGACTTCAGCCTTAATAACACATTTACATTGTCAACGACAATAAAGCAATCATCAACATAATATCGTACATACATGGTGGGTTTTAAAAGGGGGCTATGTTCAAACACCTTATTCTCTAAATTACACATAAAATTCGGCAAATGTGGGAGCAGAGCACTTCCCATACTAATATATATATATATATATATATATATATATATATATATATATATATATATATATATATATATATATATATATATATATATATATATATATATATATATATATATATATATATATATATATATATATATATATATATATATATATATATATATATATATATATATATATATATATATATAATGCAAGATCGAATACCTAAGATACCAACTTACCAACTTTAAAAAAAAAAAGTCAAATTGGGCAAACTATGATCATATGGATCTGACCTACCATTTCCAACTCACTGCCGGGCCACAAGATGAACAACCTCTTAACCTGTAAACATAGCCTACCTAAAAATAAGAGAGAGAGAGAGAGAGAGAGAGAGAGAGAGAGAGAGAGAGAGAGAGAGAGAGAGAGAGAGAGAGAGTTTTCAATGTGCGTGAGTTTGACACAGAAGTAACGAAAATATCAGATCGTAGACGCGTTTACGAAGTTTAAGGTGGACGTTATGGTACTTGGTGAAACGAAGTTTAAGGGAAGGGTGCTCAAGATCAGGGGCGACAAATAATGTTTAATTCTGGCGTGTGGTAGAGAGATCTTCAGCAACGAAGTAGATCTTGCTGACTTATGGAGTTTGCAGGAGAGAGTGAATTACTATAAATAAATTAGTCCAAATACTCTGTTAAATAGCTGAAACTGACTGAAGTAGGCAGTAAGTGTAAAAGACACAGATATTTTATGGAAAGGGAATTATTGCTGGGAAAGTATACCTTATAAAGAAAAATGTTTATAATGTTAATTGGGAACTGGAAAATGGTGAGCAAAAATCTGTTAGATTATTTGTAAAGAAGGTAGAAGGAAGAATAAAATTAATACAAGGGTAAGCAAATGAGTAACTGGAGGTATATCTGACCACTATCTGGTTGAAGTGAAAGTGAAAATAGGGTAGTATTC
>NC_089745.1:29783460-29828460 GCF_040412425.1 Macrobrachium rosenbergii | reverse complement strand
CATAACAAAGCTCTTTACAATTCTAGAACCCTGCCATGTACCCATGGATTATGAAACGTTGGGAATAAACATGCTCAAATGGAAGAAAGGGCGTTGGATGTCATATATATACATGAAACATATATATATATATATAATATATATATATCATATATATATAGCTATATCGAGACCACAGGTATATATATATATTAATATATTTGCCAACATCAAAAAGTCCTATCAAAGAAGTTTATTCGTGGGCGGACGTTTCACAACTATACAAAATGGGAAAAATAAAAGCACGTTAAAAGAATTAGAAGAAAAACATTTATCATACCACTAATTAAAACCATTAAAATGAGCAAGGGAGGGGAATATTAAAACAACAGACACAAATGGGAGGACTTACAGGAATACTAAAATAATCTTTGATTAAATTTATACCCAAAAAAAAACAATCCATGATTAAATAACGATAAGACAAATTAGAATAAAAAAATAAGAAGGTGTTGTCTTTATATGGAACAGTTTTTTTATCATAATTCCTCAGTTGTTTTGCCTGTTCCTCGGTGTCCTTTATCTAAAATCTTTGTTTCAAGTCGATTGTCGATTTTTTTTATGTTCTGATGTTGGACTCTTCTGTTATAATTTTCTGTAAAACTTTATTGTCAAAGCTTTTTATTTTTTAATTCTAGAACCCTGATGATGTAATTTGTGGATTGGATGAAACGTTAACTTTGTCCTTGACATGTAATCAAATGACTATTCAAGAGTATTTCTTAGAATCAGTTTTGGGCTTATTGATGTCAACTCCTGCTGAAATAAATTTAACCATTGATTTCTATTTTTATATATAACCCATATAGATATATATTTCTTTTATTTATATGATTTAATATCTGAAAAGAGGTTTTAAAAAAAATAACAATTGTTTTTCATCAAGTGGAAAGCCAAAGTTACAATTTCATGGAGTTTATTCCGAGGGCGGACGTTTCACAACTATATTGTTGCATTTTCAAGGATGAAAAATATATACAGCGAGTTGACTATACATTAATTATACATAAAAACATTTATCATACCACTAATTAAAACCATTAAAATAACTCATTTAAAATATTAAAACAACTTGACATTAAAAGAAGGACTTACCTGAACGGTAGCGCGTCCGGCGAAGGGCGTGTTGAAAAGAGTAAAAAAAACAAAAGGTGATAAAACAGGTAAAATAAGACAAATTAGGCAAAATTAGTTGTTCCCGGTGTTTTTGGGATTTTTGTTTATCGATGGAACAGTTTGTTTTATCATAATGGATTCTAAAGTTGTTCGATTGCTGCCTTTCCGTGTTTGCCCGATTATCTAAAATCTTTGTTATCTACATGCTTTGCATATTTTTTAATGTGTCCTAATGTTGGACTCTTCTGGGTTAGACAATCTGCTTCCGGCTCTAAAACTAACTGCTCTAAGGGTGTTTATACTGTACTCTCTTTTTCTCCGATTACCTCTGGGGAAAGTACATTTGTAAACGACATTTTCTGTAAACTTTCCTGTACCTGTCCTTGAACTCCCATAAGGACCCGATAGTACAAGGATTTCTTAGAATCAGTTTTAGGCTTATTGCACCTGGCAACTCCTGCTGAAATAAATTTAACCATTGATTTCTATTTTTATTTTTAACCCAGTATAGATAGTGGGTTTCTTTTCATTTTATGATTTAAGGAGGCTCTGAAAAAGAGGTTTTAAAAATAACAATTGTTTTTCGGTGGTTAGCCAAAGTTACGATCATTTCATGGAAGGTCATTCTTTCGACGAATGCAATTTCGTAAAGGCCCTGTGTTAGTGCTGAGTATAATTGAAGTTTAACTAAAATTTGACAGACTGTGTGTATATCGTTATGGTATCCGTATATAAATGGAAATAGGATATTTCTATAAAAATATATTTTCTCTATTCATATATAGTGATTTCGATATATAGATGCAATGTATGTATGTATGTATTAGTGCTGGTGTGTTCTTGATATATATTGGAGACTTGTTTTGACAGATATAGAGTTATATTATGGTATATATATAAATGGAAATATATATTTCTATTCGAAAAAATACATTTTTAACAATTGTTATAAGGTCACATATATATATATAAGAAAATGGAACCAAAGATATTGCAATCAATTATATAAAAACTTATCGAAAAAGGGAATTTTGGGCGGCCCTAACTACTCACACTTCTCTCTGCTTTCCTAGCGTCTGAGCATTGTGCAGGACCAAATACATTATTTACAATGAAAAATAAATCCACATAAATCCATTCTTATAATGCTGCTTAGGAAGCTGGAAAACGAAAATCAAGATATTGTCTTTTAAAAATTCATTGCCTAATATATGTTTTACACCGGAAACGAACGATACCAAGACAGAATAGAAGGGTTTAACACCAGAATAATAATAATACTCGAATAATAAGGGAAGCCATAATAATAATAATAATAATAATAATAATAATAATTGACAATAACAAAGCAAAACAGCAATGGACCAAAGATCAAATAAGTTTTAATTTCTTTTATCCGAAAGGAACAACAATAAAAGCCACCACTTGAAATCATGTTAAGAGAAAACAGCCTACAACTATATAACGGAAAACTTGATGAAATCTAAATATTCGCCTACATGGTCTGAGATCAAAGAAGGAAAGGAACATCGTGTCTAACACAGAATGAAATAATGAACAGACAAAACGGTGATAAAAGGGGAGACAGAGAATAAGGCGAAAAGAGAGGAGAAAATACAAAGGGTTTAGAAGGGAATGGCGCGGAAAAGGCAGAACTGGTGAAGAAAAGGTAATGATGCAAGAAAAGAGAGAGAGAGAAAAAAAGAATCGAACCGTAAAACTTCGCTGCAAGGAAATAAAATCCAAAGAATTTGCACAAACTGTCATATGGGAATTCTACTAGAGGATAAACATAGAAGCAATAGCTGCTGCCTATGCGTAAATTTCAAGCTAAGTCTTTATGTTGAAAATGTAAAATTGTAACTAGCAATACGATTTATACAAATATAAATACACGTGATATATAAATGTAACTTATACATTAAGTTTTAATATACGGACATAAAAAATCCAAAGTAGTTCGATGGGATTATGTATAAATAATTACGCTGTTTACATACTTCGTGAAATTTCAAAAGCCAGACTTTCTCTTTCTCGAATTCTAGTAGAGACGAGGAAAACCAATATAAAAACATGACAAGCAATAATCCACTTGGATATTACACGGTCCAAGCATAATTTGCAAATATAAAAACCAAACCAAGTGTGTATATATATACATATATATATATATATATATATATATATATATATATATATATATATATATATATATATATATATATATATATATATGTGTATGTGTGTATATATACTGTATATTTACACATGTATATATAAATACACGCATTATACATATATGTGTGTGCGTGCGCGCGCGTTTGTGCCTTTTACCTTGGTTGAGCAATACAGCCCTTGACTCAAATTTACAAGTTCATGTTCGGTACCCAGTAGATTCGGGTTTAAAGAGGTGCCAGTGTCTGATAAGGTCACAAAGATTACAGGGGTGTACCATAACCTGTAAATTTTAGTAACGGTTTTGCAGCAAACTCTTCAAGGTGGCAGCCTTGTATATGTGACAGCTATACATACCACAACAGCAAACATATACAGTATCAGAGCTGCTGTAGGTCAAAACTGGAGACCTACTGTAGAACAGCTAATAATCCAATTGTCTATCGAAGAACTTCGTAACTGAATAAAATCATTTGGAGATGTATGGTAATGAGGTGATTGCAATAGCCTCTAAATATGACGGCGATACATTCGAATTCCTGTCATTCGAGAGCAGGTACTCTTCCAGAAGGTCGATGGGATGGGAAACTCTGATCTCGGGGAAAATTTCAGTCCCTACTCCTAAACGAAGGAAGGTTACAGGAAAATAAGTGCTAAAGTAAATGCTGCAATATGAATTGAGTCTCCGTTATTAATTTAGGTACACGAAAGGAACCGAATGTGTAGGAAGTAGGAAAAGAACAGGAATTGACATTACAAGCGCATAAGAAACTGTAAAGGATAGTACAGGCAACGGTACACTTTACTAAATAACATACGTACACAGACAAGCATATAAATTCAATACCGAGACATATGCAAATATTCATACGTAAATGTAAGATGATTTTATCCGAATATTTACACATCAACAAAATCAAAATTCTGGTTTATACCAAATACATAGTGATGACGTTTACCACAATACGCAGTCGCCTACTAAAATAACCAGGGATACATGGCACTACTGATGACGTATGTACGTAACACTTTACGGTCCGAATAATTCCACACTTCCGTCAAATCCATATAAATCTATAGTTGCGATTTCTAACATTCATATCGACGCAAGCGTGTCAGTCTTATGCCACTGGAAATTTGATACCATTTCCCGCAATACGCCTCTCACAGTGGATCCTCTGGCATCGCAGTCATCAAACAAACGTTCTTTCGCTGCATCAATTGATAACATATTTAGTTTTGTGAACAGACATCTTAGACTCTCATTTCGTATACACCTGAAAAATATTTTCAATCTCACACAGAACTGAAAAGTACAATAAACATGTATATATATGTATATATATATATATATATATATATATATATATATATATATATATATATATATATATATATATATTTATATATATATATATATATATACATTTATATATATATATATATATATATATATATATATATATATATATATATATATATATATATATATATATATACATATATATATATACATAGAGAGAGAGAGAGAGAGAGAGAGAGAGAGAGAGAGAGAGAGAGAGTTTGTTGGTTGTCATTCAGAGTTTTCCCAGGCAAAACATATCATTATTGTTACCGTGCAATAACTAAGAACATGAACAAAAAATTCCGTTAATGAAACACGCAGTCACTAAATGGTGACACTGTGCTTCCCTACAGTTTTAAAGACTAAAGACAAGGTAAAACAACTACCTAGTTTACAAAGACCAAAACTAAAATGTACAAGCTGATTATGAAGAGGTGTAATAAAAGCAGATTCAATAATATTTCTTAAAACATTCTTACAACATGTTAGCTCTGATACGATTTTCCAGTCTACAGTGGCTAAATTATGCATATTTACAGAGAGCACTTGTCAATTATCCAGTTCTAACGGCATAACGATGTCGTTTAATACGTAATCAAGGTCCTTACCTGTCTGACCCACATATTTCCAATCACATCCAGCGCAAGGAACCACGTAAATACAGCCAGTATTTTGTTTTGGGGAATTACGAACTATGAAGTTTTGAACGGTTCTTGAATTCTAAAAAAACGTTTAACTTCAAAGTTTTCAGTAATTTTTGTAAAAATATAAGATTTGAATGATATGGTTGTATTAAAGCACTTGCATTCATAAAATTTTCCTTATTCAACAATTAAAAATTTTGGGTATTTTAACATAACTCCTACGTCGTAAATTAAAAACAAAAATCGGTATTTGTGAATTCCCATTTGCATATCCTTTAAGCCCTTTAAAGCACGCCAGGGAACCTGAGAATTTTACATTTATTTGGTGATCCGAATCATAATGGTGTAAGTAGGTTTCCCGTATACATCAAATGCAAAGCTTCTCTCCTTAGATAAAACCGCTAGCGATATTTTTTACTTCGGTGGGACAGACAAACTTACAATCTGGAACACAATTTAGCCAATTTAAACATTTTGTCAGAAGCTAAAGATCAAATTTGATTTGCTAACTGGTCAAATAAGAATACCAATAAATCGCCAACTGGGACTTTTGGAAAAACGATACATTTTAAAGTCATCCTTTATATGAAAAATTACAGAGACTAGAAGGTACTCGTAATTCAGAATAAGTTGCACTGTCTAACAAGATTACACATTTTTCTTTTATACTCATATTCATCTGTTATTACCAGAACATGAGTTATCACCCTTCGTCATATGCAGGTCATTATCATGTTCTTTTTTTTTACAGTGTTTAAAAATTACTACTTATACACAATGATGTTGTTTCTGCCTGTTAATAGCTTTAATCACTGTTTTATAAAGCTTTTTTTTTTTTGTAAAGAAACTATTTTACTTCGTGCCCCGAAGACGGAAGCTCTATGTTTTGCTGTTTACTTCGAACACTTTTCTACTGTAACGGTGATGGAGCTATTGATGAAAATACATTATATCAAAATTTAGCATGTGTGCATGAGATTATCCTGCGACCTTGTAGGATGGCACAACGTCCCTCAAACCGGGTGGACAAATTTTAATCTTATTTAGGGATCCAAATCTGTCCAATAAGATCAGAACCACAAGACAAAAATTTATCAGAGAAAAGATTCTTCACCAAATGAAATAATAATAATAATAATATAATAATAATAATAATAATAATAATAATAATAATAATAATAATAATAATAATAATAATAATAATAACATTCAAGTAAACTGCAACACTTACATGACCCGTAACATTTTCATTCTAATTATGCTCGATTCCTTTTCGAGTCACCCTCAAACTAAGAAATAAAAATGTTGTAAAATGATGCAAAGAACCCTAAAGTATATAACACGAACACAAATAAAAAAAAAAAACAGTTGAAAGCGGAAAAGATGAACAACCTAAGAAGAGATAAATAGTTTTTGGTACGTTTGTGTGTATCTTATGTATATTCTTATGTTAAGGAATGAGTCGAGAAGGAATCAAAACGTTATTGGAATAAAAATATTATGGTCCCATTACTTGCTTAATTTTATCATGCTGTTAATATTTCCTTGTAAGACATTCATATCAGCAGTAATCAAGTACTTTCTCAAAGTACTGTAATGCAAACGTTTCTCATTATCGCTATCATTATTATTCTCTAAGTCAGTATCGTTCACTAATTTAAGGTCGGTAACAACCATGAGTCTGTATATACCATATATATCCCTTTCAATGGAATAAGAAATTATATAAAACTTTCATAAAAGTCACAATGGAAAGCTGAGTTCCCCATCTGGTGCAAATTGCCTCAGAAAACTGCGAAAAATAGTGAAAATAAATTCAGAAAAAACAAAAAATGCTTCCAGTGCTGGACTGTACTTCATTGGAAACCGCTAATTTTTCTACGTCAATCGATAAAATTAACCTAACGACTGAACAAGTGGAAAATATAACAAATGAAATAATCGCTCAAAGCCCTTGAAAACGTGATCGACGTATCAAAAAACGTTTTAATCGCATTCGTCCAAAAAGGGGCAAACATTTAGTCCAAATTTACTCACAAACATTTTCGTTCCATTTTTCATTTGTATGGTGCAGTGCACAGGTAACCAATCAGAGGGCATTTTGTAGATCAATGAACCAATCAGCGAGTCTTTTTCAAGGCTAATTAAGCCTCGTTTAGTTAATTAACAGTTCCGATTGCAATACGAGACTATTTGCCTATTTTCTATGCTTATTACACCAAAATTTTACTTTCATGTCGAGAGGGTCGAAATACAAAATGACGTTTGATGGCATAACAATTTCGGATATTTTCCTCCCTGTTGGCTCTACTGCAGATGCAATCATTAATTCATTCCTGCGAAAATAAGAAAGTGGAAAAACACTCCCTGCCTTTTAGGAGTCATGTCGATCGATTATCTTGGGGACAGGACAGCTCCCGCTCCCCCGTCCCTTCACACACAAAGCGGCACAAGGGCGCTGACTTGCCCCTGACGTCGGCCTTCCTTTACATCACAAAACACATAGCTTTAAGCAGAGTTGATACAATGCGCAAACTCAGTCGACTCAAGTTTCCAAAATGCGCTATTAAACTTATTAACATAGTGTTGACGGCAAAATTAATACAACGGTAATCATTCATGATGATAGTATAATCGAAGATAATTATCTAGTAGTAATCACCTCATCATCGACTTTAATATTCATCGTGAAAATTAGGAATTATCAACTTAGCTTCACTACTAAACACAGGAAGTCCTGAAATGACAAGTTCACTTTATTATTGGTTGTGTGCAGGTTCTGATTTTTGTGTATACAAAGAAAATTATATAATACCAAGGTCATGCGTATTTTAAGAGATCTTAAAAATGCACTAGTCCGGATGAGACAAAGCTTGACAAAGCTGAAGATCAGAGGAGCATTTTGCAACGGAGGTCGCCATTTCTAATAGCTCGACATTTTGGAGCTCCGTTTTCATAAACATATACAAATAGTTATAACAGAAAAAAAAAAATGAAACAGTGTGTGTGTGTGTGTGTGAGAGAGAGAGAGAGAGAGAGAGAGAGAGAGAGAGAGAGAGAGAGAGAGAGAGAGAGAGAGAGAGAGAGAGAATGTTGGAGAAAATATTACACCTCTGCCAAAACGTTATCACCAGCGCCAGGAAATTGCCTTCATGCACATTTGCATAAGAAAATAGAATATGTCCCGAAATTTTCAAGTTTGGGGAAAATACTAGATGCCCCGAGTAAGAGAGGAGGGCCAGATTTAAGACTATAATATATTCATATTGACATTTCCTTTTGGAGTGAACTGCAAATCTTAGGTTAAGACAAATGGAACTGAGGAGGCTATGAAAAAGATGACGACGATGCCCTTCAGATTCGTGACATATATGATCACATATATAATCAATTTTCTCTCGTGGTTCTCTAATATTAATAGCAATTCGTAATTACAAGAGAAATGCTTATTAGGCAATCCCGTTAACACATTATAACTGGTTCATATATATATATATATATATATATATATATATATATATATATATATATATATATATATATATATATATATGGATTATACACTTATACACTCATACGAAGTTCAACTGTCACTGACTTGCGACTCTTATTTGTGCATAATGAATCACAGAACAGTATAACAACGTATGAGGTGCAAGTAAAGGGAAGATCTTTTGGGCATACCCCTATTTTGACAGATATGATATATACTACTGAATTTCACCACCCTTCCGGAAAAAAAATACATAAGCATCTATGGGGACTGATATTACCAAAAAGACTGAATTCTAGTTTATGTGATCACGTTTACATCACCCCCATCTCTGCCAAACAGATCTTAGCTCTTTAAACATAGTTTGCAGAAAGCTATTTGTACAGGATTAAAAACAACCTGCAAATTGTTGCTTAATCTGTACAAGGATGAATAACATTTCTGTTCACTAAGTTTCAAACAAAATATCAACCGCAAACAACATAGATCTTAGTTTTAATTGCGCCATGGCTTTATAACGGTCCCATCAGTGATGGAATTTGGGAATTACCGATAATACATGGTAAGACGACATATGAATAAAATTATATATCAGTTAGTATTCTTTACGATGAAACTTAAACTGGTGTACAAATATGAAGATAAGAAAGTGAATCTTATGTCTGGATATTCGTGACCAGTTGTATGTGGCCACTGCGTCATCAACATAGAAAAACTATTGAAGTTCCTCTAAGGAATATATATATATATATATATATATATATATATATATATATATATATATATATATATATATATATATATATATATATATATATATATATATATATATATATATATATATATATAATGATTGCAGTTCCTCTATGAATAAATATATAAATATATATATATATATATATATATATATATATATATATATATATAATATAGAAATAATCAACACACAATCACGTGTGGAACAGAAATAAATTTCTGACTCACGTCGGGATCGAACCCAGGTCTTTCAGGTGGAAGGCAAGGGCGCTATCCATTAGGCCATACAAGTCTAAAAGAAGTTGGAACCTGAGAGCAACTGCACCCAAGGACTTACCTGGGCAAGCTAACTGCTTGCATACCAGCGAGTTTTCCCCAACTTCCCGACTCAGCAATGACCCAATAGACAGCATTTCATTCGAATTATCCCTTCTGAGTAAATAAGATAGAAATAATCAACACACAATGGCCTAGTGGATAGCGCCCTTGCCTTCCACCTGAAAGACCTGGGTTCGATCCCGACGTGAGTCAGAAATTTATATATATATATATATATATATATATATATATATATATATATATATATATATATATATATATATATATATATATATATATATATATAATGTATGTTTATAATGATAACAAACTTCTGAGGCCCATAAAACATGATTTACACGAAAAACCTTATACTTCAGAACAACAAACTTCTATCACCAGTATTCATGAACACTGGTGAATGTGGACAGCTAGTACGTGACAAGAGTATATATATATGGCATTTAATGTAGTGGCAGTACGACGCTGTTGATATGTAGAAGTGAGCTGCCCCTTAGTTACTAACCTGGCACCTATTCAGCGAGGGTAGACACTTTCGAAGAAATTGATGGGCCTAAAAACTGCCTAGAAAATTAGGAGTTGGGGCAAGTCCTATTGAAATATCTTCACAGGTAGAGCATGTATTCTTGTTTTATCACCTAAAAGATGGATGCAAACAAAATGTTATTGGTTGAAAGTCAAGGTCACCAAAGGTCAACCTATGATGTAGTAATGAGACTAGCTAAAAATCAGGACCTAAAATTACATAAATTACCCTCTTCAACAAAAAATGTTTTATCCATTTATTGGTGGATTCTAGAAAAGTACTAAGTGGGAAAGTTTTTGAAACAGGACAGAGAGAAAATCTCTAGTGAAACACTTTGCAGCCCAAGTCAAAAAGGTAAAAGAAAAAAAAAAAACCTTCAGAGGCAAAGATTACAAAAAATCAAATTAGAGTAATCGGATAATGTATTAAATAACTCAGAGGCACTAAAATTCCACAAGGGCTATATTTCTAAAGGTGTTTTTGAATGAAAAGGCCTTCAAGTTATTTAAGGGTGACGTCCTACAGGGATTTCCGCAGGGGAATCTCCATTCCTAATTTCAGTATGAGTCAAGCCGTTCATCAGCTTGTCGGTTTTCACAGAAATTATGCATTTCTAGATCTTTAAAGTACTAGTCTATGCTTCTACTTCATCAATACTGAACAACGATTCAGAAAAAGACATTAGGACTTTTGTTTTAGAAGTAAACGCTTATCGTTGTAACCAGTTTCATAAATGAATTCCTGTGTATAATTCAGGTACATATGGTTAACTGTATTCTGTAAATGCACTGACACAGGGACTCTAACATACCAGCCTACCTTAGAGGATTGATTTGTCCTTTGCAATCACAATTGTGAATTTTAGTCTAAATCTGGTTGCTTTACCTAAGATTCAAGATAAAAATGCATCAACATAGAAAAACAATCAATGGTATTTAATACAAACAGCCTACTGGGAATTGATTTTGCAAATTTATTATCTCTTCATTGCTTTATAGCACATTTTGTGCAAGATGGCTGGTTTACCAAGGGAACGTTTGAGGACATCAGTACCTTCAACAAGCCCACACCTATCAGTTGAATTACAGCACCGCATCATATGCCAGGGGTGCTTACAGTGACTATCTGGCTACCAGAGCAAAGAAGGGCATGTAATATCTTCTAGAAAGAACATTGTACATTAAAGACTTCAGCAGCCTGACCAGAGCAGTGTTATAAACAGTTTATGCGTTAAAAACTCTGACAAGATAAAGAAGAGAAACTGTGGTAATGCTGGATGTACTGATCCTAACCCACAACCATGTTCATCTGATGGACATCAAAGGTCTAGATGTCCGTCACGTTGCATCACGGGACCAAGTATGTCCAACTGAAGATGTAGGTATATTCAGAAAAAGGTTAGTGATATGTGTACACGTCAAACACAATGATGATCACTCAAAATTTTGCATCTTGGAAAAAAGCAAGCAGATTCTTTCCTACAAGGAATGATGTTTATACCAGAACCTGTGATCTACAGGGTGCAAATTCAGCCTTTGGTGCAGACTTGTTGCCTGTGAAGAATGGGTGTGCCATATTGCTTGGGAGATAATACGAAACCCATCTGAGTTAGGTAATATAGTACTGATTCTTGGCTCACTCCCTCTCATTAAGGTTGTTAGTATGGGTTCCATGGGCACAGAGCAGAAAACATCCTAACAGAATCTAAGGCTTTTAGCCAAAATGTAGTTAGATGTGATGTTTGATGGAACCCACCAGACTACAGTAGGTCCATTTAAGGACTTTGATGCTGAATGAAAGCATAGAAAGTTTGCAGTGAGCAGAATTCTTCTGAAGCAAAGGCATGTAACTAAACAGGAATGAATTAGAAAATCTCCTGCCAATGAAAGGGTCTGCATCACAGAAGAACCAAGAAGAAAGCAAAGGACATTTGCATAGATTCAAGCATCATTAATGAGTTCAATACCTTCAGGTCACTGATGTGTGAAGCTGGGACATATGCCTCCTGGGACAGATTCATCAAAACGGTCTGTGTGTTAAAGGACTTAGTGAGAACTGATCAAGAATTAAACTGGCACTTGCATCTGCACAGTACCCAGGCTGTACTACCCCTTTTTATAGGTTGTGACCAGATACATTACCTTTGATGGGGACCAGGTTACCCAAAGGATATGAGGAAGCTTTAAAAAGATGCACCATCACCATAAGAAAATTTCATGGCTGTGAAGTTCACAGTAAAGTGGACAGAATGGAGATTAAGCTCTGTAGGTGCCAACATGTGTCTCAAGCAGAAAATAAATTGGCATCATCCTGAACACAAAGAAGAAACAGTTTATTGCCCAATGGGAGTTAATATATCGTGAAATGTTGGCTGCTGTCAATATTCAGCATCGCATCAGTGATGTCATCATCCAAACGCTGAACTGTTAGTCAATCATGAGTACAATCTCCCTGCACAGCAGAACTCTGAAGCTTTAGTTCAGGACATGGTACAATGCATCAGACAAAATGAAAACCCAGCCATGGTACCAACACCCCCCACCCCCCAAAAAAAAATTTACGAGAAGCAAGCTTTACATGATATTCTTAAACAGGAGATAGTGTCAAGTGATAGTACAAGCAAGGACTAGTATTTTACAGACCTAGAGATTCATAATTTCTCTGAAAACCCACCAGGTGATAAATGGTTTGGCTATTACACTAAAACTGAAAAATGGTGATTCCCCTGTGGAAATCCCTGTAGAACATAGCCCTGAAAAACCTTTCAGACCTTTTAATTCAAAATCAGATTTGGAAATATAGCCCATGTTGAATTTTACTGCTTCTGAAACATTTTAATGCTCTATACAATGACCACCACTTTATTTTTTGTAGTTTTTGTCCCCAACGGTATTTTTGTTTTTTTGTTTAAAAACTTTCCCACTTAGTACTATACTAGAATCCACCAATAAATGAATAAGCCCTATTTATTTGTTTAATTTTGAGGTAATTTATGTATTTTAAGGTTCGGATTTCATACTAGCCCCAATGTTACGTGACCTTTGGTGACCTTGACCTTCAACCTATAACATTTTATTTGTATCTATCTTTTCCGTAATAAACAACAAGCTTCATTTTGAATGGTGACTGGTAAGAATTAGGGTTGTGACAAAAAAATTTCTTTTTATTTCGTGTTTTTTCGTTTTTTTTTTCCCTTGCATCCAATTTCTTCATTTTTGAAGTCCTTACTTATAGTTACTACAGACTTATGTTATTTAAGACTCACACCTTCACCATATCATACATCACCTCTTATAATGAGCACAGTTACCTTCCACCCACTCTCCAAGCACAACAACTGCCCACTGCCATGCTATGCACATTTTCTGTGGTTCTGGAACAGAGCTTATTGATACGAATATGATACAAGTTTCAGCTGAACATATTTGATACTGAACACGTGTTGTACCACCCTGCCTCTGAATCTGATACATGTACGAGTTTGATACTGAACACATAAATATCTTGCATCTTACATACTTCTAAGGAACTGTTACCAATCATACAGTTTTCATACCTCTCTTCCTGTTCAAACGCAGTGAAACTGAAATAACTGACCCCAGTATCTCATGGTTTCAAGATATGATTGAAAATAACAGTGAATACTTACTTGATAATTGAAAATTTCAATGTTCAAATGTGAAATATTGAAATTCTAATGATAAAAATGTAGTTATGTACCCAAAACATAATCTCAAGTGGGTGATAGTTGACAGACCATTAGTTTTCCTTACTTCTCCTAGTTTTTATTTTTCACAATAATAGATTTTTCTTTCCAGTGTTAAACTGCCTTGTTACCCAAGCTCTAGGCATAATATAAGCACAGTTAGCCATTTTTTGTAGCTTAGGTAGCAATAGAATGTGTAAAAAAATGGCCTTTTTTCAGGCTGTTTTTTTTCGCAAAAAAAAAAAAAAAAATTTTTTTTTTCAGGTTGCAACCCCAGTAAGAATACATGATTTACCTATGAAGCTATATCACTGAATTTCTCCTACCACTAATTTTCTAAACAGTTTCCAGATCCTTCAATTTCGTCAAATCTATGAATAGCAAAATTATTGCCTGGTTTTAGAATGTCTACCTTCGCTGCAAAGGTGTCACAAGCGATGCATCATCAAATTCAAATTAGTAACTTAGGGGCCCCTCTCATGCATGCAAACATCCCTTGACCCCAGGACTACTGTACCACTTGATTGAGAATCTCATGCATGCAAACATCCCTTGACCCCAGGACTACTGTACCACTTGATTGAGAATAGGTCTTCAGATAAATTAATAAGTGAAATCCAATGGTTAGATTTTAGGTATTGTTATTTTTTCGATGTTCTCAGTGTAAAAATGTTTTATTCTATCATCAAAATATATTCGTTTGCTATTTGTGGGACCTCTATGATATGTTTTGTTCAATTAATTGATAACCCTCTCGATAATGTATGCTTGGTAAAGTAATCGGGTCGCATCAAATTCTAGTTTTCTAGGTACCCACGCGAACATGTCTTAATCCCTCTGAGAAATAGATTGCACCCAACTATGGTCTTTACCGTGACATCATGATAGCTTAGGAAATCAATATGGGAACAACAAAACTAGGCTTCCTATATACTGTGAAGGTGAATTTATTGTGTTCTGTTATAATTAATAATAATTAATACATGTAAAAAGACCATGTACCTTCTTTTCCCATTCTACTTTAAAGTTAATGGTCGGGACATGCGAATTTATTCTATCAAAAATCACTGAAATCTCCCCCAAGAATTGTCCGAGAATCTAAAGATATCATTTACGTATCTAAGCCACATCATATTATAGGGTGTGATAGACGGCAAAATTAAAAAAATACTTTATGTAAAAGTTCGCTAAAAGAGAGAACAGGGGTTTGTCCATACTACTCCCGAACTCTTATTCATAAAAGGAAAAACATTCGTATTTACAAATAGGTTAATTAATTCTAGCGTTTTGCAAAAAGGAAAATGCTCTTCTTATGGTTGTAACTGCCTACTTAGAAAAAAGGAATATTTCGGTGGTCGGGATTTTAGTTATTGACGATTCCACGTCTAACTATGCATTTTGATGTTATTCCAGGGGATGTTTAAGCTATTAAATCCATTTTCACAAGAGGAAGAACGAGAAAAACTTTCTAGAAGAGTTCCCACAGAACAAATTTCTCCAAAGACGTTCGGCTTCAAGCACCGGCTTTGCCTTTACAGCCATTTCCAAGATTCATCCGTATGTTCCTCCGGATAGAGTACATTCCGCTCACTAAGATATACACGTAATGAGAGGAAAAATAAGTGTTTTGGCCACATCTCTTCGCCCTCTTTGCCGGGAGGATGGTATGGACAGACAAATCTCTGGGACGAGAATGGCAATATGATACAAAATATCAAATAGAATGCACTGCCAAGTGCAAAATGAAATAACGTAGTGCAAGATTTTGTGCCTTTACTCCGAATAAAGGCGAGAAATCTTGCACCCGCACACACTCACGTGTATGGAACTGATGAGCACATGAGCACATGTTTCACAGAAATAAATTTCTGACCCACATCAAGATCGAACCCCAGTCTCTCAAATGACAGGCCAGGGCGCTACCTAGTGACCCAAACAGGTCATAGAAGAAGTTGGAATCTAAGTACTTCTATACCTGAAGTTTTCCCTCGGCTGGCTGCCGCCTAAGATACCAGCGAATTTTACCCAACTTCCCGACCCAGTGAGTCAGTTGGTAGCATTTCATTCGAATTACCCCTTCAGTGCGAAAATGATGGAACTAATGAACACATGAGCACGTGTTTCACATAACTAATTTCTGACTCACATCGGGATCGAAACCTAGTTTCTCAAATGACCGGTCAGGGCTACCAAGTTAAAGTTAAAGTTAAGTATATCTTAGTTTAACCAGACCACTGAGCTGATTAACAGCTCGCCTAGGGCTGGCCCGAAGGATTAGATTTATTTTACGTGGCTAAGAACCAATTGGTTACCTAGCAACGGGACCTACAGCTTATTGTGGAAACCGAACCACATTATAGCGAGAAATGAATTTCTATCACCAGAAATAAATTCCTCTTATTCTTCATTGGCCGGTCGGAAATTCGAACTCGCGGCCAGCAGAATGCTAAATGAGAACGGAACCCACTCTCCCAACGAGAAACTAGGGCTACCAAGTGACCCACACAGGTTGTAAAAGCAATAGGAACCTGAGTACTTCTGTACCTACCCGGCATACACCTCAGGTAGGGGATCTGATTAATTGACTGATTTATATCGAAAACAAGAAAACTTGTCAACGACAACCAACACATTCCTTTATTCTAAAGTAACTGGGGTATTCGATTGGCAAGATGGCAATTAACTATACAAAAATTAAATTAGAGGTTGTCAAAAATGGCTGAAGCAACATGATCAACGCATGAGAGAGAGAGAGAGAGAGAGAGAGAGAGAGAGAGAGAGAGAGAGAGAGAGAGGTGCTCATAATCACATATTGCAGTGGAATACGACAGAACTAATGTATCTACTTCAGTAACAATGACATCAACAAAAGCTTAGTTACAAAAGGAACCCAAGTGAAAACCAGAAATAAAAAATGATCTTAAAAATTACATCTGAATTCCATTATTGCGTGTTCAGTAACACCCTTCGATCCGAAGTAATTTTTCTTTATTGTTTTTTTTATAAATCCTTTCCAAAATGTAATTAAATACTGATCTGGAATTCAATCAGGAGCCACCTAAGGATTTGGAACGACGGAAAGCAGAACTCTTATTTTAGTTTGTTGAGTTTCTACATATATGAAAAAATGAATGTTAATATTATCAATATTCTTAACGTAGCTGGAATGGATATTTACGTAGAATCTAAAACACATCTTATTCGTTTCTATTATAATGTTAAGCGGTCATTAAATATTGTTTCAGTGGAATTTAAAAAAATCAAATGTATCTATGATTTTATTATAATGAAATCCGCAATTTTATTGTCACAATTCACGTCGTTTTAATGAAAGAAACACTACGCAAGAAAGTCATCCAGCCCAATAAAAAAAAAAGTACCAATCCTTCAAATAACTGTTTAAGTGTATGTGAAAGTAAAGAAATTACATAAGCTAATAAAATATTGCAAAAATACAAGGTAAGTGTTCCAGAATCGACTGAGCCAAGCCTTCGTAACTCTAGCTTCATCCGGCTTCAAAATTTCTTTTTGTCGTATCAGTTACAATGAAAATTTTACTTTCATCGTCCATTCTGGCGAAGAGAGATATTCACGTTCTGATCTTCTGCACCAATAGCTTGATAAAAAGTTCTCTCTACCGTATAAATTATACGCCAGCCTACATTACAATTCAGATCCGGTTTCCGTAACTGAATATGTCCATTCAAAAGCTTCCAGCGTGAGCGCTAAACTCCTGGCCATACAATGAAAATAAAGTATAAATGGAAAATTCCCCGGCGGAGCTACAGAGGGTTCCACCAGAGACACACGGGTATCAGCAAACAAAGGGTCATTTGCATTTAAGTGACCTCAGCCAACGATCCGTGAGAGGTCAATTGTGGAACCGTGTGTTATCTCCCATGAGAGATTTTATTTAGCGATACAAGTGATCTGTGAAACGCAAAACTTCCGTCCGCGTCTACATACGTCTGTCTAAGACTACACGAGGGTTAAGGGAATGTCAATGAGTGCGGACGCGTTTGTGAGCGCAAATATGTACTCAGTGGAGTAGGGGTTTCGTCATGCAATCGGGCTAGAGAGAGAGAGAGAGAGAGAGAGAGAGAGAGAGAGAGAGAGAGAGAGAGAGAGAGAAAGTCACTGGCGTCTTGTTAACTTAGATAAAGTACACCAGGTATACTAATCGCATCAAACTACAAAGCGTTCGTTGAAATGCGGCAGAATTGTGACCTCCCAAATTAAGTTAAAGAAACTTATTCGTTTTAACGTGCTTTTTCCCATTTTTATATGGGGTAAGCACTATGCCTTCTTTTTGAAGGACTTTGATTTGGCGTTGGGGTAGGCTGTAGCCTCGATCGGCTGCCCTGCCTGACATCGCTTAGACCCCGGTAACGATGTGTACGTGTATCGTACCAATCCCCAGGTTCCTTTCTCCCAGCAGCGAGGAGAACTGGGCGGTTAGGTCGACAGTTCGGGACGTGTGAGGTGTCTGTTATGTTTTTAGATGTTGGAGTGGCTTTGTTTATGTGTGTATTAGTCTGTAACACCCATTTGCTTTCAGCAAACCTATCCGTTGATTACATACATAATCCTGGGGTGTCTACACGGATAGCAAAGTGTCCGCCTTCTCTGACCGGTCGGCTGCGGATTTGAACCCGCGCCACGGACCTCTACGAAGTCCTAGGCTGCTGCTCTACCGACCGAGCCATTGAGGCTCTAAATTAAGTTAAAGAAACATTTAATGCTATTTGGAGAAAAAGGGAAAATAAATAGTTACTAATACCAAAGGATGCGCTGTGTCAACAAATTACGTATAAGTAAAATAATTATGAACTTTACATTGAACTGAAAAAGTTTATATATAACACGATTACGTTTTCTATTCCAAACAAGTCAGTGGAGGCACTTGAATGCTTCACATGTTTAGAAATAGATAAATATAATCGAGACACCCAAACGTTTCACTGTTCCATCAACCACTGTAAATAAGACAGCATACTTAATCCAACATGCAAATTGTTTCTGGGGTTGACAGACGCCCTCCCGGCGCAATCTATAATACTTCGGTCATCAGGGGATTTATAAATCGCTAATCAAGTCACATCATTAAAGATTTCGATCCTGCTGCTGAGGTCTACCTCAGTATACCAGCTAAATTATTACATACTCAATTTCTCGACAGAAACAAGCGTGAAAGTGACTGCGGTAATCTATTTTATCCTACGTCCAGAGTATAAGTTTACTCTTTCTATTCCGTCATTATTATTATTATTATTATTATTATTATACCTTCGTAACTTATTACCATATATTTTCCACCACCACCTTCATTACTATACTATTATTATCTTAATCTTAAGTCTATCCCAAATACTTGTTTCACCAGCAAGGGATATATGAGGAAATACGCACCACGTCGGTAAAGCAGGATTTTTACTTCCTAGAGATTGTGGCGATTTAGCCGAAACTGGAAATGTGTCACTTAAAATATAACATCCGCTACTCATAGGGAAAAGGCTGGTGGTCAGGTACAGATGATATATTCATGATAAGTAGTGAATACTACTTTTGATACAACAATACACCTTGCATTACAACAATACACCTTACATTACAAAGTCAACTGATGCGATAAACCGCAGGGCACAAGTTTGTAATTAACAAAGAAAAGAAAATAAATCAGTTAATATAAGTTTAGAACCATATGGAACTCAGGATAGGTTACAATGGAAAACACAATATATAAACAAGCGTTTGACAAATATGTTACAAATAACGATGATGTTCAATGCATCAATAACTTTGAAATCGATTAATACGAAAATCATGGGGAATCACAAGAACCAAAATACCATTTGTGACAAGATGAAGCGTTGGCGGGTATTGCAAATGTTTTCTTCTAAAAGACTCTCTCCTGTGTTTATCACAATATTTAGGACCAGGAATAACTTATTTCTGGTTTTTACTAAATGACGTGCAATTATAAATTTCTAAGGAAAACTTAAAGTGATCAATAAGAACATAAGATTTGCCTTGTAGCAACTTCAAGGAAAATGCAGATTCTGAGGTCAGGGACCTGTTAACAGAGAGATAGAGTGACAAATACTCCAACTGTCGAATCTGTTCAAATAAAAAAGTCAGACAAAATGGAATAAATGAAAAATTCTGCTTCTATACTTAATGTCTATGTGGCTCGAATAAAGCCTAGCAGCAAGCCTTTGTTTGAACGATGTTCCACCGAGATAATCTGTATGGAATTTGTTTAGCACTCAAATTTTCTAAAAAACCAAGAAGACATCTAAAGTCCAACCCATTAACCGTCAAGCCAGCAAAACCACTCTGGGCAACTCTGAATGGAGTCATTTAAGTAAATGTATCGTCCTCATCAGATACTTTCCGATGTGAACTACTTTGCAATACATTAGCGATTTCCACAAGAATTATTACTTGGTAAATATTAAATTCCCGATACTATCAACTGATTAACTGATTTATGTGAGATGGCATTTATTGTATCAATTCACTGAACATCAGAGGAAAATGACATCTTAACTTAAAATATGAATTTTCACCAGTTCTCAAAGTCCCTGATAAACATTTTGAAAATCAAAGCCTTTGCTGTGACTGATGGACTGTGGGGCGACTTGACAGAATAAGATATTGAGAGATATATCATTACACACAATAATCATAAATCAGATCAAAATGATCTGGAAAATACATAAAGTGTTACAATTCTCAATGCTGGGTGGCTGAAGTTCTGTGCACAAGGGAGTGAATAATTAAATTTGATAGAGCATGAGACTCGACAGGTAAAGACTTCAATTATTTAATGACTGAAATAACAAAAGGAATACTGATTATATACATATATATATATATATATATATACCGCATGTATGTTAGCATATACTGTATATACGAATTTTATCACATCACCTTGACATTTTATATACCAACATTAAGCTACAAATGTTTAATATTCAATTCGAGCTACTTCGGGAATATCACCAAAAGGGAATTATAAGTGATAAATGTTTTGGTACCTAAGTGGAACACTTGAAAGTATAACCAACGACTTCCAGTCGACGTTCAAAACCCTTGGGCTATCAAGAGAGGTATAAGTTACTGACGGCTCTACCGTACACATACCCGTCGAGTGCGGGGATTTGTACTTCGCGTCGGCATCAACCATGATAGCCGATTGCTACGTTTGGAACACGTAGCCATTTATGAATTTTTATCATATGACTGTGCCATTTTTTATACAAACATTAAGATTCAAATGTCGTTTAATATCCAATTCGAACTACTTCGGGTTGTACTGTTGAGTGTTCGAGTCACTTAGGTATCACACCATTATCATTTATAATTCCCCTTCGATGATATTCCCGAAATGGTCCTAAGAAACTTTGCGGGTTTAGAAGTCGACCTAGAGATTTGCATTTATTTACTTATCTAGCCATATGTATACATAATACATGTATAAAAACAAACGTGCACGCACATACACACACACATATATATATATATATATATATATATATATATATATATATATATATATATATATATATATATATATATATATATATATATATACATAATATACATACATACATACATACATACATACATACATACATACATACATACATACATATATACATATATATATATATATATATATATATATATATATATATATATATATATATATATATATATATATATATATATATATATATATATATATATATATATATATATATATATATATATATATATATATATATATATATTATATATATATATATATATATATATATATCAAATGTGAAACTTCGCTCTTCGGCTGAATAACTTTACATATAATGCGTCCATTTGTCCATTTGAAAAACCAAAATGCATTCATTCATCGTTACATTTGCGCTTGGTTTTAATCCAGAGGCAATCTGCTGTCACGTGCGTCACGAATGAGTGATAAGCCTACGTTTTATGACATGGAAAATTGAAACTCAACTAAACTAGGTTACACTGCGGGGTCATTTAACGATGTGCTCTAAAAGACGTTAAAGCCTTGATCTACATCTGAAGAACACGTCGAGTAATTCCGATTCTGATGGGCATCAACATTAGTTGACTGGAAAATAGGAAAGGTGGACACTTAAACAACCCTTATGGAGTTAACAATTTTGCCCGACGGAGACGTTTTTAACAACCCATCAGTAGTAAAAATTGCATCTGTGGTTTCTAAATTACCCACGGAGAATTCTCATTCAAATTCCTAAATTTGAATGTAATGAAGCTGTATTGAGTAATACTTAAGATACGGTTGTATCTGTAAAACTCTAATTACGTCCTTCCTTACACTGGAGAAACGTCGAAATAGCAACAGTAACCAGAGGATTAATAAAAATAATGAGATCCACGTTTATTTAGATGCAAAATACGGCAAGAATTTAAAGCTTAATTTAAGAATCTAAGAGTAAACCAGAAAAAAATTCAAAATGTCGAATCACGAAAAATGAACAATAACTAACAATGAAATGGAGTCGGATTGCAAAGTTTGATGCTTAAAAGCTATTTTATAAAGAAAAAGTTATATAAAACTGTTTAAATAAACACCAAATGATAAAACGGAGATAGGGAAAGAAGTTCTAGGAAGTTAATTTCAAAGCCTCCTAAAACAAAGAGCAACGCAGTTAATTACAACTTTTTATTAGCAATGCATTACTTATGTAATGATTTAGAGATAACGCTAATTAAAACACACACACTTACAAACACCTATGCACAAATGTTGATGGAGTAACTTTATATTTGGTTCCCTAACTTACCACCGAGAATTTCTGTCTGTTGCATTCTTCACCTATGTTCCATCTGCTAAGTTAGTCATCACGAAAGAAGCAGATAAGAGGCACTGCTAAGAATTCTGTATGAAAGGTAATAAAAATAAAATCAGCGATTTCAGTTCAGGATTTATACCTTCATGTACTGTATTAAGAGGGATGTGGTGTCTAAAAAACGGAAAAATAAAAACAGAACTGTTCCAACAGAAATAACAGTTTCTCTAAATAACGTTTAAGTGGAAGTAACCTAAATACTGACAGTGCAAATAACCTAAATACTGACAATGTTTCAAGAACTACTAATTTGTTAACGGCAATGAGACTGTGATCCATGAAAATTAAATCAAGTGGTCATATCTTTGCTCAAATGTGATAATTATTACTAAACAACTTTTATAAAATTACACGCATACTCACTGAACAAGCCTATAAGCAGTTGCTTCACTAATAAGATTCCATAGAAGAGAATGGCCACAGGTTAAAAAAAGAAATACCATATTACAGACAAGTTTAAAAATATATATTGAGAGTTAAAACTGAAAAATGATTGGAGTTCATTACACTATGCACAGAAATAATGAAAAAAAGACACACTTTTGATTACCCTTAAGTCAAGTAAGTATGTGTAGGTAAGACCATTGTAAAAAGTCCAAGACACAGCCTAAGGTATGAAAACAATGATTACGAGGTGAGCAGTTAAGTTGCTCTTTGAAAACCGTGCACCTTCCATTTAAATGCATATACAGCCAACGTAACACGTAAGTGCTCATATACATCAGCTTAAATAGGCAAAACATGTACACTGACAAATATAATAGATAATAGATATATTTTAAAATAACTGACCAGCTAAATATGCGAAGCTGATGGAATAGGTCGGCTAGCGTTGAAATATATAATTTTCACAAGAACGCTAGTCTTACGTACAGCACCTGGATACAAATTAAGAGCTAATTTTCCTTAAGTCGAAGGGAGAAATATAAAAAATAGTTCTTAAACAAAAATCCTTAGATGATTCCCGGTCCCCTAATCTATAAATCAACGTCTACGCCCTGTGAAAGCCCAGAAGAGAGAAAAAAAGTGAAAAACTTCATTTCTTGAAACGTAAAAGAAAATTTTTTGATGGAAATCGTCCCAAAAAGGTAAGCGTTTCGTCCTAATTTACTCCCAAGTGTTTTCATTACATTTTTCATTAAATAGGATACAGAGAGCCGGCCGCCCAATCAGAGGGCATTTTGTAGATCAATGAACCAATAAACAATCTTTTTTTTATAGGCTAATTAAGCCTTGTTCGTTAATTAACCGTTCCGACGCTTACACTATGCTGTCTATCAGTTTTTTTGCATGTGTTTATTGTTGTGAAGCACTACAACGCTTCCAAAGCTTTACAACAAAGGGGCTTTTCGAAAGCCTAATTATTTTATTATCCGTCCATTTGGGCCAGCGTAAGAGCAACACATTAATTATTCCGTGAAAATAACGAACACGGGAGTTTGATAAATCTACTTTTACCAAGCCAATACTGACTGAATGAAAATGACCTGTGGGATGAAAGTAGACGCCTAAAAACTGACAAGAAATCTATAATATATAAACGCACACACACATTATATATATACATATATATATACACACAAAACATGTATGCTGATAGACAAATAAGATTGACCTTTTTTTATTTGTTCATACTTATTTCCCGACGTTTCCTAACTTTCGTATATATTTCCTAATTTTCGTATACAATTACATCTTCAAGGGCTCTAAAATAGATCAAAACAACACATAATTAGCATAAAACTCAAACACATAGTTCTTCACCCTTAAAATTATATATTTTTTTTAAAATTCAACATATATTAAAAGTCACACAGTAAGACATTGTACTGGACCAACTTTCCACCAGAGTAAAAGAAACATAAGCGGAAGAAAACTAAAATATAAAAAAGAAGAAGAAAATACACCTCAAGACAAGAAAGGGGGAATGTCTGTTGACTGCGTGTTTAATGGGGGAACCAGTTGTTTGATCAATAAGGACTCTAAAATTGGTAATTCCTGGGTGTTGGGTGTTTGCCCGATGATTTTAAAATCTTTATTTTCAATGTATGTTTTACAGCTTTTAGCGTGAGCTCTTATATTAGAATTCCAGTTACACCTGTGGAAAGTATATTTATATACCAAACACGAGGACATGAAAGGGAACAGATGATCCTTGAACTGAAACAGAGAGCGGACGGTCAAGGGATTTTTCGGAATCAGGTTAACTTTTATAGCAGGAAAATGATCTTGTATTACCTGAGTATATTTCCTTTTAAAAGAACTATCACAGGCATAGGGGATGCTGGCTTAAAATTCCAGTTTTGGTACAGTAGGATATTACTGACAGTATTAGCAGGAAACGGTTGTTTTTAAAATAATTTGCTGAGAATAATATATTCCTTGTGGAACATGTCCCAGTTAGAAGCAAGTCGTAAAGCTCTGTGGAATAATGCATAAGCAGAATTAAGGTTAAAATTACAGTAGCATGAGCTATAGAATTTCGACCCCAATCTGGTAAAAGTTCGTTTTCTAAAAACTGTAGAGTTAAAATCATCATTTTGCCTCGTAACAAGGACGTCAGGAAAGGAAAGCTGATGGTCGGACTCGCTCTCGAGCGTAAACTTGTTGTTGGAGTGTTGGGTATTGACGAATTCGAAGGAGAAGTCGACATGATTATCCTGTTTGAAGAGCAGGAAGGTATCATCAACAAACCTGGTAAAAATAGAAGGCGGAAACCTTAGGGACAATCATACAACATGCACTCCTCCAGGGACCACATGAAGATGTTGGCGAAGGTGGGTCCAAGGGGTGAACCCATAGCCATGCCCTCAATTTGTTTAAATAACTTACCATTAAAAAAAGGCCGTGTCCAGCACGGCTAGGTCTAAGAAGGTTTTAAAAGTCGAGCTGTTAAAGTTTCTAAAAACTGAGTTAGGTTCGGGAAATAGTTTACCAAGGATTATAACTATAGTCTCAGCAACTGGAAAATTTGTAAACAAGGACTCTACATCAAAACTGATCACTACTATATTGGAGTCTTGGATAAGAACGTTTTCTTTAAATTCGTAAGAGTTTTTTAAGGCCCCTAACTGTTAGTAGTAAGTGGTTCAAACAGGGGCGCGAGGAATTCCGCCACTTTATAATTTGGAGTATTATATGAAGACAGAATAGGACGCATAGGTACCCCTGGTTTATGAATTTTAGGTTAACTATAAGGAACCCGTATGACAAACCAGTTGAAACAAGTTCCTGATAATTAGATTCGTCGATAATAGTAATTTTTTAAAGTTCTCAGAAACCTGTTAATTTTATCCTCTATTCTGAATATAGATTATAATAATCTGGAATGCAAATTTCAGTAAATTTAGATTGGTCAGATAAGATATTAGTCACTTTCTCTATGCACCCACTTTTGTCCATAATAACTGTACCTTTGCCCTTGCCCGGTCTTAGAACAATAATATCTTTTTTTAGTCAGATTCTTAAGTATGTCAAGGTCCTCTTCCTTCGAGAATGTTGTCCGACGAACTCGAGTTCAGAAATATAGCCGTTTAAATAACCATTCTAAAAGAGAATATTAACATACTATGAGTTTATTCATCTGTTTACCCTTTATTTAACAAAAGGTTAATGTTTATCAAGGACGATGAGATGATAACCTACGTCAAAATCCAATTATCTGGATAATTAACAGCACACCTGATATTGCTTAATTAACCGTAAATTTGGACAAAAATGCGCCATAATTTTGACTTTTAAATACAATAATTTAACCGATGTGTAAGTGAATATTCTCTCTCTCTCTCTCTCTCTCTCTCTCTCTCTCTCTCTCTATATATATATATATATATATATATATATATATATATATATATATATATATATATATATATATAATACATATATATCTATATATACATATGTATATATATCTAATGTATATTGTATTTATACATGTGTATATATATACATACACATATATGTATATACAACATATATACTAGGTTTTTCTCGCAACTTACAGGTTCCCTCTCCTAGATATTTTTGTTTCAAAAAGATCTTTTTTCACTTATTTATTGGAACCCGAAGCTTATTATTGTCAATATATTAATATCTATACATGGAAAATACCAGAAAACAAATAAATACCTTACAGGTGTACATGTCTTATACTGTACCCGAAACCAGTTGAAAGCAACAAGCACGAGCTACCTAATTTGAAGGTTAACGTCAGACACAACCTTCACACATCCAATAAGCTAGGGATCATCATATATTTAACAAGAAAAGAAAACTGAAGTGCAATGCAAATTTAAAGACCACTCATCAAGGAGAGATGTGAATGAAGAAGAGGATATAATGAAAAATTAGTTATAATGATGCATCTCTGCGATATACAAATAAAGACATAAAAAAGTAAATAAAATGTCCAGTGAAAATATTCCTCTTTTTCCATTTCAGTGAATTGAGAATAGTTTCATACTAGTAGAAATTACGCGTTCTTCCCTCCATCGTATAAAATGATTGTAAACAGATTAATGCGTGAAACATGCTCCCAATGTTGACAGAAGTTCTCCTCTTAGCAGATGCATAATTCACATCTGATTAAGGATTACGAGTAGCTGATCAGATCACATAATTGAAGATTCCCAATAGATTACTGAAAGCTGTTGATATCTGGAGTAAACAGCCGTATTTGGCATGTCTGACTATAATCCATGCTGCTGAATACTAGTTTTGAATTTCTAGATCGAATCTCTTTTATTTAAAAAAATTGTAAAGCATAACTTGTTTACCAAAACATTTCATTGTCATCACGCGTAATTTAATTCTAAGGCTGTGTTATCCAGGTAGGCTTCTTAACGTTTAATTCATACCTTTTTCTCCTTAAATATACGTCAGACATACATACAAAATGGAAAGCTTAGACTCTTCAACATCGGATCTTTTTTGTAGGTGGTGAGGTGGGGCGGGGGTTGGGGGGGAGAACACCAAAGAAAGAAATATGAATTTCATGGAAACGAAGGATCCTTGATAGGCTATGCTTCAATCATAGCGAAGTGTAATCTTAGACGGAAAAAGAAGCAAATTATGAAAACAAGCTCTAACTGCTGGGTACCTGCACTTTACAACGCTATACTTGATGACTGAGTGATAAGCTTCCTTGTCGGTCAACGAACACCAACGAATACTGAATATTTTACTGATCCCAAATTTACCTTAGAGAATGCGATTCATTCGGTCACCGAAACTCTTCGAATGTCTGTCCCACAAAATAGCCCATAAATATATTTTTCTAATACCTTCATGGAATTGCAATTTCCATGTATTAAGTATTCGCTCGGATGAAAAGATTGTCCTAAGTACGGGGCAACTTTAAAACGGTTCTACTTTGCACTTGCAAGGTTCTATGAAAATCATTACCTTTGCAGCCCCGTTTCTGTTGTAACACCTATCTTCATGAGTGATTTTATAAAAACGATGGGTATCTTTTACAGAAGCAAATGTCATATTCTGCAAAAGCTAGGCCTATTTCCAAGGCCTCTCCCATCAGCCACAGCTGAATAATAAAAGGTTGTATTTAGCTGTTTGCCAGTAGGTGTCTAAGCAAATAAACATTTTATCATATTTCCACAATCGTTTTTAATTTCCGTTGCATGGATGCCATGCAAAGCAATAACCTTCAAAAACGACGCTGTTCCACTTTTATTCATGAATAGAAAAATACTTTTTCAGTCAATCCGCAGATCATTTTGTACCAGGTGCGTCACAAATGAATGTTAAGGCCTTATTATATGCTGGCCGAATTATCCATTTATATAGGTCGTTTTCTATTCAAGTTTAAGTGTGGGGCAAAATATTTTATCAATATAAACCATACCCTCAAATAGCTTTAATGCACACATACAATGTTTTTGGGAACCATTCTGCTTTAAGGAGTTAATGTAACATTACCAATTTACTTTTCTAAAATGAATGGAAAAGGCTGTTTACCTCGATCAGATTAGGTACTGGAAGGAGAAACAAATAAATAGTCTTTATAAAAGTTCTTTTTAACTTGAAGGAATCGCGTTTCTGTTATATACTAAATTAATGGAAAAATTTTGAATTCATTTACATTTTTTCTAAATTCCGGCACGTAAAAACTGCTCTTCAGTGTCCTGCATGAAGGTATGTTATATAATATATATATTCATCATGCAATATATATGTATATGTATATGTACAAAATATATGTATATATGTGTGTGTGTGTGTGTGTGTGTAAAGGTAGATATAAATCAATCAAAGTAGAAATTCAAGACCAGTGTTATATTTGTGGCAGTGTCCCCACCCCTTTTCAGATAACGACAGTTTTAGGTAATAAGCAGGAGAATTATTTATACAAGGAACTTATAAATGACGTGGTAAAGGATATGGAGTTCGTTAGGGTCTATCTGAGCTCCGAAAATAAATACCTTTCATGCCAATCTTATTTGGTGACCATGGCCTTGTGTAAAAATTACTTATACAAAGCGTTTTCCATTTTCTTTGAACCTGTTGTTACATTTTCCTCCAAGAATGATTATATATATGTATATATATATATATATATATATATATATATATATATATATATATATATATATATATATATATATATATATATATATATATATATATATATATATATATATATATATATATATACAGTATATGTGTGTGTGTGTGTGTTTGTGTGTACTAGTTCATACATATACCCATATTTATCATCCGCTACATCTACTTGAAGCTGATGTTCACATGAACAATTTCCTTTTTCTTTAGATGTTAGATTTACAGTCCGATTCACGTCCCTACATATAAGCGGCGCAAAATATGATGTCTCCAGGTTTGCACTACCTCTGAATAATCTTGATCTGTGACTAAGAGGAAATGGGACCAAAGTCATGAGGGATGCTTTTCCTTATTGCTTCACTGCATTTCTTACTGAATGCGTGAGTGCGCTATCAAAAAGTTTTTACGGTATTTGTGCCATACATTATTTTATCAACAAACGTAAATGCACTTCACATTGAAACACTTTTTTGTCATGATGAAATCATGTTCAGAAGAAAGTGAAAAGTTCAGGGAACTTGGGCCATGCCTGGTACCGGCGGCTGGTGGTCACCAATCCAATACCTGACCATTTCCAGATTTCCTTAACTTGATTTAACTTCTTTCAACGTACGAACAGCGGTATAATGAACGTATTATACTAAATGCAAGTCTATGAAGCGCCTAACGCCGTGGAAATATTTTATCACAGGGTAGTCATACACGATTCATTATTTAAACTATAAATGTGATAAGATCGTTGTCTTTTTTCGGAGAGAGAGAGAGAGAGAGAGAGAGAGAGAGAGAGAGAGAGAGAGAGAGAGAGAGAGAGAGAGGTTAAGTATACCTTAGTTTAACCAGACCAATGAGCTGATTAACAGCTCTCCTAGGGCTAAGAACCAGTTGGTTACCTAGCAACGGGACCTACAGCTTATTGTGGAATCCGAACCACATTATAGAGAGAAATGAATTTCTATCACCAGAAATACATCCCTCTAATTCTACATTCCTCTAATTCTTCATTGGCTGGCCGGAGACTCGAACTCGGGCCTAGCGAAGTGCTAGCCGACAACTCTACCGACTCCTCCAACGAGGAACTAGAGAGAGAGAGAGAGAGTGCAGCTGCGTGCGTATAGTGAATGTGCGTGAACGCGAATCATCTGAATATCAAAAGCCCCTCAGCCCAGACCTTGCTGAAATCTCGAGTAAACATTAAGAGGAAATTCATATTTTTGACATTCTGTTGACACAGAATCACAATGCAAGAACAGGATCTTCTGCCGGGTGAGAGCGACGGAGTATGGTCTCGAGAATCCAAAGTCAAGGTAAAAGGTTTCTTGGAGAGTCAATGAGGTCGTGCTTTGGAAAAACGCTTCCACTTAAGTGTCTTCTCATTCACTTCTTGTCGTGGATGTCCGACAAAGCCTGCGTTAGAAAAAACGGGTCAAGGGCTTTTGGGTCACAAGAGAAAACAAGTAAAAAATGCGCAGAAGACTCTTCAGCGCAATGGAGGTTTCTGTACAGCCACGGCTCATGAAACTTTCAACTACGGCCCGGTGTGGTGGCCTGTGTTCTTGGCACCTATACGGGTGACGGATGCACGATTATGGCTAACTTTAACCTTAAATAAAATAAAACCTACTGAGGCTAGAGGGCTGCAATTTGGTATGGTTGATGATTGGAAGGTGGATGATCAACATACTAGCCTCAGTAGTTCTTAAGGTCTGAGGGCGGACAGAAAAAGTGCGGACAGACAGACAAAGCCATCTCAATAGTTTTTTTGTACAGAAAACTAAAATGTACACCAAATTGGAAGGATACTCAAAAGATGTCGCACAATGAGAAGTTAGGAGGGAACTATGAAAGCAAACCAGGAGAGAAAGATAGAGAGAGACATGTTGAACGGCGAGAAGAATGAGCAGTGAGAAGAATAGAGTAGAATAATCAAAATTCAACAAAAGATTAAGGGAGAGAGGAGAGCGCGATAGAGAAATCTGATATATATATATATATATATATATATATATATATATATATATATATATATATATATATATATATATATATATACTGTAATACGAATAAAGGATTAAAACTCAGCAAGAGATGATATTAATATTATTAAAAAAGCCCAGAAAGAGAAATACGGAAAATGAAATTTCTGGTATACTGAAATGAAAGTAATAAAAAAAAAAAAAAGAGTGAAATAGGCGACTCAGTACAGAGAGAGAGAGAGAGAGAGAGAGAGAGAGAGAGAGAGAGAGAGAGAGAGAGAGAGAGAGAGAGCTGTGGTATACTGAGAAGAAAGGGGTCATAAAAAGAAGAGACAGAGAGAGAGAGAGAATAAGATGAATGGGCAATTGCAGAAGATAAAGAGCCGACGGAGGAATTAAGTTAGGTATCGATGAGGCCAGCAGGGAGAAGAGGAGAGAAAATAATTTTAAACGAAGAAGACTTAAGAGAGTGAAGGAGGAATGTAAAGATAAGAAGAAAGGAGGGGGATATAAAAATCGTGAATGGAGAGGTTGTGGAACAGACTAGGCGTGAAGTTGGATGAGAGAGAGAAGTTACCCTCGAGTAACAATGAAGACCCAGGAAGGAGAGAGAGAGAGAGAGAGAGAGAGAGAGAGAGAGAGAGAGAGAGAGAGAGAGAGAGAGAGAGAGAGAGAATGGCATTTGATATTGCTCTTGGTTTATGATATTTAGCTGTCAAAACAAGTACTGGGGCACTTTCGGCCATTCGGTACTTACGACAGTGAAAAGAGGGAGCTGAAGTGATTGGACAGGGATCTAAAGGTGGAAATTGAAAAACCCACAACTGCACTAAGAAGAGATAGTTAAAGAGGTTGCACAGCAAGACTGAAGAAAGGAAGCGGGAATGGAGGGGAAGTAGATGGCTAAGACGTGGGTGCAGCTTGGAAGAATGGCATGTGAGATCTTTCAACTAATTAAAAAAAAAAAAAAAAAAAAAAAAATATATATATATATATATATATATATATATATATATATATATATATATATATATATATATATATATATATATATATACATACATATACAGTATACAGTATATATAGTTATGTGTGCATGCATGTACTTATAATTGTACTTATATAATTATAAGTACTGCTAACACCAAAAAAAAAATTGTGTTATCTATAAACCGATTTTGTACAGTGTTCTCATTTATATTATATATATATATATATATATATATATATATATATATATATATATATATATATATGTGTGTGTGTGTGTGTGTGTGTGTGTGTGTAAGCATGTGCATTTGAGTCATGTACTCGTCAATCAAGGTGTTAAAACATCCTGTCCATTTTTTTAATGTTTTAGTTTTTGTATCCTCCAATTAAACACCTTGAACCCAGAACAAAAACGATATGGCGAAATTTCCTATCTTTTCATAGCTCTAAGCTTAGCTTCCACGCCACATGACGTCTTTCCTGTGCATTATCTTTCACGGATCTCCACTCCCATAATTATCATTTAAGTAAGTGTGGGGCTTCCATTTCTCCCGGTGCTCAAATTGACGATATCGTGTACACACAGTTTCACTGTCAAGAAATGCGTCGTATCCATGTAGCGATACAGATCGCGCTAGACTTAGGTATAATTTAACATTCGTATACAATTTCAGTCTACTTTATCTTCAAATTTTATTCAGCTTCTCCACTGTTTGTTTTCCCTTTTTAGTCGTTCACTAAATTCCAACTCTAGCGAAGCTGTACTGGATATCATTGTTCCTAAATATTTGAAAGGATCAACCACATTAATCTTTTTTACATCAAATATAATTACTGCCCTTTGTACATACTATGTGCTCGTACCTCTGTTTATCTAGACTATTTTGAGTTCAATCTGTCCATTCATTTGATGCATTCTATTAAGTATGCTTTGTAACTCTTATGGGGTTTTGCTGATTGAAACAATATTATCTGCATATTCTAAGTCTGTCAATATTCAAAAAACACAAACATCATTAACTTTGCATCTTTTTTGTTCATGTATAAATATCAATTAGTTTGACATATCTGACGAACATGCCATATTGACATTAGTACACACACATATGCAAACACACACACACACATAATATACATATATATGTATATTATATATAAATATATAAACATACTTATAAATATATATATTATACATATGTATGCATATAATGTCAAAATAATAAAAATAATTATCACATGAGAACGTGTTTCACAGAAAAAAAATTCTGACTCTTGTCGAGACTAAACCCCAGTCTTTCAGATGAGAGGCCTGGGCGTTAGCAATTCACACATAGGTCATAAAAGAAGTTAAGACCTAACTACGCCGTGCCTGAGTTTTTCACCGTGAATATGATGCGTCAGAAACTTTAAATTCTATGAAACACGTTATCATGTGCTCATTATTTCTATCCTATTAACGGTGAAGGGTTAAGTCGAATGAAATGTTAGCAACTGACTTACTGGTGAGTTAGGAGGCTGGGTAAAATTCGCTGGTATTTTAGGCAGAAGCCTGACAGGGAAAACTTCAGGTGCATCAGGTACGGAGTACTTAGGTTCCAACTTCTTTCATGACTTGTGTTATTAATTGCTAACGACCTGGCCTCTCATCTGAAAGACCAGGGTTTGGAACGTGTGTGTTAGTGTGTATGTGTGTATATATATATATATATATATATATATATATATATATATATATATATATATATATATATATATATATATATATATATATATGTATATATTATTTATTTATATATATATATATATATAAATATAATATATATATATTATATATATACATAAATAAATATATATGTATATATATATATATATATATATATATATATATATATATATATATATATATATATATATTGTGTATTATGTTTTATGTTTGTTTTTTAAGTGCGTATCTGCATTTATGCGCAAATGTATGCATGTAAATTTTAGCAATATTGAACACAGCAAAATTCTTTTTTTTTTGTACAGTGATACTGATATGAACACGTGAATTCGTGTGCTCGTTCGTGATTCAATTCATAAATCAATACCCACTGTACATTACGAACGCATATTCACACACCCACGCAACCGTACGTCAACAGCTTCACAAAAATGATTCAATACCAAAATATTTAACAAACATTACTGCCAAACGTGGTAAATGAGCAGCATTTCAAATTTACTAAAATTGCTGTAATAAATCTAGCAACGTCGGACAACAAAATATGTTACAAGCAAAAATATTATATCGGGCTTCCAATATTCAAAGCCATTAATGTCTGCCGTTTGAAATATTTCTTTTCATCTGTTCGCTTTCGAATTTATTTATATACATTTCATCAAAGGGTGACCTCGGATCCTATTATGGAAACACGGAAGGGAAAAGGCTCTTAATATATATTTTCTGATCGTCAGGTCAATTTATAATATATCTCACTGTTAAGAGTACCATGTTCACCACATCTAAATTCCAACTTTGCCGCAGAATTCAAATATCTTTGTTTCCTGATCTTAATACAGACAGCTACTAAACCGTACAAAGTAGTTTGAAGAATTTTTCGTTACAAATCCTGTGACTCACAAATTATATATATATATATATATATATATATATATATATATATATATATATATATATATATATATATATATATATATATATATATATATATACATAAATAGTAGCGAAAAAGATAGAAAGGGTTGAAAGAGGAGGAAACTCAGAGTAAATGTGAGCAAGCGTACGGTTTTTTGCGGGTGGTAACTAGAAAATAGAACAGTTACTGTTGATATGGATTGTGGATGAATAGGAGCGGTAGATTTGCATGGATTTTCTAGAGTAAATAGGACGAATGATGGTAGAATACTAGAATAAGTGAGTTACAAAATAGACGAGCCAACGAATATAGCCGGATATGTGCAAAAGATTGAGTAGACAATTGGAATCTATAGATTCCAAGGGGAAAATGTATGATGGGACAGAAAAGCCTTGTATCCTCTATGGATGTAAAGTGTCATCGATGAGTGTGCATATGAAAAAATAAAAGGGTTAAACTTCTAAGATGAGATGCTTATGTGGTGTATGAAGAATCAAAAGGGTGAGAAATGATATATGCAGAAGATATGACAAAGTTAATGTAGTTGAGAAGAGGGATGAGAATACTTTCAAATGGTTTGGTCAAGTGGAAAGAATGGAGAATGTTAGCAATGAAGAGGAGAAAACAACGTGGAAGCGTGGGATAGAGGTACTGGAGGGAAAGACCCTAAATATACAGGAAGCAAAAGAGTATGTTTAATTTAGAGTTGAATGATGACGTATGTGTAATGTGTCTGTCATTGTTTGATGAGTCTTCTGTGTAGATGTATGAGGGAAGTGAAAATGTGGAGGTTTTCGGCATAATGAGTTGATTTATAAATCAATATTTAAAGTTTGAATGTGACAGTGACCGTTCTGATGTTATACATGCTCGTACATACATACGCACACACACACACACACACACACACACACACACACACATATATATATATATATATATATATATATATATATATATATATATATATATATATATATATATATATATATATATATATGATCTCCAAGTCACCTTTTACCAGAGACGTACATAATTGTAAAAGCCACAATGCCCTCTTAATTTCTCGATTTCTTCGTAATTAGGATATGCTTTAAACTACAAGGCATTGGATTCAAAGAAGAATCATATGAAGAAAAGTGGATATCGTTACCTCATTCCAATATACCGGATGCGAGTTTGAATCTCGCTGGGATGATGAGAATTTCTTCACGTGATGATTATCCTTTGTATCTGAAGCTTTGTAACTACAGGAGTATCCAAATATTGAAGAAATCGTCAAATTAAGATGGCATTATGGTTATAACAATTGCACACACAAAAACACGTGTATATATATATATATATATATATATATATATATATATATATATATATATATATATATATATATATATATATATATATATATATATATATATATATATATATATATATATATATATATTTTCTCATAATATGGTCACCATTTTTGTTGTTTATTGGCCTTCTCGATTTGAACGACGAAAGATTGATGCATATTCGAGGATAACGGAAAATTTAATCATTTCTGCAAAAACCCGGCATATGCTTCACTACATCGCTATGGCTTCTCCAGTGAGATTTATTAGAAAGCTAGCATATTCTGAATGGCTAGATGGCCAATATTCAGGGTATAGTATAAGTCCTGTGTGTATGCATCTTTTTTCTGCAGTGTATCCTGATACCAAGAAGGAATTTAACAGAAAATCTTCTTCGTAATGGAGTGACTGAAATTGGAATATAAAATTTAGGCCAAAGGCCAAGCACTGGGTCATTCAGTGCTGATGGGGAAATTGAAAGTAAAGAAGGTCTTGAATGTGTAACAGGAGGAAGACCTCGCAGTTACACTAAGAAACAATATTGTTAGATGTTGGAAAATAAGACGGAAGCAAGATAATATGAACGGAGGTACAGTAAAAGGAATGAAAGGGGTTGCAACTAGGGGCCGAAGTTATACTGCAGAGAACCTACGGGATAAAGTATTTATCGTGCACTCCTCAGTGTTTTCAACATTTTCTTCCTCTCTTCATTTCATGTTGTTCACTTTCATCACTGCCAGGATGATGCAATATCATCAGTTCATTAATCCGTATGTTACTTTTGGCTGGACTCTGGCTATCTTCTTGCAATAGGCAATACTTAATCGGATGATATCTACTCATTCAAGTGTTCTTGTAAGGCTATGATAGCCATCGTTATCCTAGGGTGGTCAGTTCATCTCAGTGGATGGCTTAGGTGCACAATTCTGCACTAAATGTGAACATTTATATTCAACGTAGTCATGTGGTAGCTTCCTCTGAGGGCTCAGCATTGCTTTTCGATACCAGGGATGACAACAGCTAATGGCCTTGAAAGGTATTCGTAGCGGTAACATGACCACTTATCTCATTATTAGTACATAAAAGTATGCTCTCTCTCTCTCTCTCTCTCTCTCTCTCTCTCTCTCTCTCTCTCTCTCTCTCTCTCTCTCTACGTTCATTATTAAGAATTTTTTCCTGTCGGTCTCTCATTATTAATAATTAAATCAGGGGAATACATGCACTGTTTCAACATTCACTAGCACCGCATTAAAAATCATAATCTAAAATTAGCTACATATTAAACAGAACAATTTACCAATTAAAGGCAACGAACACATAAGAAGCAATGACAGGTATATTTCAACACAGATGTTGCTGACTATCTTGACAATAAGCAATTCACTAAAATATACAAACCAACTGTATAGAAATAAGAAAAAGACATAATTGCAAAAATTCCAACCAAGAAACAGACTGCAGTTCACAATTTAATATCATCAAGAAAACAATACAAGAACCAAGTGAAGAAATCAACGAGGTCTAGATTTTGCGCCTCTATGAACTGAAGGCCAATAAATCATGGCCATTGACACCGAAAAAAAATGTTACTGAGAATATGAAGGCCAAGTAGAAAATCAAGTCGTACACAGGACCGCAGGAAGCATCTAAGTAAAACCGTTCTTCAATAATATCTGAAAAGGTTCGACGGAATTATTGCATGAGGAAACTGGGGTCGAAGGCATTAAGAGGTAAATGGCTGGGTGCACCGGAGAGAGAGAGAGAGAGAGAGAGAGAGAGAGAGAGAGAGAGAGAGAGAGAGAGAGAGAGAGAGAGACCTGAGGTGGGGATAAGGGACCAAAAGATTAAGAAATGAATGGAGATGAATTAGGTAAAAAAAAAAAAAAATAGAATAAATGGGTAATTGCGAAAAAGAAAGTTTCTCGAAAGCATTGTGGGTAATGCAAAAGAAAACTAGAGGAAGGAGATGGATCAAACTCTCATAAATAAATGAAAGAGGACAATTATCGGGAAGGAAAACTATGAGAGAGAGAGAGAGAGAGAGAGAGAGAGAGAGAGAGAGAGAGAGAGAGAGAGAGAGAGAGAGAGAGAGAGAGAGAGAGAGAATCGCTGCTTTGAGAAAATTAGAAATCATTGCGATGTTCTTTTCGTCGACAGTTTCTTTCACTTTGCTGCCATACCTTGGTGTTATCCCCTGCTTTGCTTTCATTCTATATTTCAAGAAGTGTGTCTTGTCATTTCAAGATGGTACATACGAATATTTTTACTGAGTGCTCACCACTCGCGTATGCTAGCTCTCTCTCTTTCCACCACAGCCTGTTATCCTCTATTGTAAACTAAAAACCAGGGCCCTATTTCACCATCTAAGTTAGCATATAACATCAAACTAATTAAACTTCAAAAGTTCAAGCGAAGATGCAATGCATTACTAACCAAACACTATTCTCCTTGCATTTTAATACTTTTTTTTATCTATTTATTAGTTTATTTCTCTATTTTTTAATAAGTGAGATCTCTTCTTTATGTATTAACCTTTACCTCTTCTTACTACTCCCTAATGAACACCAAATTCTTTCGAAGCTTGAAAAATTTCAAGTCAATGGCTCCAAGCAATGAGGGGAGAGAGAGAGAGAGAGAGAGAGAGAGAGAGAGAGAGAGAGAGAGAGAGAGAGAGAGAGAGAGAGAGAGAGAGAGAGAGTGCAGAAAAATATTTTCTACTGAACTAATTTTATTGACTTAATATAAAGATGTATATTCACAAAGACAGACACACACATGTATTATATACTATATATATATATATATATATATATATATATATATATATATATATATATATATATATGTATATATATATATATATATATATATATATATATATATATATATATATATGTATATATATATATATATATATATATATATATATATATATATATATATATATATATATATATATATATAATATATATATATATATGTGTGTGTCTGTATAATACATGTGTGTGTCTTTGTGAATATACATCTTTATATTATGTCTATAAAATTAGTTCTAGTAGAAAATATTCTTCCGCATTATCTCTCTCTCTCTCTCATTGCTTGGAGCCACTGATTTGAAATTTTTCAAGCTTCCAAAAAGTATGGTGTTCATTAGGAAGAAACAAGAGGAGGTAAAGGGAAATACATAAACAAGATATCCCATTTATTAAAAACAACAAAATAAATTAATAAATAGATAAAAAATGTATTAAAATGCAAGGAGAATGATGTCTGGTTAGTAATGCATTGCATCTTCGCTTGAACTTTTGAAGTTTGTTTGATGTTATATGCTAACCTAAATGATGCAATAGGCCCCTGGTTTTTAGTTTACGATAGAGGATAACAGGCTGTGGTGGAAAGAGAGAAAGGGAGATAGCATACGCGAGTGATGAGCACTCAGTAGCAATACTCGTATGTACCATCTTGAAATGACAAGACACACTTCTTGAAATATAGAATAAAAACAAAACATTGGGATAACATCAAGTTATGGTAGCAAAGTGAAAGAAACTGTCGACGAAATCAATATAGCAATGATTTCTAATTTTCTCAAAGCAACGATATATATATGTAAGTAGTAAGTGTATATATATATATATATATATATATATATATATATATATATATATATATATATATATATATATACTGTATATATGTATGTATATACATACACATATACATATATGTATATATACTGTACATATACATATATACATATAAATTTTAATATTTATATATATATATATATATATATATATATATATATATATATATATATATATATATATATATATATATATGCATGTCTTGTGTGTATAGAAAGACTGCTAAAACACACAATATAAACTAGACACAGGTACGACTCAAATTAGTTTGGCTAATGTCCCATGCTTACAAACCATTTATTTTGCATGATACGAAACGAAATCTATTACTGACTCTAATAGGAGTCTCACGAATTAACTAATTCATTCTAACTTTTTGTAGGACTTTTGCAGTTAAAAGAATGTATTTTCCATGAAAAGTACAAAACTTCAGTTAAATGCTGTGAATGTAATATACAAACCTATACACACACAAATACTGTATGTATATATATATATATATATATATATATATATATATATATAATTATATATATAATTATATGTATATATATATATAATATATATGTATTTATATAATTATATATGTATTTATATATGTTATATATATAATATATATATATATATATATATATATATATATATATATATATATATATGCACACATAATCATGATTAACTACGATAACCTTGCTGGCAGCTACTATAATAAAACATTCATTTCCACCTATCCGTACAGATAAGTGTTATTCCTCAATGTTCATAATGAAAAAAGTTAACTATATATATTTATTTATTTCCTTTAAAGTTACCTCGTCCGAAGAAATTAATTTTCCATGAAAAATGATTGAGATCTTGTCTTGAATTTCCATTTTCTGTGCGCAATCAATGCCACCCGATACCTTAAACATGTATTGGGCGATGTATTTCATGAATTATTCCGGTGCGGTGGTTGTTTAGTACCCATGACCCCCATTTCGGCAGCGTGAATTAAATTTTCCAATGCGACGCCACGAGAACGTCCCCTTCGGCTATTCTCTTTCTCTCTACGTGCCAGATTCCTGCTCTCTCTCTCTCTCTCTCTCTCTCTCTCTCTCTCTCTCTCTCTCTCTCTGTTGGGAATCCTGTTTAAAACCTGTGATCTCTCTGTTTACAGCACTAGCCCTAAAATACTTGCACCTACAGCCAACTACTGCCACTTTCTCTCTCTTTCTCTCTCACTGAATGGTATTATTCCCTAATTATTTTTTGGCTTTCGAAGAAATAATTAAGGTATATTTCGATAATGCCAAAAATAAAAGACTTCAAGAGAAAGAACGAGTCTCGGGATAAAATTTCATCACACACTAAAAACACAAAACCTTGACTTTCCAGCATATCATCTTTTTTATGGTTCACAGCAAACATTAACACCAGTATGATTTTAGGCAAAGTACAGCAACATAGCTGTGTAATCCTTTCCAAATATAACAACAGAATTACCCACATTTGTGTTCAACAGATGCGTCCTGATGTTATAGATTGACAGCAACTATAATCAATACTCAACCGATTTCTACGAAATTACCCTTCATGAAACATCCTGTCTGACAAAAATATCACAGTAAATCTTCAATAAATTGAATTATCAATCTTTATCTCCGCAAAATTTATTCATTAAAAAACGAATATCCTGAAACGATGTGTATTCACTTTCACGAATTTGAATATGGATAAATACACTTTTTCTTTCTTCTGATCTTCAGTCGCACAGAACATTTCACTTATCACATTTTCCTACAGATGTTTCTACAATAATAAAATGACCTTGAGAGTTTTTTGCAAAGTAATAGTATAACATAATTGAGAGCGAGATCTACAGATGAATTTTGGCAGAATATTCACTCAGCGTTTGGGTATAATAAAACTCACCTTGCACCATCTGAAAAAAACCCGCATGCAGGAAATATTTTTGTTTAGCGATTACAACTTGGAAGTAAGAATATCTAGCATTATAATCAGTTTTGGAAATAACATGAGTTTCAGGATGACATACAGCCCTAGTTTTGGCGATACATTTTAAATTATTGTTACGTTCGGAAGGACAATGTTATTTCACATTTTTTTTCCTGTTCGACTATTTTCTAAAGCTTCTAGCATCTTTTCTGTCATAGTTTATAAATACTCCATAAGCTGATGGTTGAGAAGTGACGAAGATTAAACTATGTAATAAGACAAGAAACGAAGATGATTAAGAAGATCACCGTTATTACAACAGGCATTAACCCCAAGAAGGAACGGATTATACAGGTAACTTTAAGCGAGACTATCTTCCGACTATACTATCATTCCTCAACAATAGGATGTAACCAGCTTTATCTTCTCATATGTTCATTAAGTGAAATTAACGGCTTTCCACAAATAAATACGATGAAGAAAAAGCAGACCAATATTATGTCATTTACGAGGAAATTCTCTATCAATGCACTTCATGTTTTGGTGAAACAAAGAAATGCTAATTGTTATTAGAAAGCAATGGCAAACATTAATTTGAAAAATGAGGCTTCATAAGGTTGATGATTAATGTTGTGACTTGCAAATGCTATCTAGTCGTTCAAGAATAAGTTTCTTTACAAAACAGAAAGTTCCGTATAGACGAGGATTCTAAATTAAGTTTTTTTTTTTTTTTTATTTCATATCCGTATTCGGGGTTGAGCAAATTTTCTGCAGCTGGGTGTTTCTAATTACGTATGACAAACTTGTAAGAATTAATCATAAATATACAAAATATGACGAATATATTAACAGGTATTTCGAATGCAAAAAATCATAAAATCAAATGATTAAAATATGGATGATCGCATCTTTAGATTTCTACCAAGATCTAAACAACCTCTGACAAGTTGACCCATCTTCTGATAGGCGTAACGGTATTAAGAACCCAATAGTGAATAAAACATTTATATGCTTAATATTTTTTCAGATAAGTAAGGCTGAAATTGAAAATACAATTTTCAGGGTCACTAGAGGTGCAAGTCCCAGAAATTTAAAAAGCAAAATACAAGATACCTATCATCAGTTTAAAAAGTCGGGGATCCCCATGTTACATTTTTCTCGGGTTTCATCGGCGTGTTCTTTACATATTTAAACTTGAAGTTACGTGGTTTTACCTGCAGAATAAATTACGGCTACGACAATGAATAATTTTGGTAGCTCGAGCTGGACTGGCAGGTGACTTTACGATCAATTTCTAACCGACCACTCGGGAATTAAAACCTTTTTCGGATTTGTACTTGAAATTCCTTCACACGAATCATGTCTGGTCATCGCCGCTATTCTCAGTAATACTGAGATTCCTTTCCTCTGAGACTTGAAAAGGCGTCACTTTATTCTAATGGACCTTTCATAGGTAATTTTCTGCTGATCTCTAGAGATTACGCAGTTCCTCGTTGGACAAGTCGATATCGTTCTCGGCTAGCACTTTGCTGGGCGTGCGTTCGATTCTCCGGCCGTCCAATGAAGAATTAGAGGAATTTATTTCTGGTGATAGAAATTCATTTCTCGCTATAATGTGGTTCGGATTCCATAATAAGTTGTAGGTCCCGTTGCTAGGTAACCAATCGGTTCTTAGCCACGTAAAATAAGTCAATCCTTCGGGCCAGCCCTAGGAGAGCTGTTAATTAGCTCAGTGGTCTGGTTAAACTAAGGTATACTTAACTTTTTTTATCTAGAGATTACGCAACGCTCTTTAGATAACATCTTGTATTTTGAAGCCAACACTTTCTTTCAGAGTATACTCGTATCTTTTCATTCCTTCATTCATTTTTAGCAGCTTATTCATTTATATTTACTTTTTTGTATTCATTTTTATTTACTGACGTGTTTTGTTGCTTCTAAATCAACGATTTTTTAAAAGTTTTCCTCGTGATTTCTTCAATTCTACTTATTTCACATAAGAGTATCATCTTCAATGGAAGTTGACTAATAAAGCTCAAGGCCGTCTGGGTTGACAGTATGTATTTTTACCTTGTGTTCAGTTGTATCCCCATTCTCTACAACTAGTTTCACCGCTAGAATTACTCTGATATAATAATAATAATAATAGGTAATTAGCCCTGTCATTCATCCAATTAAAAAAAATCTCTATTTATATGTTAGTCCTAACGCTAGCAAAATTCGGAAATATTTTCAAAATATTACTGGAATACTATTTTTAATAAACTACCATAATCTTAACTAACCATAGATCTACGTTCTACACTCTCCCACTTCAGCCCCTTCAGTGTTGCAACTGCCGTAAAAACAGCCGATTCACAAACTGTCACGTTAAGTGATGGTTTTGCGGGAACTGCTGGTTCCCCGCTCGTTCCCTTTTGTGGATTGCTGCCTCCTTACCTTCAAGTTTTTTTTGTTTTGATGTTTTCGTGGTGAGCTGCCGTTTTTCTGTCTTCAGTCGGGTCTGGTAGGGTAGCGAAGGTAGCGGCAGTGGCAGCAGCAACAGGTAGTTTTTGGAGTCGACATTGGTCGACTTTTTGAGCAGCAAATTGGAGCACGTCTAAAGTGGAGCATGACGTAGAGGTGGAGTGTGACCATGAGTAGTCGTGTGACCACGAGCTGCTCATCCTGATGACAGCGTGAGGCTGTCCTGACGTCTCCATCGGGGTTTTTCTGGTTGGTGGGTTTTGTCCCTGGTGCACAGCCTGTCTTGGTGCCCTGATGGAGGACGTATGTTTGATATTTTTTTCTGCCTGCTGTTGTTTATTTTTGCCTTTTTTTTTTTTAAAGCTACTTTTTGTTTATAAAGTTAATTG
>NC_089745.1:29765960-29778460 GCF_040412425.1 Macrobrachium rosenbergii | reverse complement strand
ATCAAGCTACGAATTGAAATGATAAAAACATTACGATTCTTATAATAAAATTCATAATAATACAGCAAAAAAAAACTTTAAAAATTATAAAAACATGTTTAAAAGAGTTAATACAAAAATAAAATAAAGCAAAATACAGATTTTAAATCACAAAAATGGAAGGTACAAAGGCACAATAAATTCACTAGCCAATATACACACCAGTAAAACGCAGACTAAACGCAAAAGTAAGGTTATAGCCACAATTCTAGCCAAAGAAGGTTTCATCATGAAGAATACAGTACTTCTAAAATATCGAGGACTGAAGCAAACTGAGCAGCCGTTTAAACAGAAAAATCTTCAGTATGTAAAGGGGGGTAACCAGTATCTTCGCTAATGTTCTCTAATTGCACTATAATTAGGTCTTGGAAGACGACTGCCAGTACGAATAGACTTACAGAGGTGTTCAAACCATCTCATCTAAGCTGATCCGGTAGTTCTACCGACATAAGTGGCATCACAACCACTACACTGCCATTTATAGATCAGGTTGAACAGAGGGGTCTTTAATTTTAAAGAAATTACCTAATCTATTTTGCAAAATGAAATATATTTTGATATCTGGCCGTGGGTAGCAAATCGATAAAAGAGAGTTTCAGTAAAGGTTACAAGTAAATAAATAATGGCTTTCTTTACATTAGCGGTAGTTTCGGGTTGTTTGTTTACATACAATTTCGAGAGTTGTATCCCAATAAATGTATTCACGTAATTCAACGGATAGCCATTGCTTTTTAAAAGTGACCGTAGAAATTCCAATTCTTCATGCAAACCCAAAAAACTAAAACATATTTTATATGCTCTGGTTACTAATGTAAATATCAAATTCATCTTATATTTCAAAAGTTTAGCGGAGTGAAACTTGGACATAAGACCTGTGAAAGTATGCTTTCTAAAGACTGAAGTGTTAAATTTATTATTTAGATTTTTTGCCAGAATATCTAGAAAAGGAAGCTTATGATTATTTTCGTTTTCAGAAGTAAATTCAATATTGATATGCTTATCATTAACGTGTAGCATAGGCATGAGTAAGAGGGTGCTTCTACAAACTTACTAATTTATTCAAGAGGTCAAACAGACAGGTCAAGAGCTCTTGTGAGCGGAAATGTAGTGTCTGACACGAGGCAAACAAAACAGAGATTAACATTCATTCAACTGTGTTTGTCTGAGAATGGAAAATAGTACATAATTCTATACACAAGTTACAGACAGAGTTCTGATAAATATAGCTGGAAAGCTGACATTGTATTACTTCCAGTAGGCTGCGTTTCTTATACATGAGTGCTCGGCATGTATGTCAGGAGATCCTCGTTGTGAGGAGTGGTTGCTGGCAGGGTATAAGTCCAAGCAGCCAGGTAAGATGGACGATCATGCAGATCCATGTGAGACCCTACAGGACTGCCCCCTTTAGAGAGGCCTATGGTTGTAGGTCGGCGTCTGGGAGGTATGCTGGTTTAAGTTGATCGATGGAAACCCTGACAGTTCTGCCATCAACTGTCATCTGGTAGGCTTTGTCTCTTCTTTGTATGACCTGGCTTGGTCTCGAGTAGGCTGGGGAGACTGGGGGGCTCTGTGTGCGTCCACTTGTATGAACGTGTATTTCACGTTCTGCAGCTCGTTGAGGATGTACAGTTTTTTGGTCGTGTCATAGGTTGTGTTGGCTGGCATTATCCGTTCTAATGCTTTACGGATGTCGGATGGAATGTCAGGCTCGTTGGATGTTGATAGACAGGGTAACTCATATGAGCATTAATATTGTGCGCCATACGATTTGGATGAACTTAGTGGGAAAGATGTTCATGTCACTTCAATGATCCATAAATGACTTATGGCAATTGTAGTAGCTCAGCACAGGACAGAGGGGGATTAGTGTGCCTAGAGACTTGATGGGGGAATGTATTGCCCCGCTCTGTCCCATGACATCTTTTTATTTAATTGCTCATAAATATACCCAGGGATTACTGTTGGTTTTAGTTCTTATCTTTTATGATAGCATGGCAGCTATAATTATAATTTTGCAAAGAAAAGTGCAACGACATATTAGGAAAAACATGTATACCTCACAAAATGTTACTGCATCTTCCCATCTCAGTAAATCTCATAAATATTTTACAACAAACGTATTCAGAATTTGTTACTGATTTTAGTTCTTATCTCTTATGATATTGTGTGAGCTGTAATTATAATTTTACAAAATAAAATAAAATAAATTATTAGTAAAACATGTATAACTAGGTAAAATTAACATATTTTTATGACTGGCCCACACAGGGTTGTAAATAGCCACTTTGAACTTCTTGTGGAAGGAAGGGAATAATTTTTAGAATGTTTTTTCTTAACCACGTGCATTTGCATATCTTCCTCTTTCCAATGGCGCATTTTTTTTCTCAAATTGGCCAACCTTAAAGTTTGCCTTGTTTGGGGTGTGCTTGATATATATTTAGCCCGTCCCTCAAGGGTTAATGCTTGTCCGTACAGGGCTTCTGCTGGAGAAGTGTCGAATGCTGCATGTGGTTACGTTCTCAGGCCTGTTAGGACCCAAAGTAACTCTTTTCTCCAGCTCCCGCCTTGACATCTGGCAGTGAGTGATGCTTTCAACGATCAGTGTAGCCTTTCCATGATGCCACTGGCTTCAGGGTTGTAGGCCATTGTATATACTATCTTTGTCCCCAAACTATCTGTGAGGGCGTGCCATAAACTGCATGTGAATTTGACCCCCTATCACTCGTGATGATTTGTGGGACTCCATGTCTGCTGACCCATCCAATGAGAGCTTTCACACAGCTCTCCGCCGTCTGTTGCCATACTGGTATTGCTTCTGGCCACATGGTATTTCTGTCCATGACGTGAACAGGTATCTGTACCCCTCAGAGGTGGGTAGGGGGCCCAATATGTCGACATGGATGTGGGCGAGATGGCAGTGTGTTGTGTGGAACTCTCCTATTCCACTCTTTACGTGCCTCGTTAAAAACTTTTGACACGGAAGGGATTCTCTCATCCACTTTTTGATGTCAGCTTTCATTCTGCACCAGATGTACCGTTCTGCTACAATTCAGGCAGTTGTGTGGCCTGATGGGTGGGACAGGTTGTGGCCTTCCTTCTGAGACCTGCTGACAGGTAGGGGTGAAGGTGTCTGATACTTGTTTCGCAGGTGATGGTCGTCTCTCCGTTGTTGATAGATAGGTCACTCCACATGAGGGTGGGGTTGTCCCGCCACAGTCACTGTAGGTCCACATCGTCTTTTTGCACCTCTGCTATTTCAGGATAGGCTATCATGATCTGGACGGTGTTGGTACAATTTCCCGACAGTGGAGGATTGGTCTGCTATTGAGACAGTTGACACTGCTGCCGTGTTGGCCATGCGTCTGTGGTTTTTGTGACAACATGTACCAAGGGTTGGTGATCTGTTTGTATGACAGACTGCCATCCTTCAATCATGTTGTGGAAGTGGTGGATGGCTTTGTGGACTGCCAGGAGTTCTCTATCAAACGTGGAACACTTTTGTTCTGCTGCCATTAACTTTCTGCTAAAAATGCCAATGGTTGACGGCCATCATCTGTGTCCTGCTCCAGTACCGCACCCATTGCAGGAAGATTAATGTGGCTGTAGAGGTTATTGCTTGCTCCGCTAATAAAAATGTGTTATCTTGAATGATAGACCAATACAATTTTTTGGGTTTCCCTTTTAAACAATTATATATTAGGCTCATGACTTTAGCAAAATTGGGTATAAATAGATGGTAGTAGTTAATTAGTCCTGGAAACTCTTGCACTGCTTTGATTGTGTTTGGTATCGGGATGTCAGTGACTGCTTTCACTTTTGCTGGAGGGGTTTGATGCTGGCTGGGCTTATTTATTTGATGTCTCAGGAATTCGTCATTTTTGCCCATTCACATTTGTCTTCCTTTACTACAAGTCCATTCTCTTTGAGTATTTGATGTCTTTTATGTGTTGCTTAAGGTTGGGGCTAAATACCAGGATGTTGTCGATTACTTTGAAAGTTGTCCCCACATTCCGAACGCCAAAGCAGCTGTTTGAACGTGGTTGGTTTATTTTATTTTTGTTGCTAAATACCAGGATTCCAAAAATGTTTTCTGCATCATCGACCATTATAGAAATATATCGAATGTTATTGTTGATGTTATATGTTCTGCTACCACAACACAGAAGGTGAGGTTGTCCAAAAGCTTGTCCATTAGTCTTTGGAAAGTTGCCCCCACATTCCGAAGGCCAAAGCAGCTGTATGTGGAAGCTTGAACTTGTGATTGTTACGTGCTGAAGGGAGTGATAATAATCCCATCATCTAGTCTGATCTTCTCTGTATGTCTTTCTCCAAAAGTCTACTGGAACTTGGGAATGTATCCAAGTCTTCAGCAAATCTATTTTGGGAGTAAAGAAATGAAGGAAGCTTTAGTGGCCTCCAGTATCAGTTCATTTGGTTGGTGACATCTAGAAAATATGTTTGGCAACAGGTATCTGTCAGGCTTTTACTTTTAACAAATACCTTTCAAGACATCTAGCTTGAACCAACCGACAGTCTGTGATTTTTGAATTCAGTGGCATAAATACCGCCAAATAAACAAAACATTCTTTCCGGTTTTGGTACCATGTGGAGGGGGGTGCCCATGGGCTGGCATCTTTCTTGCATATTCCTGCCTTTTCCATTTCCCTGAATACTTGTTTGGTGTGGGCAAATTTTGCCAGGGCTAAATGTCTGAAGCAGGTGTGGAATGGGTGACCTTTTGTTTCTATGTGGTTCTGGATGTTGTGTTTTGCTAGTTTGGTTAAGTCGTGCTGCAGGTCGTCTTTGAAGACCTCAGGGAACCCCTGTAGGAGTCGTCTTATTTCTGGTGGTGGGGTGGCTGATGCGATGGGTACGGTTTGCCGTATCTGCTGTTGTGGTGGTGATGTGGGGCGGTTTTCAGGATCAGCTGTTTTGATGCCACATCCACCAGTAGGTTGTGTTGTTTTGGGAAGTCTGCTCGTAAATGCGGTGATGAAAGTCCAGCTCTAGTCTTTCCCGATGAATGAAATGACAATTTCATTGTCCATCCCACGTATATTTTGAGTGAATATGTGGAAGTTGGTGGGTGGGGTGGGGTTGAGTCATTCATGCGGGCTGGCTGACACGAACGATTTGTATGCCCTTGTGTTGACGAGGAATTCTGTGTTCAACCTCAAGTCCTTTATGAAGAAGCATGTTGATCCTTTGCATTCATACCTGGAGAAAAGGCAGAGGTAAGCAGGCACAGCTTTTCTTACGAGGAAACCGGTCTGCTCAACACTGATGTTTAGTTGTTTGGGTCATGGATGCAACCCTCTTGTACGTATTTTGAAAACAGGCAGCCTTTGTTACATTTGTATGCCTTTTTTCCAAATCTCCAATGGAAGAAGCACATTCCCTCTGGTGGTTTGTTTTTCTTTTGTCTGGTCTTCCCCTTGATGAACTGTTTGGGGAAGCTATGTTTGTGGACGGGGCCAGCCAGTCCCTCTGGGTCGCTATTGAATTCCATGTCCGTTGACTGCTCAGACCATCATGCTGCTGCTGCTATGGGTGGCTGGGTGGTCTACACTGTTTTGTGGGTCATGTGTACTGAGTCGACCAATTTTAGGAACTCTTCAATGGGCATGGTGGAGGCATTGGGCATGGTCGCCACTGTTTGGTGGGGCAGTTTTGTGAGGAGGACCTTTCTCATAAGGTCCAAGGTTGACTTGGGTTGGCTGTCAGTGGCGGGTAGTGTTATCAGCAGCTGCAACTGCTTGCAGACGTGCAATGGCTGCTCGTCTCCTATGGTTGCCCCACCATTGGCCAGGAATTTCTTGGCTCTAAGGGTGGGTGGCATGCTGAGGGATGACTTCAGCTGATCCTTCAGTGGTTCGTAGGTGACGGGTCTGAAGTTCGGCGAGCCCCCTGTTACTTTCTCGAAAACGCTGTCTGGCTGGAATTCGAGGATGGTGTCTGCTGTGTGTGCTGAGGTAATTTTCTTGGATCGGAAGATTGTCTCAGCCCCGAAGAACTAAGCTTCTGGGTTGTGGAGCATGAATGGGGGCAGACGTATGGAGGTGGCGGCAACAGTGTCACTGGAGAGGCTGTCATCATTGGGGTTGGCTGGGCTGGTCATCTCCGTGGTCACCAATGCAGTGAAGGTGTGGGTAAGAGGTTGTATCTACAACTTACTAATTTATTCAGGACAACAAACAGACAGGTCAAGAGCTCTGGTGAGCGGAAATGTAATGCCTGACATGAGGCGAACAAAATAGAGATTAACATTATTCAACTGTGTTTGTTTGAGAATGGAAAATGGTGCATAATTCTATGTACGAGTTACAGACAGAGCTCTGATAAATATAGCTGGAAAGTTGACATTATATTGCTTCCAGTAGGAAAGATACACTTGACATGACATGATTATGGACGATAGTATACATTAAAAAGGGTGTATGCTGTTGGCTGCGTTTCTTATGCACATGTGCTCAGTGTGCATGTCAGGAGATGTTCATTGTGAGGCTTGGCTGCCTGCAGGGTATGAGTCCAGGCGACCAGGTAAGATGGACGATTGTGCAGATCCATGTGGGACCCTACAAACACATTCCAAAAAATGAGGAATCTGGTCACAACCATTAAAAATTACAAAGGCATCATCAACCTCCTGTACAGTGTGGGCTTAAAATCTAAAGGACAATCATGCAGCCATATTTGCTGCATAAAACACAGTAAAGCATTTGCTATGGGTCAGAAAAGAAGTTGGAGCCTAAGTACTCCACACCAGAAGTTTTCCCTGGGCAGGCTTCTGAAGGCTAACATACCAGTGAATTGTACCCAACTTCCTGACCCATCAGTGGATTAGTCGCTACCATTTCGTTCAAATTACCCCTTTGCTGTGAAAGATGATGGACATAATGAACCCATGAGCATGTGTTTCACAGAAATAAATTTCTGATTCACACTGGGTACAAGCCAAAGATCGTCCTATACCAGATCCCATGTTTACACCATCAGTTTGCCTATATAATAAACCGTTAAACAAAAAGTAACACTCTTTGGTAGCTAAGACTAAAAGTGCCTTTAAGTGCGATGTGCTAAACCCACTGACAGTAATATTATTTTAAAAAGTTCATTTAGGCAAATGTTAATCGTCTCATCCAGTGGAATTTGAGTAAACAGAGACTTCCCATCAAATGACGCCATAGTACATTTATAAAAACTTCAGTTTCTTAGGCAGTTAATAAAATGAAAGGAGTCATTTAAGGTATACTCATTTGTACTCCATACCTGAGTTTTTTTCCCAGGCAGGCTTCTGAAGTCCAACATACCAGCAAAATTTTACCCTACTTCCCGACCCATCAGCAAGTCAGTCGCTAAGATTTCATTCAAATTACCAATTCACTGACAGATATGATGAAAATAATAAACACATAAGCAGGTGTTTCACAGAAATAAATCTCTCACACCGAAACGAGCTTCAGCCTCCTGAGTGACAGGCCAAGGCAGCAGAGAACAACATACCAAGATCATAAAAGTAGTTGGGACCTAAGTACTCCATGCCAGAAGTTTTCCCTAGGCAGGCTTCTGAAGCCTTACATACCAGCAAATTTTACCCAACTTCCAGACCCATCGGTGAATTAGTCATGGCCATTTCACACAATGAACCCATGTCCACGTGTTTCGCAGAAATAAATTTCTGACTCACACTGAGTATGAACCTCGGTCTCCTGAGTGAGAGGCCAAAGAGGTAGCAACTTACACAGGTTTTTCCTGGGCAGGCTTCTGAAGCCTAACATACTAGTACTTAGGTTCCAACTTCTTTTTATAAGCTATGGTAGGAAAGTTACTACTGCCTTGGCCAATCAGTCAGGAGACCAAGGTTCGTTCCCAGTGTGAGTGAGAAATTTATTTCTGTGAAACACTTGCTCATGTGTTCATTATTTCTATCATATCTTCCAGTGAAGAGGTAATTCGAATGATATGGTAGCGAATGACTCACTGATGGATTGGGAAGTTGAGTAAAATTCACTGGTATGTTAGGCTTCAGAAGCCTGACTGGGAAAAACCTCAGGTAGGAGGGTACCGAAGTTCCAACTGCCGAGTGACAAGCCACCACCACCTTTTGAAAGGTGTATATAAATATTTTAACAGGCTATTGAGAGAGTTTTCATTTTATACATGGAAATACATTTATGTGCTGTCCTCCTATCTATCTATCTGTTTATCTAGAGTATATCTAACTATATATATAATATATAAAATCATATATATGTACACACACACATACACACACACACACACACACACACACACACATATATATATATATATATATATATATATATATATATAGATAGATAGATAGATAGATAGACAGATAGATAGATAGATAGATAGATAGAGATATACTGTAAGGTTAAGTATATCTTAGTTTTACCAGACCACTGAGCTGATTAACAGCTCTCCCAGGGCTGGCCCGAAGGATTAGACTTATTTTACGTGGCTAAGAACCAATTGATTACTTAGCAACGGGACCTACAGCTTATTGTGGAATCCGAACCACATTATAGCAAGAAATTAATTTCTATCGCTAGAAATAAATTCCTCTAATTCTTTATTAGCCGGCCGGAGACTTGAACTCCGGCCTAGCGAGTGCTAGCCCACAACTCTACCGATTCGCCCAACGAGGAACTGAGATATACTGTAGTGTGTAGATAAACAGATAGATGAATAGGAGGACGACGCATATGTGCTTCCACGTATGAAATGAAAACTCTCCCAATAGACCATTAAAATATTTACATACACGTTTCAAAAGATTGAGTTGTCTGCCACCGTCTGAATCTGAAAGGCCAAAAGCATCACAGCAGAGTGACAAAAGCTGTTCACTTGTCATGTTACAATAAAATTGTCGTTAATAGGTGTCGTTCTGCGTTTAGTTACTGAGCTTTCAATAGAAGGCAGAGTATCAAAGGACATGCAGAAAATAAACAGTGAAATTGGACGCCTTAAGACGACTATAAACAAAGACTGTCTTTTGGGAGGAGAATGTAATCCCTTTTACCACAGTAGATTAAATACCAAATGTCTAATTTACTGCCCAGGTTGCAGACGAACAGTGAATTATATTGTGCCGTGATTTACACGTTCAGACTCGCCTGGAATCAAACCGGAAATCTCTTGCTTTTGCGGCAAGCATCCTAAGAACTCTGGATTACGAGTAAACATGTACACACATAAACACACACTTAATAATTCCCTTTGGGTTTAAGTCATTCTCAAGGCAAAGTGAATTTGATAATAAAGGGTACTTGTAACCTGATTGTTGAGAGTAAAAAAATTCACGGGTAAATTTGTAACAAAACTATCATATATATATATATATATATATATATATATATATATATATATATATATATATATAGAGAGAGAGAGAGAGAGAGAGAGAGAGAGAGAGATATTGAAAATGAACAACGTTTCTTAATGCAAAAGCCGATGAAACTGGTAACTGGGACACAGCTGACTATGTCAATCCTATATGAAACATAAAGAAGGGTGTAGGAAAAATGGTAGGCCTAAAGCTAAATGAGTTCATGGAAGCATGAGAAAACTTTATCCTGGAGGAGTGTCCAAAGCCTGATAACAGAAATTTAGTCCATGCCAAGGATGCTATGATTTTGATCTGTCTCCTTAAAGAATGAATTTTAACATTTTCTTTTTTTCTTTTTCAATAATCAATATCGCCAAGAGAACCATTAACTGAATGCTAGTGGGGATACAAGTCTGAATCTAGATTTAAAATATTGTTAATCTATGTTTGTTATTATCAACGATGAGTATTTTAGAATACAGGAACTCCCTGCGAACAGTGACAGAAGACGCTTTCTAGTTTGAATAACATCTTTTTATCCAATTTTTTTCTTCTTCTAAAACCAGGACTTGATAAACTTCCATGCGGAGAGACAGATGTAATCTGCTTTGCCATTTAAATGAGAGAAATTTGTTAAATGTCAAAGTTACAGAAAAATACCCTTTTTGGTGTCAAGTGTCACTCGGCTCAACACCATTCCCAGAAATGACCAAAGACCACCGTCCTGTCTCCTTTTTTCGGAAAATTTTCGAACAAAAAGGAAAATAGTCCCTACACGACAGAAAACTTACAAACAACTAACTTGGATATGGTGAATTAATTTCACCTGAAACGGTAACGATGTCAAAGCAAGTCAAAGCTGACGTTAACGTTAAAAATCTCTTATTTCTTTGAAAATAAACAAAAACGCAAATATGAATACACAATATAAGAAGGCCCATAAAACACTATTTAAACGTTGCAACCATATATTTCGGGCACTTGCTTCTGTGTCCCTGTTCACTGGTAGAATATGGACAGATGAAATGTTACATTTCATCTGTCCATATTCTACCAGTGAACAGGGAACAGAAGCAAGTGCCTGGAAATATATGGTTGCAAACGTTTAAATAGTGTTTTATGGGCCTTCTATACTCATATTACACTGTGGTATTACAGGAAAAGACATTCATATATATATATATATATATATATATATATATATATATATATATATATATATATATATATATATATATATATATATATATACAGTATACATTATATATATATATATATATATATATATATATATATATATATATATATATATATATATATATATATATATATATATATACACACACACACGCACACACACATACACACACACACACGCACACACACACACACACACATATATATATATATATATATATATATATATATATATATATATATATATATATATATATATATATATAGTAGGCCGTAAATATCGCTTAAAATCGGCTTGACTTTATCTTTGGCACTATTTACAACCATGGATATGTATAATTGATTAGTGCATCTGCCCCGGCCATGATTCGAAACTGTCTTTTGGTTTAGATTCTCGATTTATATATTCGGCTATCAAGAGAGATATAAGTTGATTTCAACTCTGTTGTATATTCCTGTCGACTGTCTATCAGTTTCTTGTAAATAATGCTTATCGGATACGTATGCACATATTGCATTCATTATTTCCAAACAACAGTTCTCTCATTTTCTAACTCTCATATTATTCTCAAGGCTAAAGCTCTGAGGGAAATACGAAGATCACTGAAAAATTGTACCTTTATATTTTTCTACCAACAGCTGTTTCAGCTAACATCTAAAGGCAACACTGAATCTACAATGGAACTACATTTCGATGTACAGTTTAGTAAAGTCAATAATCTATATATATAAAAATGGATATATGTATGTGTGTGTGTGTGAATGTATGTTCCAGCATAGCTCTGAAACGCATTGAGCCATTTCAACCAAACTTGGTATACATATGACACTATCTAGAAAAGAATACCGGGGGATAAGACACCACTAGCATCAAAGGGCACCAAAGGGGGTGATGGTGGGAAGGGCTTCCGTGAAACTGCGCTGGTTCTGCCCGTAGAATTAGTAACTACATTAACTTTGCGGGTTTATCATACCTCATTTCGGTATACTGTACATATCACTTCCTATCTGGAAAAGGATACTGTGGGGGTAAGAAAACACTGGTACCGGGGTGGGGGTGGGAAGGGGGTGACATGTAAAAATAAAAAAAAATGACAGATATTAGTGTCTAATCCATAGGTTACTGAGATGAATGGTGACACTCCCAATGCCCTTTAAGTCCGAGTTCAGCCCCGATAGAAAGGGGGGTGAAAAGGGGTGAAAAATAAAATGTACAAAATGACAGATATTAGTGTCTAATCCAGTTTTCGAGGTCACTGAGATGGATAGTGACACTCCTGATACCCTTTAAGTCCAAGTTCGTTCAGCCCCGATGGCGGGGTGGGGGATGAGAAGTGGTGAAATATAAAGCAATGTAACTGAAGCAACTATCTTAATAGGAGAGAGAGAGAGAGAGAGAGAGAGAGAGAGAGAGAGAGAGAGAGAGAGAGAGAGAGTTTACTGGTTGTTATTCAAGAGTTTTCCTGGGCAGCACCAGGTTGGTCAGCTAGTGTGTGTGTGTATATATATATATATATATTTATATATATATATATATATATATATATATATATATATATATATATATATATATATATATATATATATATATATATATATATATATATATATATATCTAAAAATATATATATATATATATATATATATTATATATATATATATATATATATATCAAGAGGTCTCTCTAAAAAAAAGTTTGTACAAAGAGAAATATAGGGAAAATTAACCTGTAACGTTGCCAGTTAATAAAAAATTAATCTGTTCATCATCACTGGAGTGGAGATTACTTAAAAAAAATTTTACTCTTGGTGTTAATAAGTTATCTCCCTTGTGATGGACCCACATATATAAGCATACGCGAATTGCTTGGCTATGTTCATGATCAGAAGAAGGCCTAATATTGGAGTAAATG
>NC_089745.1:29750960-29760960 GCF_040412425.1 Macrobrachium rosenbergii | reverse complement strand
ACACACAGGGTGTTTCAAATTACAGGTCCCCCTCTACAGCATAAACTAAAATTGATATGGACAAAAACAAAAGTAATTCAGAACAGGTATTTATTTAAGTTTCTCTCTGAGTATTTAATATTTTGTGTGGCCTCCATCTGCCTGTACCACAGCTTGCATTCTTGAGGGATATGATGTCTTTTGACTCCCGATGACAGTCATATGGATTTTTGTTCCAGTTTCTTTTAACAAAGGATTCATCTCATTTAATGTATTTAGCTATCCAGGAACGTGAAATGAAGGATGCACCAGCATCCCTGGCCTCTCTGAAGGTTATAGCCCGGATTCGGTCAATCCATCTGATTTCCTCCGAGTCGTTAGCCATGGCTGTATCTAACTCCGTCACTCAGTCTGGAAATACAAGAAATGTGAAATGAAAAATAGCTTGATAGAAACTTAAAATAATGTACTTGGAGATAGGCTATAGCAGAAAACTTCAAAACTTTCCATTTGTTCTGTGGAGGGGGAGGCTCTAATTTCAGAAACACCTGGTGTGTATATATATATATATATATATATATATATATATATATATATATATATATATATATATATATATATATATATATATATATATATATATATAATTATATATATATATATATATATATATATATATATATATATATATATATATATTGTGAGGCTTACTGCCTGTTTTGTCTATGGAACAGTTGTTCCCTTGTTGAGAGTGCACTCCTTTTCCCGGTGGTGATTATTTTTCTATATACAGAGTTTACATCTGTTGTGTTCGCTTTGGTAGCGACAGTCAAGTCTGGGTAATCATCGAGTCAGGGTCCAGACAGTGTAGCAGCATGGACAGGTAGTACAGTAGTTACCTGTTGGCCCCTACAGCATTTGAGGATGAGAACTTCGTTCGAGTTCGAGGATGAGTTGATGACTAACCCTAGTCATCTGTGGAGAGGAGGCATTCCTCTGGGACAGCAGTTTGGCTGTCACATCGACTCTGCTGTGAATGTCAGTGTTTCATGGAGATGTTCCTGTTTGCCGTCATGGGGCGGTTTTGACTTCACAGCAGTAGTTTGATGGTCATCCTCGACGACCTTTGATGGTCTATCCTGTGACACTTGTTAGTGGTCTTGACATCTCTGGGGAAATGGTTTGCACTGTAGGAGGATTGTTAATTATCATTACCGATGTTTTATGTATTGAGTAATTGGTATTTATGATAATTTTCATTATTTGTGCTGCTTTATTGATCTGTTATTTGTATTTTTGGTTATACCATTATTCATGTTAATTGATGTAACTTTTAATCATTATGCTGTCTGGAATGTTTGTTTTCTTGATGTTGCTGAAGTGCTGTTCACTTTTATATGGTATTTGTTACTTTTTGCTTGTGTGGTTGTTTTATTTTAAAGTAACTAATTTTGCTACATCTTTATTTGACTGACTCTTTGGTTGTTTGATGTATATTTATTTACTTACGCCAAACTTGACTCAACTGTAAATATGTACATATCTTAATGTTAATAAACTAGTATTAAGGTTATTCTGCTCGTTTTGCTGTTCCCCTTTCCCCGTTGTCTGTCTCAATTTCTGCCAGTCATTCCAGTCCCGATATTTTTGTTTTAAAGAACCTGCTGAACCGACTGCAGGTTCATTACAATATATATATATATATATATATATATATATATATATATATATATATATATATATATATATATATATATATATATATATATAGCAGAAAACTTCAAAACGTTCCATTTGTTCTGTGGAGGAGGAGGCTCTAATTTCAAAAGAACCACATGGCCGATCATATTTGACCTAGAAATCAGAGCCCGGTTATCAACATTCCGATCTGTCCTTTTTTACCTGGAACAGATATTGAGATGACACAGATAAAAGGGGCCAGTAGGAGACTTAATGCCACTCCCTTAATAAGCTTAGCCCAACTAAGCTTCTTAAACAGACTTTCTAAAGGCAAATTAAGCTGCCTGAATTGTCTTACCTCCGCAGGAAACCTGGAAAGAGGCTGAACACCTGGCGGATGACACACCATGGCCCGATGCAGCTGGAGCCCTTATAAGGGAAAGACAGCAGTACAGGCAGGCAGTTATTTGTGAGGGCAGAAGCCATGCAGTAACAGCACACGGGCAAGCGGTAACTTTGCTGAGAGAATATTTCTCCCCCGTCTGACTCCAGACTCCAGTCATCCTCGAGGGCACCACCATACGTGTGATCTTCCCTTGTCCTTTGCCAGAGTCCCGCTTCCCCTAAGGTAAAGTGCGAGTGAAGACTTTCAGTCATGATCGTTTGCCCTTTAGAAAGCTTGGAGTACCAGCATTTTACTTCTGTCCTTGTGCCAGTTTATCCAGTACCATTTCCAATGTCCTGTGTTCAAGTGTAAAGTGGTCATTCATTCCTCGAGTCTTTGGCACCCTCAGTGCAAACTCGAGTCATATTCAGTGTTAAATTGTTCCTTTACTGGCGTGTAATGTGTAAATCTCTCTTGCAGAGGGACATATTCACAGTGGACTCATCTTTGGCTATGCCTTGCCTTTAACCAAGACTCCAGTAGAAGGATCTTCAGGCGTTGCAAACCCTTTATCAAGTTACTTATCCATTTTTCCTTCAAATGCTTGCTTTTGTAAATATAATTCTTTAATTTATCCCAAGTGTTTATGTAACATTTCCTTATGAAGTAAAGTCTTCAGCTCCTAAATTCTCCCCTTTTTCTTGTTTTTTTTATGATTTCCCTTTACACAAGTCAGAACTCCAAGGCTAATTAAATAAAGTTTCTGTTGCCGGCCTGTAAAATACCATAAACCCATGGAAATATGTAAAATATATATATATATATATATATATATATATATATATATATATATATATATATATATATATATATATATATATAATACACACACACACACACATATATATATATATATATATATATATATATATATATATATATATATATATATACACAAAAAGAAAAGGAAAACTAACAAAGACAAGACAGCGCCAAGAAAAAACTTCCTTGGTGGAAAGCGAGGAAGGATGGCTGTTTGTTGTTTTGTTGTGTCCCAAAAACCCAACCGTCTTAGCAGCTTATAGGTTAGCTTAGGGACCTATCCAACAGGGATAGCCCACCATTAGTCAGGGTGTCCTGTAACCTCATTTTTCTCTGAACTATGTATTGGTGAGTTCTTGTTATTTTTCAGACTGCCAGCAAGCTGCGAAAGAATGGTTGTTTATCACAGGCAAACCCCCCTCCGCATTTTTTGACCCAGGTCAGAGAGAGGGCACACAAGCGGCAGTGCCATCACCTAATGTGCATATGGTATAACTGAACACCATTTCAGTGGAGGAAGTGTTAATTTCATGTTTAGGTGTTGTACATAGACTGAGGAGTACTCAGGATAGCTGTGCTTTCTAGCTAGGGCCATTACACCTTGTGATGAGCCCTGGTTTGAGGGATTAGTGGGTTCTTTCAGCTATGCTGGGTCTTGGCAGTGGGGATGTATGCTACTGTACAGTGTAAGTTTGATAACAGCAATTTGGCTGAGGTAGTCCATATTTAGGAGGTGAAACCTGCACCTCGGCCTGGGGTAGTGTCATCAAGAATACCAAAACAGTTGACCCAGCTGGCAAAAACTGGTTCTGTGCAGGTGCTAGCTGTTGCCTCCGTTATTACAATTGTCTCTAGCCATCAGGTGGTTTTTTCCGTAGTTGTGTAGACAGATGTACATTATCCAAACCAACTTAAGGGGAATACGGTTCCACTATGGTCAGATGGAGACGCCACTGCCAGACTCAGTTTGATGGATCACTTTGCTTCTTTTTAATATCTTTTTTTCCTGCATGCCATAAAAAACTTTCTGTCACCACTTCAGCTGCTGTGGCTTCAGTTTGGTGGAGTGAGCTTGTGGATGAGTTGAAATACTTTCTTTTGTAGAACTCTTGGCACTAGTGGGGAAGGACAAACCTCCTGGTGTTGCAGAGTATTGTCTTTCCTGTGGCACCAAAAGGAATATCTTACCAGTTCAGGTTATAGAGGTGCTATAGTCACATGTTTTGGGATCTTCTTGTTCGGCACTGGCTAGTTCTTTGTAGTTAGCTCCCAGTTGAACCTTTCTGATTTCTAGTCTTGATAATGCATTTGCCACAGGGTTCCTTCTGCCTGGAAAATGTTTTCTGTGCATCAAAATATGACAATGGCTGACAGTGTCGATGATGGACAGAGTATGCATCCTGATTTTTGGTTAGGGCATGGATGAGAGGCTGGTGATCTGACAGGATGGTGAAGGGTGTACCTTCTAGTAAGTGTCATAAATGCCTGGTTGCTAGATGTATGGCGTAGTTCTCTGTTGAATGTGATGTATTTGTTCTCTTTTGCTGCCAAATCCCCACTGAAGAAACTGAGGAGTTTGATGGTGTTGTTTATTTTTTGCTCTATGACCACATCCATCAATGGTTAGTGTGAGTCTGGCTGGGAGTTATGAATTGCCAGCATCACGGCATCAGTGAATTGTTTCTTGGTTGCTTTGAAGGCATCCTGTTGGGCAGGGCCCCACATGTGAGTCTAGACATTGTTGCTAAAGTGTCATAGAGTGTGGCCATGATTCTGGCAATGTTAGGAAGGAATCTGTAAGCAGTAATTTACAATTCTTGTGCTTCCTTGTAATTATTTTATGGTTTTTGGTATTGGGTATTTCTGGACAGTTTACACCTTGGAGGGTAAAGAATGTATACTGTTCACAGATATAAGATGACCCAAGAACTCCATAGAGATGGCCCTGCATGACTCACTAGTCTGGGCAGATGATTAGGCCATTGTCCCATAGAATGGATGTCAAAGCCCTGATGTGTTGCTGGGGTTCCTCTCAGTTTCTGGAGAATATAAGTATGTCAATGAAACAGAAAACTCAGAAGTAGAGCTCACCCAGGATGCTGTTCATCAGCCTCTGGAATGAAGACCCTAAATTCCAGAGGTCGAGAGTCGAGTGCTGTAATTGAAGGTCTATCTCCTGAAAGGTGTGGTGAATTCCATTTTCAGGACATCTTGGTATACTGAACTTGGCAGTACCCTCTTATCAGATCAAACTTGTTGAGGATGTATGTGATGTCTACCATGTTGGGAAGCTGGAAGTGGCTGAGTTATGTTTGAAGGATGAGTCACCTTTAGCCTAAACATTCAGTTTCACAGGTGACAAACAGCAGAACTTGGAGTGGATTGAGGGACCTGTTGTTTTGAAATATAATGGAAGATGCTGTGTTTGGTGGATACCCAGGGATTCTGATGAAGTTCTAGCTGGGAAAAATTTTGGAACTCCTGCAAAGGGTATAGGTTGGTGTGCCTTACTGATTTGATGGGTGGCTGTTTGTGTCCCATGGAGAGTTGTGACATTTGGAAAAAAGACAGTGCTATAAGACAGCAATGGGGGACATCCAGGGGCAGTCCATAGTCCCCAAGAAAGTTGGCACCAAGTAGGAGCATGTAGATGAGAGTGATGATGGACTCCATCTGTATATACTTCATTCTTGTCAAGTGGAGGATAAGGTTTCAGTGGTTGTAGGATGCTATAGGGGTGCTACTGGTTGACACTAGCTGCAGTTGGATGTAAGGTGTTGTTAGCATTTGATTTTGATGCTGGCATTATTGGCCTGGAGGTACCTCTGCATCCACCAGGAACTTCTTGCCAGAGATGCCGTCGGAGGTGTAGATCTATCTGGCAGAGCAAGCATCTGGAGGTACTATGGCAGTCACCGTTGCTTCTTTGGGTGGTGGCTCTGCTTATTTTATCTCCAACTGCAACCAGGAGTGCAGTTTCTCGTCACTTTGTGATGACAGGTTCATAGTATGAGTGGTTGGTCGGCCCCTTTTCTGCTGCAGCTTGTACAGCAATCTGTGTATGACATTTACTTGTTTGTTGTGTATGGCATTTACTTGGTCGTTGTGGTATGAGGCTTTGGAGGCCTCTAGTAACTCATCTGCCTTCTTCAGTAGATCCACCATGCGCATGCCCCCGCCTTGTTAGCCTATGCTCCACTGGCCACACCTGAGTTCAGCTGACAAGGTCTCAGGGCACCCTCTCAATCATTTACTTTTGCATAAAATTCATCATCTAAACAATGGTGTGAGACACCACTCTTCCTTCTACATGCTGTATCAAAAGCATATCATATCTTAACAGTAAATCAGTATATACTAGGTATCATGTATTTGACTTAACTCAACATTGGTGGCTGCTTGTAGTGACCTAGCAGACAGCATGGTTCCTAGTCATACCCTATTTCCCTGCCCACACCAAAAGAACTTTCGATCTCCTCAACACACCACTGGGGGGCACATCAATGAAGGCATCCTTGGACAAGCTTGGGTACCTTCTCACACTACCTTAGCTCAACACAGCAAGCCACAGAAGGCTGACCTCACAAGGGAGAGTTGGCAGCACCATCTCTACTCCAGTAAATGAGCTGCCATACCAAATGCTGAAGGCATTCCCATGGCAGTCCTGTTCACAAAGGCATATGGTTTGCTGGAGGTGTGCCATAGTCTCGCAACACACTGCCAAAGCCATTTGGGAGACCAAGGACAAATACCACACAAGGATAACCATACAAACTGTGACAAAGGGCACCTCAAGCACGTGTCATCCATCATATATATATTCCATTTTTTGGGGAGAGTGGGGGAAAGTCCTATACAGGCTGTACTCCCTTGGCCATACCTAAGTTCATCAGACAAGTTCACTTGACACGTGCTTGTGTGTCACCAGCGTCACTGGAACCACCTTGTCTATGACAGCACTTTTTTGTCCATACGTTGCATCAAAAGCAGACCGAATCTCGACAATAAACCTGTATGCTCTGGGCAACCCGTGTATAACTTACCTTTACATCCTCCTCCCCTGGAGAATGTACATTGAAGAAGATAACTGTAAAATGGAAACTATGGGATACAAAAATCAAACTTACCAGAAAAAAGATGAGTTTTTCTCAAATATAAGTTACTTTATTTCTAGATAATAAATTCCTGCCCTGCTGAAAAAGGAAGAAAAATACTGAAAACTGAGAGTTCCTGCTTTACTGCAGTATATCGAAAAAAATTATTTTAACAAAATTTTCATAGTATAGTATTAACACGAAACAAAGGGTTCTCGTTTAACTAAATTGTCCTCCATCTGAATTTCAGAGGTGGGAAGTTTCAGTGTATTAATGAACATTAAAAAACATTTAAAAAGTATTCACGGAATAAGTGAAACAACACGAGAGAGAGAGAGAGAGAGAGAGAGAGAGAGAGAGAGAGAGAGAGAGAGAGAGAGGTGATGATATATAAAAAGCGAACTAATATAAGTTTACGTAAATATATGAGAAAATATGAATAAAAATGAAGAAATGAATAAAAACTCAACGTTTGGAAATTGTCCTTTTTAAGGTTTCTATTACAAGCTAAAAATTCTCTCTCTCTCTCTCTCTCTCTCTCTCTCTCTCTCTCTCTCTCTCTCATTCATTACTAATTCGATAAAAAGCAGACGAAGAGATTATGAATTTTCAATTTTATTAAGATATCGCAGGTAGAGAGGGCCTGATATATATTAGGTTCAAACACGCTCTCTCTCTCTCTCTCTCTCTCTCTCTCTCTCTCTCTCTCTCTCTAAATGGTCGTTTTCTCTCCAGATTAGATAAGGGACCGTTCCCTCCCCACTGAAAGGCTTCATTCATGATCTTAGCCGTTGGCAAAATCCAGGGGATATGAACCCAAATCTACCCTTCTGTTCACTACTTGTCCAACTCCACAATAAATCCCCGTTTGTTTGCGCGCGCGCACGTACGCGTATCCATCTTCGGCTTTCTTTACACTGTAAACGTGACCTAATTTAAAGGAGTCAGAGAGGAAATAATTCACGAACCGTTCACAAAGATGCGAATGGAGAGAGAGAGAGAGAGAGAGAGAGAGAGAGAGAGAGAATGTGTATCGCCTTCTTCATTCGAAGTCTTTATAAAAGAAAAGATTGAATAACTTTTTTGTTCCGACTTTCTTTCCAATAGTTTATTGAGGTGGCTCTGCTTTATACCGAAAAGAGAGGCAGATTCTGAACAGGCGGTGGAGAGGGAGACGCTGAGATGAGACAACGACGCAGAAGCGAATCATCTTGTCGATGGATTTCACAGTTATATTTGTCGTTCTTTGAGTTAACGTGAATGCGGGATGAACATCCAAACCCAAGGCCATTAGATATTTATCTTAGTTCTCGTTTATGTAACTTACAAACTGTAATAGTTAGACAAAAATTAATGCAATGTAACACTTACCTTAAGGATTCTTACCAATTTGTCTCTTTTTCGTTACTGATACGACACTTACTTATAACGACAGGCACACTAGCAAAATTAAGGCTATAGGACGAATTTTGATTTCTCGATGGTATAAAATCCACAGGCAGGAAAAACGCAAGCAAAGTCTAATTACAATTTCCCAAAAACTGAAGGAGGAGGATTTAAAAGAAGCCCAGAAAGGAATCGAGTAAAAGGGATGGAAGGATCTGAATCGATTCATCTTCTCTCATAATGGACCTCTCAATTTTCCCTGGGACTTAACCTTATTAAGCTTCCTTTCGCGAAGGCTTTCACGTTGTTAGCCTGGGACGCTAGTTGAATCAGCGCCTAATCAGCCTTAACAGAAATTAATATCGACGTTGCTAAAATTAATATTCGGAAATCACTGGTGGGAAAACTGATGTGAAAGCAATTTATTATACATAACTGAGACTGAGACGTGTAATGCCTACAGACCTCAGACCTCTCTCAGCAATCATCTTCCCTCGACAAGAAACGAAGGACTTCCCACGTATGATGTCGTCTTTAGACAAACCGCTGAGGACCGTGCGCATGTTCAAATATCATATCTCAAAAGCAATTAAACTGAAAACCAATTAGTCCTGACCCTGGTACCAGGGGCGTTGAATGGTATGATGAATTTCGAAGCGAGTTTCAATCAGATCTCCAAAGGACCTAAAGCGCTAAACGGTGAAATAAGACATGTATAAGAATAATAATTTAAGAATTACCATTGACGATCGTGTTCAAAATTTGCGAACTTGGGTTTGCACGCATTAAAAATGCTGATTGATGAAAATGTAAATAAAATCATTTTCAACTTTTTTTTTAATACATCTAAAACGATAGTTTAAGTCTGCATGTGCTATTTGATTATCTGTAATACTTAAAAACTTGTCGATGATAACGTTTTTGCACCAGAAACATTTTCTTCTGCTCTTAGGTGAAATATCGTGACAAATATGCGTGCGCGGATGGTTGTCAGTGTCGGCTTACTTCTTGATTTGACGATTTTATCCAGATTTAAAAGCGAAATGCCGAATTTCAATGGATTCTGATAACTGGGAATGAAAAATAAAAGCAAGCCTATATACATACACACACACACACACACATACATATATATATATATATATATATATATTTATATATATATATATATATATATATATATATATATATATATATATATATATATATATATATATATATATATATATATATATATTTTTATATATTATATATATATAATATATATATATATATATATATATATATATATATATATATATATATATATATATATATATATATATATATATATATATATATATATATATATATATATATATATATACACATATATATCTATATAATTATATATTATATATTATATATATATATATATACATTTTTGTTTGTCCACGATTAATTACATTAATTAATTAAACAATAGAATAAGCCTTAAATTGCACTCACCGTGGTACGTAAATAACAGTTAATACATGTAATGTCCAAAATTACATATAATACTAATGGTAGGTCGCCAACTGAAAACTGTGATCAGTACAAAAATATTACTTTATTGAAACCAACAAAAGCAATTTAATCAAAGAATACTGATTTAACTCTCAATAAAGAAAGT
>NC_089745.1:29688460-29745960 GCF_040412425.1 Macrobrachium rosenbergii | reverse complement strand
AAAATTTTCGTGGAAAAACGAGTGATTCCAAATCTTTTATTATTTTATATATTCATGGGGTAAGTGGATGAAGATGGTATCTATATGTCATTAAAGTTCGATTCTTAGCCAGACCCTGCAGATCGGAACATTGTTCACTGACATATTTATCTTGACAAGAAATATAACTGAAGGTGTGCGATAAAAATATACGAATTTAATGATTTTACAGCAGAAGCTAAAACTTTACGTATATATACATACATAAATAGCATCATTCTATGTATTGCTTCAGAACTGATATATATTAAAATTTCTCTTTGTCATCATGGTTCTTAAGTAAAACCTAAAATGAGAGTAACGAAGACAATATAAAATAATTTAAGAAAAAATGGCAAATATTCTAATTAATACTTCAAAGACACTCCGTAATCTGCCGTGCCTTATCCATTTCGAAAGAATATTAGTCTTACCTTTGAAAATGAAATTACTTTCATTGTAATATCACAAGAGACTTTTTATTTTCTAGTTCTGCAATATAGCTCCATTGCAATATAGGTAAAAGGCAGAATTTCATTTATATTATTAATAAGACTTATTCCATCCGCAGCTCTGGAAGCGCTATGAATCTTATACCCGCCCGACCGAGATTTTTCCGTCTCTGGGAATCTCGCCGAAATCTCATTAAATATTTCTTCGTGCCAGCTTGAAGAGAGAGAGAGAGAGAGAGAGAGAGAGAGAGAGAGAGAGAGAGAGAGAGAGAGAAGAGAGAGAGAATAAGGGTTTAATACGACTGCTTATTTTCGTTGTTTCGAGAGTCTTACCATTTAACAAATATTATTATTTAATACACCGGTACACATTTGTATAAAGAGCATTTATGAATTACTATGAAAAAATTTATCTATTTATTCATTTACTAAAAAAAAGCTGAGAAAAAACTCCACCATATACAATTTCCTCTAAGGTTTCGTTTTCCATTGGTCTCCTTAACTTGTGCATAAACAGGAAAAGCAATAAAAATTCATCACCTTGAAGGAGTACAGCCAGACCTTGAAAATTACAGCTCTAAAGACGAAGCAACAATGCATTCAAGATGTACGCTGCAGTCACTCGAAGCAACATTCCTTCTTATTTAAACCAACAACATCCGTTAATGTTAATGTAAATTATTGAAAACTATACATACAAACTAATACAAACATCCTTCCCTTGAATGTAGTTTCCATTCATCGCAAATCATTGGATTTTTCCCCTCAGAGAGAGAAGGGTATCAATTTGCCCTGCTGGTTAGACTAAGCCAAATAACGCGAGTAAATAATAGGTGAAATAGTTGGAGAGAAACTCACGTAGTTTGAAAAAGTCATATAAGCTGAAGAAAATAGAAAGGTTGTAACTGGCTAATGATCTTGTCAAAGAAAAACAAAATGATTGCTTCTGACAGTTAAAAGGATGAGACATACCCATTAAAAGCTTTTCGGTAGGTAATGGTTACACAAGTACCGCGCAGATAACCCTGACAGATAAATAAGGTGTAATTTTGAACTCTACTGTATATATTCGCTAAAAACACGATACAAACTTAGATTTTAGAATGGAGAAACTGAAAAATTGCATGATTTGAGGAGAGGTAACCAACAATAAACAATAATGACTGCAAGAGGCGATCGGTAATATCAACAAGACAGCAACAGGTCATAGAGGAAAGAGAGAGAGAGAGAGAGAGAGAGAGAGAGAGAGAGAGAGAGAGAGAGAGAGGCAAGCAAACACTATATTCACGAGCAAGTAAGGCAAATGCCTGGAGATGGTCAAGTACAAGAAATTATTGTAGACCATTATGAGAGAGAGAAAAGGATGGAAAGATAAAAAGGCTAAAAGAAAAGTGAACACAAAAAGAAGTAAGAACATAAAGGAAAGAGCGAGACGAACTCCTAGAGGATAAAACTGAGGCCAAGGTAGGGAAATTTTTGATCGATGGAGAAGTCTATATATACATATTTACATGTTGTGATGGAAGCACATTACGGGACTTTCAAAAGAGGAGAAAATGGAATTTGATAATATTTCGAAAAATGCAAGATTATTGCTTGTTCATAACTACAATAACATTGCCGCCGGAGAGTAAGGATAAGGGAGCCTCTCCAATATGAGCAGAGAAAGGCGGATTATTCTGGAATTAGCCATCAAGTGTAAATGATGCAGGATATTAAGACCCTTGAATAACTACAATACAAAGACGGGGTTAACATACAAAAGCAAACAATCGTGGTCGTCACAAGAGGAAATTTTTGACAAGAAAAGCAAAGCTTCTTAGAGCATTTACCACTGAATTAATGAAAAATAACGAATGGAAATGGAAGGACGATCAAAAGTAGAGCAACATGGAAAGGGAGGTAAGCGAGAAAGAGAAGGCAATACGAATCACCAAGTCTGACGACACAAGTCCATAGGCAAGTCAATGTATTTAATATCGCGCACAGAGCTCTGGTCTACTGGAACAAGGTAATCAATGCTTTGCTCTGGCTTCCTTCCCTCTGAAGTTACAAGACAGATCTTTTAATTTACTGCAGCTTAAATGAAGCTGAGGAGGCACATACCGAACAGACTCCTGGCAAAAAAAAAAAAAAAAAAAAACACACTCACCACTTTCTTTCCGTAACTGAAATATGGGCATTTAATAATAAAAAAAAAAGGTCTAACGTGTTGAATGAATTGTTTGCGTAGAGTATTGCAAAAGACGAATGACAAGGGTGAGAAATTTGGTGATATGTAAAAAGGGCGGTAAAAGTTAACGTTAGCGTGGATGAGAGGGTGGAAGTGGCAAGAAAGTGCGGAAAGAATGGAAGGTGACAGGTTGGTGAAAGGGACTGTAAAATTAATAAGTGTAAAAGGAAGGAGACGAAGACCTACTGCAGAAAGAGCTGGGTAGACGGCGTGAACAAGGTACTGGAAAGGAAGGGCCTGAGTACATACGAAGTCAGCGTTCGCGCACGACAAGTTTCTTCGGGCTGCTGATGAGCCTTCAGTATAGGTACATGAAGCGGCTAACGATGTGGAAGTTTATTTACGATTCAGTACTGTAAATATGAATGAGACAGTGATCATATTTTATCTTTTTTTGGGAGTCAACCCCTGTTGGTAGAAATGGCTTATAATATATATATATATATATATATATATATATATATATATATATATATATATATATATATATATATATATATATATATATATATATATATATATATATATATATATATATATATATATATATATATGATTAGAGAGAGAGAGAGAGAGAGAGAGAGAAATAACGTTAATATAAAAAAATATGCTACATTACTTTTTTTCGACAATTCGAATAATGTACGCGAACTTAACAAATGTTCATGGAGAATACCTGTTAGACAAATATTCTTCAGGACATTACCAACTAACTACTTTTCCTGTCATTTTGGTTGAAAAGATTAACCCCGATTATCTTTAAAATAACTGTGAAGCACATCAAATGTTTTCATACACACCAGCGTAATTTCCCTCGAGTTATCGTTGGCAATAAAGTTTCCTAGGACAACACTGGGTGTAAACTTTCCTCCAGTATGACACGAAGAATCAAGTTTCGAAGAGATGTCATTGGGCTTAAACTTTCCTAGAGATGACATTGGGTTTAAAATTTCCTAGCGTTGACGTGAGAAAGTTTTGCAAAGCTAACTGGTTTCAACTTCCTGTAGTTGACATCAGGAATAAATTTCCTGATACAGACATTAGGTTTAAACTTTCTTAGTGTTAACAATGGGAATGAAGCTTCGTAGAACTGATATTGGGCTTAACTTTCCTAGAGTTGACATTAGAATAAAGTTTCGTAAAGCAGACATAATGTATGAACTTTCCTGGTGTTGGCACTGAGAATAAAATTTTGCAGAGCTGACATTGGGTTTAAACTTTCACAAAGCTGACAATGGGTTCAACCATTCCTTGAGTTAAGATTGGAATAAAAGGCAACAAGAACTAAGGGACTGCTCTCAATAATCTTTGATAAAACTTATTCACTTACAGATGTGGAGCGACACGAGGACGAGAAAGGAAAAGAAGGCATTTTTTCGGAGTTCATTTTCTTCTTAGATAAAGTACCGGGCGGAGAGAAGGCATCCCTTTTAACAGACATGCGTTGTCACTTGACATTTAACTCTCAAGAAATATAAAACATAATTCCAGCACTGAAAATGAAATTTAAAGATCGTAGGATTTGTTTACCTTTGCTTATTTACAAATATAATTGGGAAGTAAGGAATAACTACCAGACTTATGTATATTTGAATTATATGAAGAAAATTAATCAAAACATACCCATTCTAAATAAAGATGATAGCATGTACTAAAGAAGACGGGCACCAACTCCATCGCACAAGTAAATGTAATTGAACTTTTTATTCTTCTTTTCTGGTAATACCGCCATCCCCCGCAAAGGGCTCTTTCCATGGAAAGTAATGATGATCAGCATTCCAACTTCGCATCCCCCCCCTCATTAGAGTGATAATAAGAAGGAGGAAAACTCGTATTGTGATAATACTTCCATTACCGTCACAAAATTCAACACCTCCATCACCACCATCGTCATCACCTTGTTCCTTCAACCTTCATTCCCTTAACTGTACTTTTCGGGTTTGCCCGATCCCATTATTCTATTTGTTTGGTAACTTCAAAGGTTTCAGATCTGCGCTTGCAAACAGGGTCAGGGCTCCGGGTGACTAAGGGCGAGCGGGGTTGAAGGGGGCGGCAGAGGCGTAGTAGAGGAAATGGAAAGGAAGGGGTAGGAGGGTAGCTGGAGATTATGCCTCGGAACAGAGTGGGGTGACCGGGGAGGGGGGCGGTGGCGGGCGGGCTACTGACGTCAATTAAATTGGAATCATATTTCTCGAATAATTGGAAATTGCATTATACCTATGGCTGGAGGAATATGATTTCATATTTTAATGGCAGTGCGCTAGGATCACAGAAATAAGAAGCGGGAACTTATCACAATGGTGATTATGTAATATTTGTATCTGGGCGTGCTCGTGTATGTGTGTGTGTTTGTGTATCAAAGAGAGTGATCGAAAATGAGAGAGTGAGAAAGAGATGAAGAGTATGGGATGGGTGTTCTGTCAAAGATTTGTACACATTTACACAGAAATCGTACAACTCAGACAGGAACACAGGCACATGAAAGAGAGAGAGAGAGAGAGAGAGAGAGAGAGAGAGAGAGAGAGAGAGAGAGAGAGAGAATCCTAGGACGTGTGATCCCAATCTGTGCAAACAAAAAAAAAAATCTACATGATTAGAGAGGCGATGGCCGTCGAGATGAAAAACCATTATGGTTATGCAACAGACGTTTCTATTCATCACGTCGCGTACCGTAATGACATCGTTATTTCACCCTTTTCGATAGCACGCGAGATGGTCCGCCAGTCGCCGTCCGTAGAGAACCACGGCTGAATTCACGACTTCCAAAGGACCTGACTCGTGTCTCAGTATGATTCTCGCTGAAGACAATACTAAACTTTAATTTGTAATTTATCAACTTACATTATTATCAACAAGCTAAAACAGATATTTTCTCATTTTCTTTAGTTCTCTAACAAGTTGCTGAGAGTAATCGTATTTCATATTTACAGGTGATGACAGGGAATTATAATTACAAAACGATGCACAATCTTTCTTATCCAATTAGTGATCAACCCAACATGGAATTGACGCTAATGTAGGTATCATTACTATGCTATAAACATTTAGAAAATGCTTCGACGTCACGTAGTACCTAATAAAAATTGAAACAGTGAATTTCATAACAGAACCGTTGTCTTAGTATCATCACACATATGGAGAAAGTACTCGCTAACTATGTAGCGAGTTTCTTCATTGACTATCACAACTCTGCCAACTTGAGAAAAAATGTCCGTGCCTCTTCTTTCTGCGCCCTAGCACTCTTGGGAAATTATTTAAAATACGCTTTCCTCAAAATGACTTGAACCTTAAATCTGGGTAACTCGGTGTCACAATTCAGTTTAGGAACTTGAATAAACAACTCCCTCTCTGCATTAATTTCTTTTCTCTTAACTTCCTTTTCTATCAGTTTTATATAAAGACGAAAGTAGTGAGGTCAACAATTTTCCATCTGCACGTGGTAAAAAAATAAGGGTCCCATGATTAAACATTCTTGGGCGTAATATCAACAACTTTCATTTAAACTACTGTTTCTACAATCCAGTTGTATTTTCTGTATGTGATATCCGTCACCTAGATTTCAGCTTGAAGCATTGAGCTGTCTCATCTTGTTAGGTGAGTTTAATGTGTTTTGAAAGCTGGATATTCATGGCAGTATCTTATCAACTTTTCTATCCAGTTAGTCTGAGTCATCAGTGATGACAGAAGTCAGCCTCCCATGGTGTGAGGAAACTGCTATGGAATGGAGATGGAACCAGCTGGACAAGTAAGAAGGATTCGGATTAGGCAACAGAAGGACAGGACGGGCTGGAATATGCACAGTATAACGTAACTGGAGACCCACAACTGAAACAAAGTAACATTGTTTTTACTAATCTAGTTTTTAGTCAAAGCGATTCAACTTATATGTTTTATATGTTTCACATATACATCGACTGTCTTCAAATACCAACTGAATTTGGAGTAACTGTAAAGTGGTGAGCTGATCCAACGCAAAAAGATACTGGAAAAATTGAAACACTACGTAAGCGATGACCAATGAAAAACATGCTATGTTAAGACGATGCTGATGAAAAGCACATTTAAAGAACTCCTTGGCAATGCCAAAACCCGTGACAACAGTGCAGGGAGAAGGTAAGCACTGGTATTGCTACTGAATTTGGAAAACCTAGCTAAGGCATGAGAAAGGGCAAATTATATGGATGGGGCTAACCTTGCAGGTTGTAATAACACGTCTTTTTGTGCACAGGTTGTCTTGAAGGCAACATTGGGCTCTTACACCTACTCAAACGAAAACTTTATATAAAAATAATACACAAATGAATGAGCCAACGGTGAACTAACTATGAGACTCCTTTTCCTAGTTTACTATTTCAAATTCAGTTATTTTGACAAGATTCCAAACAAAGCCGGATTAATAAAACTAACAATTTCCTTCCTTCAGGCAGGGCACAATTCAGTATGAAAATTAAAACCATAACACGAAAAAAGCAGATATATCCAATATATATATATATATATATATATATATATATATATATATATATATATATATATATATATATATATATATATATATATATAAAAAGTCGAAGGCGGTTGTTTAAAACCTGATGTACAGCATCGAGTAGTTAGGGGAGAAGGAGAATTCCTTGCATTTCCTTTCAACGTACTTTTATTATGCTGACGTTGGAACCAAAACGGACCCTGAATGTCACTCAGCTTTTTGCCTTCAGCACTATTTGGTATTTATTGTTCCTTTCTGTTATGTTTCTTTTTACACTTTTATGTAAAATTTCTTTTTTCTTGTTTTAAAATCTGAGTCTGTTTTTAATTCTGCTGTCTTTTTAATTTATAGCTTTGAAAATGGGACACATGGTCCTGAAACGTCAGCATAATAAAGTACACTGAAAGGAAATACAAGGAATTCTCCTTCTCCCTAACTCGATGCTATATATATATATATATATATATATATATATATATATATATATATATATATATATATATATATATATATATATATATATATATATATATATATATATATATATATATATATATATGATGGAAATAAACACATGGGAACGTGTTTCACAGAAATATATACCACCAGAAGAGTGAAATAGCTCAAAAATTGCTATTTTTCAGGAGAAACAATTTAAAATCTAAAACTCTCCATACTCTCTATAGCGTGTAATAGTGACGTCATACCCTCTGGCGGTTAGTATTACAAATACAAATAAGACGTTTTTACCACAATATGGAACAACGGGGCTATCTGCTTGGTATCAATAACTCAAAAAAACACATTTTTTGAGTTGTGTCACTGCTGGCAAATGATATATATATATATATATATATATATATATATATATATATATATATATAAAAAAATGGGAAAAAGCATATTAAAATAGATATATATATATATATATATATATATATATATATATATATACATATACATATATACATATTATATATATATATATATATATATATATATATATATATATATATATATATATATATATATATATATATACACATACATATATACACACACACACATATTATATATATATATCATTTTTAACAGTTCATCAGTAGTCTGATAACACTTCCTAAATACACTGCAACCTGCAACTCATTCCTCCAACTTGCTTCCGGGATACTAAAGATTTTCCATTTGATCACCTCTTCCACACCATTGATTCAGCACCATTTTTATGTTCTCCCTCTTCTCAAGAAGGTAATTATTACATACTTTTCACTCTCCATTACATATGTCCAAACCTCCTCACAACAATATGATCCATCCTTTCACTACCATATCAATTCATCCCACTTTTTTCTTTCAGTTGATAATGAGATTATTGTTCTACCTTTTCCATGTAATTTGAATTTAATAATACCATTATGTCTACTCACTTAGACGTCCGAGAAAACTATAGTATTATTTTTCTCCCTTTTCAACTGTAATTTTCATCGAAGGTACTTTCCCATTCAAGAATGTTAATGTATGATCTCCATTCAAGAATGTTCATGTATGATCTGAGTCCAACTGAATCTTCCTAATATAACATCAGCATAACAGAACCATATCATATTGTCGGGTAAAATGGAATCAGCTAGCACACATTCATAAAACTCCATAAAAAAAAAGTATGAACGGCAATTATCCATCTGCTCACAAATTTATTTCTTCAAATATTTACCATTAAAAGCAAGGCAAGTATCTACTACGCTAAGTCTACTTGATTATAAAATGGTACTAACTGGTAATGTAAAGCATATCTATCTAGTTCATATTTAAAAAAATCTAGTACGTCATTAACAGGTACACGGGTAAACAAGCTGGTTACATCGAAGCTGACCAGAATTTCACCGTCCTTCATTGTACACTTTTGCAATTTGTTACATAATCCACAGAATTAATTATATGCGATTCGGAAATTGTGCCAACTAACTGCTGTAACAATAAGACGAGGAATTTAAACGAAAAATATTTGATACTGCCAACTGTGCTGATCATAGGTCTCATACGATAATTAGATTTAAGCGTCTTTACAGACCGTACAGAGGAGACGCGTTATATGAAAGAAACGTGTTAACCATGCCCTGATTTTTACCAAAAACTGCTTTTATTTTTCTATGAAATTCACTATTAATTCCCTCTGCCGGGCCAGAAAGCAAAAGTTCATCTGTACTGGCACTGCTTCACAAATAATTAATCTTACCTATGTAAACTTACTTGTCAAGAATGACAATAACACCCGTTTTGCCAGTTTTAGTGATATAGAGATTACCCTCTCCTTTCAAAGACTGAAGAGCTATATTGAACATTCTGGGAAGAAAGCTACAGATCACTCGTTTTCACTAAGCTCCACAAATTATGCCTGCTCAAAACTTTATTTTCAGAGGAATTATTTTCCAATGATTCTTTTTTTTTTGGCGAAAAACTTTCAAAGATATTTACAATGTCAGGTTTCTTTATAGGGTTATTGTACTTTGAGTTCAAACTCAATGCTGTTCCTCGTCTGTTAACGAATAAGTAGTGACTCCAGCTTTCTTCAGTGTATGCATTGTTTTTTGCCTTTTGTTCTTCGGGGCCAATGTGAGTTCAGTTCAAAAGAGGGCGTTGGCAATCCGGACGCATGTCTATACAAAACATCATCATGAGTTTCCATATGAAAACTGGGTGATGTTTTCTAATTCATCGAAGTGATAGTTATTCCAGGGTCTAATGCGCTTGCTGATTAAGGAATTTGGCACTTCACACTCACCTTTACAATCTCTGAGGAACTTTATCCGTAATTTTGCCTTACAAGCACTTAAGACAAAAGCAAGTCCAGTGATGAGGAAAAATATCGACGAAAGCCTGAAGGCTCTGTGTGGACATCTGTTTCAGTCCTATTCTTCTCAGTCATGCTAAGCTTGTGTATATATATAAATAAATAAATAAATATATATATATATATATATATATATATATATATATATATATATATATATATATATATACATATACATTATAAATTTATAATATATACATATATCATATATAAGATTTCTGGCTCACATCGGGGCCGAACCTCAGTCTTTCAAATGAGAAGCCAAGGAGTTATTAATCACCCACACAAGTCATAAAAGTAGCTGGATCCTAAGTACTCCGTGCGGGTACCGCCTAATCAGAACCGAACTCCCCGGTATCTCATTTGAAAGACCGGGGCTCGGTCCCAATGTGACTCAGCAATTTATTTCTGTGAAACATATATATATATATGTAATTGTAATAGCCACAATGCCCTCTTAACTTCTCGAATTCTTCGCGCTTTTTGGATATGCTTCTCACAACAAAGCCATAAGATCCAAGCGCAAGAAATTGAAGAGACTGTGATGCCGGGTCGCGGAAACAAACCCGCGTCACCATAATCACAAGGAGGTCACGTTGCCGACCTTACCTTCTCGTGGTCAGGTCAAGTAGGTCACGTTGCCGACCTGACCTTCTTGTGGTCAGGTAGGCAACGTGACCTCCTTGTGATTATGGTGACGCAGGTTTGTTTCCCGCGACCGGGCATCACAGTCTCTTGGTCAGGTCGGCAATGTGACCTCCTTGTGATTATGGTGACGCGGGTTCATTTCCTGCGACCGGGCATCACAGTCTCTTCAATTTCTTGCGCTTGGATCTTATGGCTTTGTAGTGACAAGCATATCCAAAAAAAGCGCAAAGAATTCAGAAGTTAAGATGGGATTGTGGCTATTACAATTACATATGTATCTGGTAAAAGTGACCAGTAGATTCTACATATATATATATATATATATATATATATATATATATATATATATATATATATATATATATATATATATATATATATATTTTTATATGTTTCCTGGTGCAGGTGGATCTTATGACTCCACAATTATTACTTTACTCGAAAATGGCTTTGTAAGATACCCAGGACATATAAAACACAAACAAAAAAGAAGTACACGGAGCGGAGGGCTCTTCACTAGGGGAAGTGCGTGAAACACGTGGATATAAAAATAGTTATATTTGATAGCACACAAAGGTCAAAGGGAAAATTAACTGAAAACACTGTAAATTACTGCCGTAGAAGTCCTCCCGAAGGCGGGGGAGCTTGGGAATGCCAGGAACACGGACCAAGGATAATTCTGCTACAGGCGTCTTTCTGAAACGATATTTGGACCCACGTTACACATCTAATGCTGGAATTTGGGGATTGAATTACTCGGGGGTGCACTTAAGGCGCCAAGGACTCCTGAGGCGTTACTTGTGACTCAGAGGAAAGAAGCTGTGAACACGTGGGCCTGGCTTGAACCAAGGAATATCAGGAACACAAAGTTATAGGCCCAGAGATTAATAAATGCAAAAGGGCTAAGTAATCGTGACTAGCAACTCGTTTTGGGTACATTACCACATTTGTAGGGGAGTAGGGCTGACGACGTCTTCTGCCGAGAACCATGTGTGGAGCGTGGACAAAGGGCCTCCCTCACCAAGGTACTGCTTCAAGTCGTAGATTGGGGCGGAAAAGGGCGCCCTTGGGATGATGAAAAGGCCGCTGTTTAATGTCAGCTCGCGTGTGGGAGACTTGCAATCCCCCTAGCAGTCTTCTAAGGCCACGTGGAATGGAACACGGGGCACAAAGGGCGGCGATGGGCTCCACATGGCGGCGAGCGGAAAAAGGAGGGCAGGGGCAATTACCTGCAGAGGCGTGACTGCTCGGCTTAAACTAGCGACCACACGTGTGAGAGAGCTGTCCTGGCCCTGACCTTTTATTGCTTCTGGACAGGGGGTAGGGGCGATGTCCTGACCCAGGTCGCCGACGCGGATATATCATAGAAAACGATCTTACTTCCCTGTACCAAAGAAAACAGTGCAAAGCCAGATTACTGTCCCCAAACTATTATATTCTCTGAGCCCCTATACCCCGACCTTCAAAGGTTCAAACCAACCCAAAGCAGGAAAGGAGAACAGTTTCCTAGCGTATTTTATGGCGCTATTTTTTACAATATATATATATATATATATATATATATATATATATATATATATATATATATATATATATATATATATATATATATGTATGTATATATATGTGTGTATATATATATATATATATATATATATATATATATATATATATATATATATATATATATATATTACATATACTTGACACATGATTTATATAACTCTCATAACTACAGTTGGTTATGATTACATATATATATATATACAGTGTATATATATATATATATATATATATATATATATATATATATATATATATATATATATATATACATACATACATATGTGTGTGTGTGTGTGTGTGTGTGTGTGTGTGTGTGTGTGTGTGTGTGCGCGCGCGCCAGTGTCTCTAATTGTAAGTTTTAAAATTTTTTAAAATATTTTTTTTCCAAATTTTGTCAGCGTACCATGAAAACAAGTGCCTACCCTTCATTTTCCATACGGCCTTTTGAATTTATTATACTATCACTTAAAAATCTGAGGCTTTTTATTTCCCTTAAAATCATTTTGGTAAAACCACTCTCTCTCTCTCTCTCACAGAGAACAGCAACCTTGTTGTTGCTCTGACCTTAGGTTAAGACGGAAATAGCCCTGCCCTGACCTTAAGTAATTATAGGATTAAAGTTGGAAGAGACCTCAACTTCGTTCTCCAGTAACTAATGGATAATTCAGACGACTCTGAGAAATACTTAGAGAGAAATAACCGGACACGCGATATCCATTATAATACAACGCACTGGTCTTGCTTTTAATGGTTTTTAATGTTTTTTAAAACAAAGCGGAGTTAAGTGACCCTTCAAAATACAGGGTCAGAATACCTTTTTGTCACCGGTATTTACGATGTTCACACATTCACACTTGACAAGCCAATGTACAGTAGTCGTACGATTGCCCCCCAAAAAGCTACGTATTACGGAATTTCGAAAAATAAAACAAATATTCCACATTATATAAATAAATGCCTTTCCATAAATAAGACAGGATATCGCACAGTGTTTATGAATACTACAGGCAGTGCGCAAAGGAACATCATGGCATCTTAGCACACGGTAATGAAGATGCTGAGGTTCAGCGAACTAAACAACATTTACTAGCAGGAACTAACAAGACAAAAGCTGGAGTTCACTACTGAAATCGAAACTCCTAAAAATAAAAGAAATACAGTGTAGTTGCCCTAAGTCTGACAGAACTCAGGAAAGGCGGATGATGAAAATAAATATCAAATATCAAAACGCAAACACATTTGTTCTTCATTTGCATTCATGCCAACCTTGGTAGTGTAATCTCAAAAAAACGAACGAACATTATATCTTATTCAGTTTACAGAAGCCCAGGCTGGCACTAGATGTCAGAACTCAGGCTCGGGCCATTACCGAAAACGAGAGGATTGGGCATCAGCCCAAGAGGATTTAACAGACCAGATTTCAAGAAAATGTTCTGGAAACCAGTGACGAACAGGGTGAAAGGATCAATTATCCGAGCAATCCGTTGCACACGCATGAAAAAACCAGCGAGCATGCATACATATACATATACGTACAAGAGATTTAATCGAACCCTTTTACACTGGATCTTAACAAAGGAAATCTTAAGATAGTCAAATTAAAGATCTGGGCCATGTAATAATGTGTAAACATGGCTCTCTTTCGCGCAAAAAAATAATTATAACGTATAAAATGTTCCACAGGGAAAAGGCTTCCGATAAAATACCTTTAGCTTCTGCTGTGTATTTGGGCTTCACAAAAATTTGTTCAACTGAAAAAGTAGAGGAAACAACTTACTGCCCTCAAGTGCTAAATAGAACTCTTTTTACAACTAGCAATATGAAATTTTCTCCCGTTTGGTCTTGTGAAAGTTCTATGAAAAGCAGCAAAATCAGCCAAATCTTACACTGGTCATTGCAGTCTAAGTAATTAGCCATTACTTAATCATTCATCTTAACAACGAGTGATCTTCATGAAAGGTACTGCTATGCAAATTAGTACGGCGACGCAAACCTAGAAAGAATTAACACATTTTAACGCTCGTAATAACGCAATGCTTAAAAGGGAGTTATAAAATCAATATTTCTCAAATCGGCTGTATTTAGTTATTCTGTTTTTCACATCAACTGTTCAATTACATCGAAGGCATTATAATCATATACGTAATTGATTCAGTAGGGGACATGGCCAAAAATTCTCTCACGTCATTAGCATTTCTATTATCTTCAACGCCTCACCTGCAGGATTTCTTTTAGTCTGCAATATGAGGTAAAATGAATAAAGTGGTCACCTTGTCTTGGAAAAAGAGAGGTAGCCCTTCCAACGGTTTTTTTCTCGCTGTACTTCGAGTTTTAATATGTATAATAATTTTTGTTCTAACCTTTTCTGGTGAAAAAAAAAATTCTTCTATAAATTGCTCGTCCATGATGATTTAACATTTGTGATTCTTTTGAGCGTAATTGCATTCATAATCCAACGTGTTACATTACCTCTAGCTCAAAACGGATGCCAGATTCAAAACTATAATTTACGTAATAAATGACACAAGTGAGAAACTTACTAACACGACTATGTGATAAAAATCCCTATCATCATTTTAGTACACGACACTACACTTATACATCAGCACACATACACAAAAAACTACGTAAGCAACAACTTCACTATCCGTGCCTTCTCATTCTAGGGAGAAATCCTAAAAAAAAAAATAATAAATAAAACTGGGCAGAGCTGCGTCTCTTCCTTAACTGTAAGTCAAATTATACTACTTCTAATAATAACGATGATGATATCACGAAAAACTAGCAGCCAGTGGCAGACAGAGGGGAAGGCGCTCTCGCCAAAAACCGAAGATGATCTATGGCATCCGAAGACCGGAATGGCGGGGCATGCGTCTCGACCCTCGGACTTGGAATCATTGTTATTCTGATCAGGAAAGAGGTCAGATACAACGGACAGGTCAAAAACAGGCTCAGCATCAATCATGGAATTTATGGCGTCTCAATAGATATTTGGAGGATGGCATTCGATGGACTGCCAATGAACCTAAGATGTGTGTGTGTGTGTGTGTGTGTGAGAGAGAGAGAGAGAGAGAGAGAGAGAGAGAGAGAGAGAGAGAGAGAGAGAGATCAGCATTTTAATATAGTTTCTGCTCAGTTAAAGATTCAGTGATCAACGAATAATGCTCCTTTTAAGGGGAAGTCCATTCTATTTTTGGCATATCTAAATAATTCTGAATACGAAAGTATATATGTATGTTGTTTCTTTTTTATTCTACAAAAAAGCCTTTTTTATTAACAGGAGGCTGACTCTACGAAAATACCACAAAACGATCACTACTACATATATAATTTAAAAGCACCTTTGTACATATACGCAAAGGTCTCATCAGCATGGCGTCTATTTCTTACACAAATTTTTCTCTATCCCTTCTGTGCACACATTTTCTCACTACCTGTGTGTTAAGGTCTCATCTTCCCAATAATTCTTTCACGATTTATATATTTTCTAGTTTCCCTCTCTTCCTCCTTCCCAACGCTTCCAAATTTCATACTGTTTTTAGTTCCCTATCACCCACCATTCCTTCCACATACAGTAACTGAACCATCTCACCACCTTCTTATTATCACCCATTCCCTCCACATGTCTGACCCTTTTGAAAGCAGTGATCCAGCTTTCACCTATGGCAACGGTTTTAGTCTGTTCTGCGCAGCTTTCACCTGTCTGATTTCATTTGCTTTCGGTGCCCCAATTTCATTTCCAGGAAACGAAGATGACTTAACAACCCCTTGAAATATTCCAACCTTTGCAGAAATCCTGAATTCCTTACCTTATTAATAACAAGCCCTCGCTCCACACACTCTTCTGTTCTAGACCCATACTGCTCTTGTTCAGTCAAATCCTCTGACAACAGTCTTACTGTCTCGATCAAAATCCCACCAGACACCGGCAGTAGTCAACTGTATAACAGACATAAAAAAAGTAACGGTGTCTCCTAGTAATTTCTGCCGTCCCCTCACTCACCTGTACCCTTGTAAAAGGAATAATTATTCGCCCCATCCATTCACGGCAACCATATCCTCTTCCAGGCACATTTTCATATCCTGGTCAGCCACTCACTTGAAAGTTTACCAAATTACTGAAGGATCTCTCTCTCTCTCTCTCTCTCTCTCTCTCTCTCTCTCTCTCTCTCTCTCTCTCTCTCTCTCTCTATATATATATATATATATATATATATATATATATATATATATATATATATATATATATATATATATATATATGTATGTATATATATATATATATATATATATATATATATATATATATATATATATATATATTGTGTGTGTTTGTGTGTCTGCGAGTGTGTGTCTCTTTTGTCTGTGTCTGTTAGTTTGCGTGCGTGCAAGAGTCTGTTACGAACTTTTGACCCATGACATCTTTGTATTTTTTCAATGTTAAGATACGAATAACCCAAATATATATGATAAGTCCCTTTACCCTGACAAGGATTCGAACCAATACATCTTTGGGTTCATAGAAGAATAACAGTGAGTTCATACACTCAGCTATTAAGATTCCATGCTTGAAAATTTGCAATACAGTATCATAACTACATATTTCAATATCAACCTTATGTAGCAATATAAAATTTCTGACGATTGTGACCTGATCTTAAATAACTAACTAAAATAAACTATAAAGAATGCAAAATTGGATACAGGGAAAAACTCAACTTACATTTTTCATGATTTTTATAAAATGCTGACTTTATAAGCTTAAACCTCTTGTTTCGTGTATAGCTGTCTCTCTTACCTCCTCCCATGATTAAATTTTAGTTTTTCTCTCTTGGTCGAGCTTAACGCCTCCGTAGATATTCAGATAAAATATAAAATATAACATTGTCTCTATGGAGATTGAAAAGGAAGAAAAATGTTGGATATAAATAAGGTTTATATGTACTAGAGAGAGAGAGAGAGAGAGTACAGTAATTCCACTTGCTGCCTTTGTCCATATAATGCTAATAGTAACAAATTATATATATGTGAAATGAAACGAAGACCACCATCATTACAAGCACATAATCTTCCCAATCCCCGCACGGTTGTTCCCCATCTGAACTGCCAAGTGACACCAAAATGGGCCAGGGTAATGTATTCATGGGCAGAGCCTTGCGTTCTGATAAATGAGGTTTTTCTCCCAACCATCCGTCTCTGTCTTTCTGCCAACACCCCATCCCCAACCCTATCCCCAAAACCCCCAACCCCAACCATCACCCACAAAGAGGGATGGGGAACCGGTACAGGGTTAGGAAATCCGCAGGACTTGAATTTACATTAAGCGACCGTACAGGCGGAAATGATCGATCGTTTCGAACGAAATTCTGATGCTGTTGCTGATGCTGATCCTGCCCAGCATCTCCTCTTTTCACGGCATCGTTTCCTCTTAACCGTGATGGACCTGCTAAAAGTGATAAATGTATAAATGTATAGGGATACGTTCTTGGGAAAGCTATAGAGTACTTGCGCATAAGTCGGGATTAAATTAATTTTCTTTTGCCCTAATATGTACGTACCACACAGAAATCTTACATCAATTTCTTTGCCGCGTCCTAAAGTCCTTTTTTAGGTTACATGAATGTTCTATGGCTACCATGTGACGTGATAAAAACGTCATTCCATGTTTGGCACCATACAGTAACGTGGCAAGGCATCTTTGTCTCGATTTCACATTGCTCAACAACGAGTTCACTGTACCTTAGGAATAACTTGGTAAGTTCATTTGTTCAGGCCAGCATTTCGACCTGGGCCTTTGGTTTAGATTCAGTGAAAAACAGCCGACTGAACCATTCGGGTACCTTGATATTTGTGCATAAGTGACAAAGTGGTTCCATTGAACATTTTGTTCATAGTGTGATATAACTTGATTACCTCAAGCAGGGTCAAATGATTGTTATTGTCCTTGTTGCAGAGTTACGGCCATCCCACTGAGGCCTATGCCACACACGCCAAGCAAACTCTATCCAAAACAACAGTTGCCAAAGTCTACCCAGTTCCCCTTGACTTCGGAGTCACCTCCTACACCTACATAGACAAAATATAACAGAACAGCTAAAGCGTGATGCAAATCTAGATTCTGCCTGGAGATTTACAGCCTTGTTCTGTTTGCTCAATACGCCTACAACTGTGCCATTTTTTTCAAGGTTTCGAAGGAAGTATTTTAGTCTGATTCCTCTCCCAAAGGACCATGGAATTGCACTCTATATACATTAATAAACATACATACACTTACACACACACACACACACACACACACATATATATATATATTATACATATATATATACATACATACATACATACATACATATATATATATATATATATATATATATATATATATATATATATATATATATATAAAGTATGTATTTATGTAAGTACTATGCATATATTAATATTTTTCAGCCTTGATCTGTTTCCCCTGACAAGGGGTGTCCCCTAATGTCTGTTGAATAAAGGTATATCCCTCTGCAGTAAATTTCTCCCAAAGTATTTTCTTGTCCTTCACCTGAATATCACACAAACACTTTAGATAATTTTTGACCACATTTTCCTTACCACCAGAATAGTTTATCTCTCCTCACAAAATTCTATACCCTTTCCACAAACCAAACCTCTTCCATTCTCCCCATATGACCAAACTATCTAAAATGACTGTGATTTGTCAATTCACCCTCGTTGATATCATTGCGTCGGCAGGTCTGCATTGCTCGCAGCTTTCTTCTGTGGCTTATCTTGATAGATTGCAAGGGGCCATTGGTTTAGCAACTGACGAGACTAGGTTTAATTGATGGGAAGATAGAGAACCACAATATTCCCACGGCTTAATCTGAATATGACTGATGCTCAAAATAGTGAATCCATGTTTCAAACTGATGCACATGAGCTATACTATCTGCTAGAGAATTGGTAATTAATGCTTTTGGATGTACAAATTGTGGCGCATTTGCTTTATCCCTTACCTGCTTGGATTCAGCAACCGGAATCTTCAATCAGGCTCTTCTTATGTAGATGCTTAATTACGGTGGGAATCTTTTTTTTTTTTTTTTTTTTTTGCCCAAAGTGAGATTTTGCTTACATCTAATGACTTTCAAAGGTTTTCACTTGCAATATAATAAATGTAAATTTGAAAGTAATTGGTAACCATGAAAGTGAATGCAATATGCAACTATCCGCAAACGGTTTTATTGCTAGTCTTCTTTCTGGGTATGGCTGAGAACTGTGTGGTCAGCTTGCATTACTCAGAATGCCTCAGCAACTTTCATTCTCCCCTTAAGAAAATAACATTAAGCATTCACGATTTTTACTCGTCACCTTAACCTCAACTTCGCTAAAATTCAAGTTAAACTTACTAATCTTATAAATACTTGAAAACTGTTTCGCAAGCCTTTGCAATTTCTCAGCAGTATCAGCAGTCAGCATTGCATCATCTGCCATCATCTACCGCATACTAACCTACACAAAGCAGCAAGAGAGAGAGAGAGAGAGAGAGAGAGAGAGAGAGAGAGAGAGAGAGAGAGAGAGAGAGAGAAAGAAACTCCATCTCATGCCTATATAAAACTAATCATTGTTCAGTTCATTATATCCTACGATATCTATAATCGGTTTTCTTTGAAATCAAAAACAATTAATAATGAATTAATAGTTCACATTCCTCCCGTAGTAATCAGGATTCTTTACGCGGAATGATTATATGTGCCATCCTTGTATACATAGCGAGAAGGCTGTACTATTAGCTCGTATGATGCTCTCAGTGTGTTCTATTATATAATTAAAACAATATTAGCTATTTTCCTTGACAATATCATATTATTTGGGCTTGATATTTCCCGTATTAACCGAATGGCTTTGAAAGCCTACGGGTGTATAAAACTTTCAACAGCCTTGAATCGTTACCAACCAATTACGACACGAAACTCGTGATATTTTTATATTTCCTTTACACTAATTAATGAGGCTTTGTTTTAAATGCTAATTGTGATGATGAGAGAGAACCTTCCTCATTCTCTGACAGAAAAGATTAGACATTCTATCTTTCATTCTGCGATCGCAAAAGTGAAGCCATTCTGGGCACATCGCTTCAGACTATGAATGATGAACGGTAATGAAGGATTATGAAGCGGACTGTAATCCCTATTCATACTTCATCGTCATTTTTGCTCTTGACTTCAGAAATTGCATTTCATCGTTCATCAAGAAATGTGTGTGTGTGTGTGTGTGTGTGTGTGTGTGTGTGTGTGAGAGAGAGAGAGAGAGAGAGAGAGAGAGAGAGAGAGAGAGAGAGAGAGAGAGAGAGAATTTTTTGAGCAGTCATTTGGCCCACGGCAATAAGGTCCTCTGCAGAGTTTTATGGTTTCCATGGTAACCCACGAAGCATCAAATCTCCAGCATCCATCTTATCTCCAGGTCACTTAATCTTCATGAAATGGTATTTTCCTTAAGATTCTAACTTCGGGTAAAGATTATTATATTTTGCTCTTCTTCTTTGCAGTAATAACGAATCATTTTATAATTTAATTCTCTTTTTCTTGGTAAAATTACATTGTTATGAATCGAGGATATAATATTGCTGTTATGGACATCCACATATGCACATGTATACAACACCCATGATAATAATATGATTACATAAAAATATGTATATTAAGCTATCTTGTATAATTCCATACAATTCCATAGCCTTGCTCATATGTATCCCTAACTACACAATTTTACACATATGTTTCAGACAAATGTGAAATTTTGCTTGCATTCTTAGTTCATTTATTACATAAATTACTCAAAACGGTTTCAAATATATTATATTTCTGCATTAATATGTTTGGAGACTTAATGCAGTTCTGTAATAAAACCAAAATTCCCATAACTAGTTGAAGTAACTGAATGTGAAAGGGTGCATTTGCCACAAACAAAAACTAAGAGGCCACTGTATTTTTTGAGAAAATTTATCCTTCAATGCCTTCTAAAAATTAATCATACCTCGTAGATATATTAAAATCGCAATATGTAGAAAAATGCCTCACACTAGGAAATCAATTGTTAGAAAAAAGTTGGCAATTGAATTTATTCTTAACAGAAATTACTAATGCTCTTCTAATGCCTGAAAGCTCCATTTTCAAGTATATTTAAATCACCACAACAAAAATCTATGACCCAGTTCACGCTCTCAGTAAATTATCTTTATATCTCGTGGACTAGAACTGATATTAGGCATCCAATAATATCGCAATCATTAATCACATGACTAAGAATATTAGGATAATTAGTGCATGATCTTCAGCAGGAAAAATACCACCTTATCATTGGAGAAGATGCTACAACTAAATGGGCGATTAATTCATTTCTGAAACATGTATAACAAAAGGAATAAACATAGATAACATAAGAATACAAAAGAGGAAAAGACGGGCAGATAAGACAGATTCACCAAAGAGTAACCTTTCACCCAAGTATCTCTTATATCTAAAGTAAGCATTCAGTGTATTTCAAAGAGATTTACAGAGCAGACTGGGTCCACTAATCAACGATGAATAAATCCTTCCACACGAGCAAAACATTTCTTCTAAACATTATGATCTTTCATGCCAATACAAACATCAAATAAGTCACCAAGTGATACTAAAATCTCCAGTGATTAAGGAAAAATGAGAACGTTTATCACGAGTAAAAACATGAAAAATCTGCGTGACACTAGAATGAAAAACATTTAAATCCGACATCAAAAAGAGAAAATTGACGAACGTCACAGTAAACAATCTCAAAAAATAACATGCCAATTAATGAATAAATACGGGAGAAAAAGAGAAATACAGAAATATCAAAGGGAACGGAAAAAAATACGAAGAAGCCGGAAACAGAGGGCAACCATAAAAAATCGGAAAACATATTTCTGCCGACCGAAAAAGGATGACAATAACACCTCCAGGGAGAAAATGCCGCGGTGAACAATGCGGGCGCGAAGCTGTCTGTCTCTTTCAATAAAATTCTTAAAGCCTCTTCACGCGACCTGGCTTCCCAGGGCAAAAGTAAGGCTCGGACCCGGATATTTAAAAATGTGCGACGGCGGAACGCGGCTCTCTCTCTCTCTCTCTCTCTCTCTCTCTCTCTCTCTCTCTCTCTCTCTCTCTCTATATATATATATATATATATATATATATATATATATATATATATATATATATATATATATATATATATATATATATATATGCTGGGAAAAACACTAACGTTATGACCAAAATATTTTGCCATTCCCTTTGCTCCCCAACCCCACGTATGAGGGATATTGCTTTGGTGGAATTTAGAAGAGGAAAAATAAAACAGTGAGAGAGAGAGAGAGAGAGAGAGAGAGAGAGAGAGAGAGAGAGAGAGAGAGAGATGGGGGTCGAGTGAAAAGTATAAAAAGTCACCTTTGCACCAAGTCTTTGATCTATCCTTCGAGCTATTTAACAGGACGAGGAACAGGAGAGAGAGGAAAAAAGGGAGGGAGGGCAGGAGCAAGAGTAAAAGGAGGAAAGTGAGTAAAAGGTGGGAAGGGGAATGATGGAAAGGAGAGAGAGAAAAAAAGAGAGCAGATAAGCTCTTGCTTTTGCGAGGAATGAAAGGACATCTTACTATTAATTCAAGGAACTACTCGACCAAATATCGAGAAACATTCTAACGATCAAAAAGAAGATATCAGAGGAGGCACAAACAAACATGAACCAGAGGATATAAGAATTGTCTTTAAAAAGAAATGTGATCCGCCGTATCACTCATATTCCAGATGGTAAAAGAACAAAATTTTATGGTGTTTGCTGGCCTTTAAGTTGTTCGTTGGATTCATTCTTTCTCTCTTGTGAGTGCAAAACTGCATTTCATTTAACCTGTCATAAAAAGGCCAAAATTATTACCATCATCATTTTATTATTAAACTTTTTACTTCAGGATTATTAGGCAAATTTTTACTATTATACCGCCCCCCTTTGAAGACGTAACTCATGTTTTTCCTATGGTTTCTTATGCTTTGAACGAATTTGACCTTTAAAACCGTCGGGAATTATTCCGTTTTTCGTCAACTCCTTCCAGCCATCATTCAGGGACATCCTGGTGGGAACCGGAAATTCTTAAGTGAAGGAACCACAAAAAAATAAAAAAACCCGTGGACAACACAAAACGAATGAACTACAAGGATGTATTTAACCTAACCCACTTAAGGCGCCGGTTCCTTTCTTAGCCTAGGGGTCTTCGTCCCCATGGACACCCCACTAACCTAACTAAACTGCGGTGCCGTGTCCTTACATGCCTCCCACCCATCACCCACCTAACCCAACCTAGGGAACTGTAAAGTAAGACTATACCCTGTGGTTGTATTTTCTGGGTCTATGTGGTTTATGCCCCTGTTGTCTACTATTGGCGCCAGAAGAAAAGTTTTATGAGGGGGCTCTATTTATTCTCAGTTGGGAGACGGGGGTTGATCTGAATACTATGGCGGCCAGGGTATTTATGGAACTTTAATAAAATCTTCTGGTTACCTTCAGGCTATTCAAGAAAATAGAATTAAAACTTATCTAGTGATTTTATTAGTTTGATTAGTAGGATTGTTGTTAATTATTTAAACTTAAGAAGCTTAATGTTTTGAGCACTACACTTAAGCTGTAGAGGAGGCAGGTTTGTCCTTAGGTATTTTAAAAAGGGTTTGTACCTCTGGCGCTACAATGAAAATGTAGCGAGTTTTTATAATGTAATTAACACGCTACATTTTCATTGTAGAGCCAAAGGTACAAACCCTTTTTAAAATACCTAGGGACAAACCTGCCTCCTCTACAGCTTCGGTGTAGTGCTCAAAACATTAAGCTTCTTAAGTTTAAATAATTAACAACAATCCTACTAATCAAACTAATAAAATCACTAGATAAGTTTTAATTCTGTTTTCTTGAATAGCCTGAAGGTAACCAGAAGATTTTATTAAAGTTCCATAAATACCCTGGTCGCCATAGTATTCAGATCAACCCCCGTCTCCCAACTGAGAATAAATAGAGCCCCTTCCAAAACTTTTCGTCTGGCGCCAATAGTAGACAACAGGGGCATAAACCACATAGACCCAGAAAATGCAAACACAGGACATAATCTTAAAGACTTAAGCTTGTAATTTCTACCATCAAATTTAACACATACCCCCACACACCCGCCAACCAGCCTAACAGCCAAAGCAAGCAATTTTATAGACAGTCAAACACATCATAGTAGGAGATGGAAAAACAAGACAAGACTCAGCGGCCCCGCCCACTACAACCCCCACTCTCAATCCAAGCATGGGCCAAGTCATTAAAATATCAGAATCACTTACTGAAGAAATAGAGCTTAAGTTATAATCACCACTAAGCCTGCAATACACCAAACGAAATCTGTAACAAACAGGAAGACCAATCACCCTAATAGGTATAAAATTAACTAAACCCCCTACCATGCGAATATCTTGATAATCCCCGATTCTGTGAATGATACATCCAGCACACATAAACAAAAGAGCCCTAAACAAAACATGAGTCAACAAATGAAAGAAAGCCAAAGTAGCCCACCCTAGCCTTAAAGTAGAATTATAACACCCAGTTGTCTTAAAGTAGAAAGAGCAATAATTTTTTTTTAAATCGGTCTCAACATTAGCCCCAACCCAGCCATAAATATAGTTAAACATCCCAGCAATAACAGTAAGGTTCTCGCAAAAGAGGATATTAATCTCGGCCTGAATGGAATTAAAAGATAAGCCCCTGCAGTAACTAGAGTAGAAGAATGAACCAGAGCAGAAACAGGGATAGAAGCCGCCATCGCCGCAGGAAGCCAAGCAGAAAACGGAATTTGAGCTCTCTTAGTCATGGCAGCCAACACAACTAAAAAAATGACATACCTATTGGCGATAGACTCTTCTCCAACATAAAAATACAAATTTCAGCCCCTCAAACTCAATATCAAAGAAATACTAAGTAAAATAGCCACATCGACCACCCGGTTAGACAAGGCTGTTAACATACCGGCCCCAGCAGATTTTTCATTTTGGTAATAAATAACCAAAGCGTAAGACATTAAACCCAGGCCATCTCACCCTAACAAGATTTTAATCATATTAGGACTAATAAACAACAAAAGCATAGAAAGAACAAATCCTAAAACCAAATACATAAAACGCCCAACATTGTAATCCCCAGAAATGTAACCACCTCTATAGAACTAAACTACAGAAGAAATAAAACAAACTAAAGATATAAATATCATTGACATCCAGTCAATAATCAAAGCTATTTCAATGCTAGCCCTATTAATTCTAATCAACTCCCAGTCTAAAAAGTAACAACAACCAGAAAAAAAATAAACTTAAAGAAGTAACCAGACTAACAACAGACACAATCAATAAAAATACTATACTCCTTAAATTTATCTTATTATTCCACAACACTGCCTAAAATAAAAAAATTATATCTTTGGATCCACAAACCAACATTTTATTTAAACTATTTAAGCTATTAACAAACCAAAATCGAACCCTACAACACTAAAACATTCAAGGGTAACCAATGAAGCATTAAAACTAAATATTCCCGAACCTTACCAGAGCAACAAGAAAACAAAGCCCTAAAATACTTCCCATGCTGACTCAAAGAAAACATATAAAGTCTAGAAGAGCCTTTAAAAAAGAAAGTAAAGCAACTGGAACCATTGCCAGTAATGCCCAAGAAACAACCCTTAAAATAAGACTGATCTCATCCAATAAATTAACGGTTGGGGGAGCAGCCATATTTCCAGGCCTTAATAAAAATAACCACAAAGCCATGGTAGGCATAAAATTAAGCAGCCCCTTTCTACGCCTCCCTAGACGTTCATACACCATATTAGCCAAACAAAACAAACAAGAAAAAGAAAGGTCATGCCCCACCATAACAGAAACAGGGCCAGACAAGCTCCACCATCTAAAAACTCTAAGACCACATAAAACCAAACCTATATGCGCCACAGAAGAATAAGCAATTAAAGCCTTAATATCAGTCTGACGTAAATAAATAAATCTTATGAAGATACCGCCTAACAGCCCAACCGACACCCACAATCGTCTGAAAGCCACAGCTGAATGAATAAAAAGAGGACACACCCGGACTAAACCATACCCACCTAACTTCAATAAAACACCGGCAAAAATCATAGATCCTGTCACCGGAGCCTCTACATGAGCCTTAGGCAATCGCAAATGAACCAAGTAGACAGGTAGTTTAACGATAAAGGCTATATTACTACAAATATATCAAACACCCAACAAACTTACCCTGCACTCAGGAACTAACGACAAACCAAATGTAACTGAACCACCCCTACTGTATAAGCTCAAAACAGAAACTAACAAAGGTAAAGAACCAAGTAAAGTATAAAATAACATATACACACCAGCTTGCAATCGCTCGGGCTGATATCCTCAGGCTAAAATTAAAATGTTAGTAGGAATTAAAGAGCTCTCAAAACACCTAAAATATTAAAAAATCAAGACAAGAAAATGTTAAAACTAAACTTAATAATAAAATACGTTAACTAATAAAAACACGCTATTAAAATCCTTAAAATTTTCGACTTTTTGCCTCCTTCTGACAACCAAGGCCATATTTCAAAAACTCAATAAAATCAAAATATATCCAACATAATCCAACCCACACCCTAACCCTAAACAAGAAAAAGAAAACCCATTTTAAGTGAATAAACCCCAAACATGAAACTAGCTAAAATCAAAGACACCTGCACAGCCAATCACCTATCAACTATCAAAGTTATCAATAAAACTATTAAAATAAACTTTAACATCTTGAAACACAGAGGCTCCCAAAATTATCATTCCCATGCCTACGAACAATAGAAACAAGTAAAGCCAAAGCCAAGCCCCCTCACACACAGCGAGAGTAAGAAAAACAGTACAAAATACAAATCTCCGCCTAAGTGTCCAAAAGCCTGAGCTATAAATCAAAAGGTGTTCACTATAATAAACTCCAAGCTTAACAAAACATTTAATAAATGTTTTCGTTTCCCCACAACAGCTAACAAACCACAACACACACAAAACAGTGGGACATAAAGTCAAAAATTTAAAATTGCCATTAGTTTCAATAGTTTAAACAAAATAATGGTCTTGTAAACCGTAGATGAATTTACTGTTCTTGAAGCTCAGAAAGACGAAAATATTCCCATCCTCAGTTCCCAAAACTAATATTTTTACATAAACTACTTTCTGTATCAACATGCTACTTCTGTCTTCTCTTATACTAATATCAACTTCAATTTGCTTCACACGTATAACACACCCCCTAGCCATAGGACTCACACTAATCCCTCAAACTGTTATAATTTGTGTATCCGCAGGCCTCATCAAAATTTATATGATTCTCCTATATCCTATTTTTAATTTTCCTAGGGGCAACACTAGTCCTATTCATCTACGTAGCCTCTCCCTCTGTAACACTCATTCTACCATTCACTGATCAAATAATAACACCAACTAAGGACATAACAGAACTCTCATTTCTAAGAAGACTTTAAGACATTCAATCCATACAAACATCACTTAGCCACATGTACAACCCCACTACATCCACTCTAACAAGCGTAATTATTTTATATTTATTACTAACTCTTATTATTTTAGTTATACTAAGATCAACCGGGCCCCTCCGAACATCCTAATGACAGCACCTATGCGAAAATCGTACCCACTTTTTAAAATCGCCAACGGAGACCTGGTAGACCTGCCCACTCCAGCCAACATTTCCATTCTCTGAAATTTTGGATCTCTTCTGGGCATAGGCCTATGCTTAATGGTTCAGACTGCAACAGGACCACAGCAAATGTAGACCTACCCTTTTCAAAAGTGGCCCACATTTGTCGAGATGTAAACTACGGATGACTTCTCCGAACGGTTCACGCCAATGGTGCCTCATTCTTTTTCATTTGCCTATACAGACACATCGGACAAGGAATCTACTATGGATCATTCTTATATATGCACACCTAATCAGGGGGAGTAATTATTTTATTCTTAACTATAACTACAGCCTTCCTGCGATACGTACTACCTTGAGGACAAATATCATTCTGGGGGCTACCGTAATTATCAACTTGATGTCAGCAATTCCATTTGTAGGGACAGACTTAGTACAATGAATCTGAGGGGGGGTTAGCAGTAAGTAACGCAACCTTAACACAATTCTTCACCTTCCATTTTTTATTTCCATTTATTATTGCAGCTGCCTCCATAGTGCACATTTTATTCTTGCATCAAACAGGATCCAACAACCCCCTACGAATTTCCAGACAACTAGAAAAAGTACCATTCTACCCATATTTCTCATTTAAAGACCTCGTAGGATTCGCAGTCACATTGGCCGCCCTAATCATCCTAACACTCCTAGATCCCTATTTACTCGGAGACCCAGATAACTTCATTCCAGCCAACCCACTAGTCACACTGGCACATATCCAACCAGAATGATATTTTTTATTCGCTTACGCAATCCTGCGATCAATTCCAAATAAACAAGGAGGAGTTATCGCCCTGGTCATATCAGTAGCTATCCTGTTCATTTTACCGTTCACGCAAAAAACAAATTCCGAAGACTAGCTTTCTACCCAGTCAGACAAATTTTATTTTGATCTATGATTAGAATCGTAATTTTACTCACATGAATTGGGGCCCGACCAGCAGAAGATCCATACATCCTCACAGGACAAATTCTAACAGTCTTATACTTCTCCTTTATCATCAACCCGCTAGCGGTAATTGCATGAGATAAACTCATGGACTGACTATTTATCTTTAGGAAGAAAAGTGTTTTGAAAGCACCCAACAAGAGTTCGAATCTCTTAATAGTCCATCATAATTTTCTTGCAAAACTATACTAGAGCAACCTCCAAAAAAAACTTTAATCCTATAAAAAAATGCAATAATTTAAAGCCACAGGAAGAAAACGCTTTCAAGAAAGATATATCAACTTATCATAACGCAATCGTGGTAAAGTAACCCGCACCCAAACAAAGCAAAAACCAATAAATATAACATAACTTTTATGTAAAACAAAAGAGAAACAAGATCCCCCCTAAAAAAATAATAGAAAAGAGAGTCTTCAAAAACAGAATCCTAGCATACTCAGCCATAAAAATTAAAGCAAAACCACCGCCCCTGTATTAAGTATTAAAATCAAGACACTAACTCAGATTCCCCCTCTGCAAAATCAAAGGGAGTCCGGTTACTCTCAGCCAAACAAGAAGCAAATCACAGCAAAGCCAGAGGAAATCCTAAAAGAAAAAATCAACAATAACGTTGATAGCTTTCAGACAACCCCAAATCAAACCCTCCTGCTAAAAACAATATACTAAGTAAATTAAAGCGAGGCTTACCTCATACGAAATAGTCTGAGCAACAGCACGAAGACAGCCCAAAAGAGAATATTTAGAATTAGAACCTCATCCTGTCCCCATGGTAGAGTATACCCTTGCCCTAGTACAACAAAGAAAGAATAAAACTCCAAATTCAAAAGAAAACATACCAAGCTCGTACGGTATCAAACACCAACAAACCAAAGCAATAAATAATCTAAACACAGGAGACAAGTAATAAGGAATGAAATTACTCATCGTAGGGAAAGTTTGCTCCTTAGTAAATAATTTAACAGCATCAGAAAAAGGCTGCAACAAACCGGCATAACCTACGTTATTAGGTCCCTTACGGATCTGGATATAATCTAGAGTCTTTCGTTCAAGCAATGTCAAAAAGGCAACAGAAACCAAACCCAAATTCACTAAAATTAAGTAACTAACTAACTTAATCAAAACCATCAGAGAAAAAATTCACAATGAACTACTACCTATTGCCTACAGTAATCATTATATTAACGGATCCTAAATCCGACGCACTAATCTGCCAAGGCAATCCATTAAAGTTTATTTTATATAAAGACTATCTCAAAAGCTCAATCCTTTCATACTAAAGCTATTTTTAAACTCCTGAAAGATAGAAACCAACCTGGCTCAAACCGGTTTGAGCTCAAATCATGTAAAATTTTAAAGGTCGAACAGATCCACCAGCTAAACGGCTACACCTAGCTGAAATTTTAATTCAACATCGAGGTCGCAACTACTCTTGTCGATAAAAACTCTGAAGAAAATCACGCTGTTATCGCTAAAGTAACTTATTCTCTTAATCCCCAAAGAAGGATCAGGCACTAATTAACACTATAAAATTTATTAGACAGTTACGTATCATATCTACATCTCCCCAACGAAATATAAACCAGACAAAACTACTTTTCACCCACATCGCAGATCAAGCCAAACTTATATCAAGTTTTATAGGGTCTTATCGTCCCACTAAGTAATTTGAGCCTTTTCACTCAAAAGTTAAATTCAGACATCGTAAAAGAGACAGCTTATCCCTCAAAATTTAAAATATTAACACTTAAAATCAACTAACCGTACATATAAATATTTTATCTATCACTTAAACAGTAAATGAAATTCTTTACTAAAAATAGAAAGCACCTTATAAATAAAAAAAACTCAGTATTACTTTAACGTTATACTAAGATGGCTGATTTTAAGCCCACCTCAAACGAAAACATACAAAGCGCTTGACAAAACAGCGGGTGAGAAGCTCATTCCTCCTACCATTACTATTAGATTAAATTTTAACCCAATACAAAATTAAATAAACTTAGTAAACCAGATATACAAAGACCGACTAACGTGTCACCACTACAGATCCATTACAAATCACTTTACAACGTAAAAAAGCGATAAAATCTAGCTCTCCTTGTTTCGGGACCTCAAAATTAACATGCCAATATAATTCATCCCTGATACGAAAGGTAGGAAGATCAAACACTACTTTACCCAAATTCAATAATGATTCCATCTATAATCTACAAACAAAATTCTATGAAACACTAACACAATCAATTAATTTTTTATTAAACTAAACTTTAAACAAAATCACACTAATAACAAGCAATTATTAAGTAGTGCCTCAAAGGCAATCCTTCCAGCGTAAATGGAGTGTTTAAACATTAGCCACAACTCATACTTCTAGATGCATTTTCCAATACAACTACTATGTTACGACTTATCTCACTTGAAAGAATGAGAGCGACGGGCGATGTGTACATATCCTAGAGCTATTATCAATCTAACATATTAAAAAAGAAATACAATTAAATCCACCTTCAAGACTCTGTTTCAAAGAACTATTCGTTTACAAAATATAATGTACTATAACCCACCGTTATCTTTGCCAGGGGCTGTACCTTGACCTAATATACTTAATATAAATTAATTTTAATGGCTATATTAATACACCACATAATAATGGTGGTATACATACTGTTCAACAAGACAAAGTAAGATAATTCGTGGCATATCGTTTAAATGGCAGGTTCCTCTAACTAGACTTGGATACCGCCAAATCCTTGAAATTTCAAGATCATAACTGATACTAATCAAGTAACACGCTTTAAGTTTAGTATAACAGGGTATCTAATCCTGGTTTAAATCTAAACTCCAATGGCCTCCAAGAAGATCCACGAACTTCAACTTTACTACTGAGCTATAAATTTCAACTCTTAACTCACTAAAAGAAAAAACTCACAAATACATATCCTGTAACCAATAACCTTATACCCTCCAAATTTACTCCCAGTCTAACCGCGGATGCTGGCACAAATTTAACCTGAAACTCCTGGAATTACTGATCGAAGAACTACTCCAAATCCAAATTCATATACTGAAATCTAACTAAACAAATCTATTGACTTTAAATATCTCGCATCTACTTACATGTACTGTAAATTATCCCTCAAACAGAGGACAAGCAAGGATCAAACTTTCAAGCCGAATGAATTTAAAATAAAGAAATGTAAAACTAAGTTTACACAATTATTAATTTTAGAATAATACATAAATGCACATAACATAAAACTTATGCGTAAATAATCGCCAACACCAGAGGAAACATACTTCCAAGAAATGACACCCACTCACTTAAAGTAATTGTTTTTATGATAATTACTTTATACAAATCATATTACTTAAATTAGAAATATATATATATATATATATATATATATATATATATATATATATATATATATATATATATATATATATATATATATATATATATATATATTAGTTTAATAACTAACTTAACTTAACCAAACGAATCTGATCTTCAAAATCATCGTAAATTATTCGTTTCTGTGGTTCCCATCCCAGTTCCCACCCCCACTGATTCTTTATATACAATCAGGTCAGGTTCATTTCAAAACACGTAAAAACGTCGCTTATCTATTAATATCCAATGTTTTCCTTTTTAAAAGTCACAGTCTGAGCCCAAGGAGACAAGTCTTCTGCTAATCCATAATATATTTCCAAAGTACCCTTCCATTATACCCTACTACGCCTCGTTAAAGCATCACCCTAAACTTTCTTTTATGATCTGCTGGCCAAAGATCTTTCCAGATAACGCCTTGTTGATACACGCAAACCGATGTCTAGCGGTATTCGTGCACCAGTCCCTGACATGGGGCACTGAAAGCCGGTATTTTGGGGAGGCCAGCGACAGAGGTCACGAGACGAATAGCATGTAGTTCGTGGCTCCGCAAATTCCTCTGTGCCGACCGGGAGCCTCCTTATCCAAGAATCCCTCTGAGTATCCAATTAAAAGTCCATTTGATAGAGGCTGTATGGATGTTGATTCACGCAATTTCCACTCTGTATTTAAGAAAGGTCATGTAAGCTGTATTCACAGTCTGCTCCACTGCATCCACATCCAGCAACCAAGCTCATCAATTACATTTTAGTTATTTCAGTATTGCTATTTGGCACTCGATTTGTTTAGTCCTCACATCGAACTCAGGTGTTTATGTAAATTACTCTTCTGATTTGTAATTAACTTTCTCTACTGAGTCCTTTCTTAAATTGAAATCTCACAAAATTTTTTGTTATAACGTGTTGATCTTCAGTCAGTTTCAGCGACGACAAGGTAAGAAGATAAATCAACACTTGTAATTAAACAAATGCCTCAGGCCTAACAGTAAAAAAATACTATTTCTTTATAAAGAAAGTTATGAAATCATTTTCTCCCACTGATCTTGTACTTTCTTGAAGTCCAATTTGGCTCAGGCCTCATCTACGAGTATATCATTTCCCCATGATCTGTACCTTTCCGTTGGCTGTACTACTTCCATACATAATGTTTCTCTTTCTGATTGTTCCCTCTCCTTCCCATCACATGCACAAATTATCTCAGTTACAAAAATTTGAGGTTGTTTTTCTGCCTCTAAACTCACATATCTCAACATACACCAACCATGCAGTCTGATCTCTCTGGGCTTCCTAGCAGCGTTCACTAGTACCAAGGATTTGTACATACATAATTAATTTTTGCTTTGTTTACAAAAGTGATATTTTTAATTGCCAATATTAGGGTAACCTACGCTTCATCCGGATTGTTGCTCTCTCCATACAAATTCTGCAACCCAATATGTCTCTAAGGTAACGACAATGTCCAACCCCTGCAATTCATACCTCTAATACATTAGAGAAGCATTTTTTTTTTTGTAAACAATAGTCTCCATATGTACAGTACATCAGCATTTAATGAAAATTGCTCATGATTAGGTCTAAAATGAATATATATATATATATATATATATATATATATATATATATATATATATATATATATATAATATATATATATATATATATATATATATATATATATATATATATATATATATATATATATATATATGAATATAAGAAGGCCCATAAAACACTATTTGAAGGTTGCAACCATATATTTCGAGCACTCGAGTGCTCGAAATATATGGTTGCAACCTTCAAATAGTGTTTTATGGGCTTCTTATATTCATATTACTCTGTGGTATATATATATATATATATATATATATATATATATATATATATATATATATATACATAATATATATATATATATATATATATATATATATATATATATATATATATTTTATATATAATATATATATATATATAATATATATATATATATATATATATATATATATATATATATATATATATATATATTATATATATATATATATATATATATATATATATATATATATATATATATATATATATATATATATATATATATATATATATATATATATATATATATATATATATATATATATATATATATATATATATATATATATATATATATATATATATATATATATATATGTACGATACGAATTGACAAGACATTTAATGTCTCGGAACCCAAAGAATGACTGGAACCACGAGTCGAATTAAGCAGCACATGAAAAATAAATCTAGACGTGCTATTGAAGTTTTTTTTTGAGCTGGTATATGAATCGTTATACTGCTGAGTTTTTCTACACTGCCGTTCATTTTTAGTGTATTAGACCGAATAACATAGCCACGAAAAGGGGAAAAAGTCCGCGAAATCATGAAACGAAAGGCGACAGCGATGAAAAGCAGAGCGCCAGCAGGCAAACCCGGCCACAATTTATTTGCGTAAATAATTCTTGCCAGCGCAATCTCATAAGACCGAAGTAGAAAGGCCTAAGCCGCTGGCTTTACCTGCATGAGTTATAGCCCTTTAATTCAACAACACATCTAAAGGGAATTTAATCCCACCCATTAATGGATCAACCTTCCTTCATCTTGCGCGGCGAAAATTTATTCAAATTGTATTTCACGGTGTTTGTGAGTGTGGGTGAGATTGTGTGTGGAACTTGTCCGCGTTTGAGGGTGTTTTATTAGTCAATCTTGCTCAGTTACTATGCTATATATTATTTGTACATGAATTATACGATTATTCCATAATCATCCATATATCTAGCACTGTTACAATAAAGAATGAAATAATTCTCTTCTACGAAATAGTTACGTAGCAAAGTGAAAATTTTCAACAAAGTATATGGTGAACGCAAATTGTAAAATAATAAGTAAATAAATGAACTAATAAACCAACAGCCATTTTACAGAAAAAACAATAACCCTTGTCCGCAATTATCCTTAGTAAACACACCTATTATAAAATGTGCATAGAGGGTCTATTGAAAATTTAAAGTTTTTATGCTTTCAGCAAAATTCATTTTCATCAAACTCACTGGAAAGATGCCGAAAAACAATTATAAAGTGTACCCAAAAATATGGATCTTTTGAGATTAATTTTTATTTTAAATCTTTAACATACCGAGAAGGTCAACCTGTTGAAATTACTTTTCATTTTAAATCTTTAAGAATACCGAGAAGTTCAACCTGTCTTAATTGAGGTCGGGTGCTGCAAGGAACACTGATTTTTGCAGACAGCTGACATAATAAAGCTGTCCATCGCCGCCGATTTTTCGCAACAGAACAGATTGCAAGTAGAGGGCACTCCCCACCAAAAAAAAAACTTTTATATGATTACAAACCATTGTCAATCAATAGTCCTGAATCTGTGTAAGAAAGTAGAGTTTTCAAAGGAATCCACTCCAATTATGGATTTTGGCCATTAAGATTGCCCAGCTCAAAATGACAAAACTTTTCTACAATTTCACAGTTTACAATGTTTAAAAAAAATCTTTTGAATTATATGAATATAAAAAACACATTTAAAAAATAAAAGTGTATAAATAAATTATATTACAGAGAGAAAGATGCAGTTAAAAATAATTATTTCCCACATTACGGAAAACTGTAATGAAGCAAATTACTGTTCACCGAATGAAATATTAAAGAACAAAAGTCGTCCAAAACTAGATTAAATGGACAGATGTTGCTGTCCTACTTCGACTTAAATGGCTATATATCAAATTTTAATTCTTTAACAGGTCAAACCTATATTGTGTTTCTCCTCATCTCTCTCTTTATCTATCTCCATAAATAACTTAGATACATAATCACGTATATGTATATTATAAGAGGGCAAACGGCAACCTTCCCTACCTGCCTTCCAATTCCCCCTCTTATAATCCACTTGCATTAACACCTCCAACTATCTAATTTATGGTCATGTTCCAATCACCAAGGATGGAAGGAAAAGCAAGGCGCCCTCAGCTGTGTGAAATAAGGTTTTGGGAGAAGGGTGTGCTGAGAGTAATGGGTTGTGGGGCTACTGACTTGGGGCTTACCAGCTGATTGCGTTACATCTCCCTCATGCCAGGGCCATGTCACTGACCTGTAAAAGTGTAGAATTGGTGGATATTTTCTTAGTAATCTTCACGCGGGTCTAGGAAATTATCTGAATGGAATTATTTGTTGTTCTGTGCATAAGCACATCGAGTATCTCAGTATATCAACACGTGTAATATGTAGTAATACCTTTTTTATTGTGTGCAACAATGACATTCTACAGGTACTAAACCCCCAGATTATACTTGCCTTCTTCCAAGCCGGGGCCAGAATTTCTCACTACTGACCCAAATTAAATACATTGGATGAGTAAACTACGCTTGTAACATTAAAATGATCTATACTATATTCTGAGAGCTATATACCTGTATGGTCTTCCAATTCCTCCTAAGGTGTCAGTCCAAAACACAAAACAAGATAACGTGAGCTGGCATTTACAAGGATAAGCTTTATAGAACGATCCGGGTTCCTGCACTGACCAGTAGGAAAGAGTACATGGGCTCAAGCTCCCCTGCACTTACTGGAAGAATAGAGTGCATGGGCTAAAGCTCTCCTGCACTGTCCAGATGGAAAAAATGCAAGGGCCGAAGCTCTTCTGCACTGGCCAGATGGAAAGAGTGCAAGGGCTGAAGCTCTTCCTGGATTGGTCAGAAGGAATAAGTGCATGGATTAAAGTTCCCTGCACTGGCCAAAAGAAATAACTTAAAGGGCTGAAGCTGCCCTGTACTGGCCAGATGGAAAGAGTGCATGGGCTGAAGTTCTCCTGCACTGGCTAGATGGAAAGAGTGCATGGGCTGAAGTTCTCCTGCACTGGCCAGAAGGAAAGAGTGCATGGGCTGAAGCTGTCCTGCACTGGCCAGATGGAAAGAGTACGAAGGCTGAAGCTCACTGGCCAGAAGGAAAAAGTGCATGGACTTCAGCTCTATGCTTTTACCTTAAAGTGATCTCAACAACAACAACAACAACAACAACAACAACAACAACAACAATAATAATAATAATAATAATAATAATAATAATAATAATAATAGGTATTCATCTTGGAAATAGATGAGAGAGTCAGATCTCGTTAGGGATTTGAACCACCAATCAGTGATTTAGATGGATAAACTATATCCAGTCACTCAACGGAGGAAATAAAATTACCTGATATCTTCCGAGTAATACGTAGGAATCACATCGAACCTACCATACCCATAGCTATAGTTAGACCCACTCCCAACATTAATTCAGCAGCAGTTAGTAAACATTTAATTCTCATTCCCAAATGGTACATGAAGAAGCAAGCACACTTTGCAAGTAATTTTACTCGTAACAGACGAAAAGAAAGAACCGGGCCTTTTAGGATTTTAACCACCGAGTGGTAATTTGCCACGCCGATATTAATAAGCATTCAATCAAAGAACGCATGATAACAATGTGGCCAGATATGCTACTCATATCATATATATATATATATATATATATATATATATATATATATATATATATATATATATATACATATATATATATATATATATATATATATATATATATAAATATATATATATATATATATATATATATATATATATATATATATATATAATTTATATTTGTTATTTATTTTTCTCATAACGACAATTCATTTAAAAAATGTGCATGGAGCATTTGCTTACGCAGCAACTTCACTACCTGATATCCAATCTGCGTTACAAATCAATAAAAATTCTTTTATAGACAAACAATACATTATATATGTTATGTATACATATGCTGTATATATACATAATCTACTTACTTTCAAGTAAGTTCGACTGATAGTCAGCAGAGGCTCTCTCTTCGATGGCTACCATTCCTCATACTATATTTACAAAGCTAAGACTCTGGGCAAATGGTGAAGGCGTTTCCAAACAGGGAAGAACTTAATTATAAGTTTCTGTTGGTCGTCTTCAAGATGAAGTACGAGGAGAAGTGTAGATGGCAGTATGTGCGTCACATCAAGACCCAAAAGAGGATAAACCGAAAACTCCATTGAATGTGTTCCTGTGCTACTTTTCCGAGATATATCTCCGATGAGATTTTTAAAATAAGAAGTCACAGCGTTATTAATTCGGTGGGGTAACGTGCACAGTAATGCACAAGAATGTAAACCCATTTTTTATTTTATTCTTCCATTTATTGCACTTTAGTTTTCTCTATTCAAACACGACCATCTAAAATGTACCCATTACAACTGGTATATAAGATTTGCAAACATTAAAGCTGGAAATAATTAAAGTACTAAAATAGCCAGCTAACGGACACAACCACGGACGTTGATGTAAAAATTATATAAATTGCAGTTTCATTGTTCTCTAGAAAATCTCTCAATTCTAAATATGAATGTGTGTATATATATGTGTGTGTGTGTGTGTACACGCTCATATCAAAACTGATATCTACGCCAGTACACAGATAACATCTTTGCTAATATTAGGAATTGATCTAACTGAAGAACCTCGTATCTGTTTTCCAAAGAAACTGGTCAGTAGTTTCACTACAGAACCTATCGGTGACAGGCTCTCTCTTTCCTTGGTTTTTTGTTAAACGATGACTACCCATTTGCACACTTCTGCAGACACAAAGCCAACGAATACTGGAAGGCGTTGGACGCCAATCTTGAATGCTGCGAGGACTGTAAACACTTAGTTCCACGTGCCCCTGTCAGTCAAAACTAAACCCATTATCACATGGTATGTAGTCAGTGCCAAATACCTTATCCGTCAATGCTCACCGACAGCAACTATAATGCCGGCGTCACACATTAGCAATTCAAGACCGTGACCGTCTTAATCTGCTCATTACGACGCAGTTAGTGACTGATCGGCATCAGTTGCAGGCCTCGGGCCTCAAAAAAAAAAAAAAAAAATCAGCTGATTCCGACACCATGACGTCATACATAATGAACATTTACGACAGCAGTGTGTACTTTGAGATGAAATTACAAACGTGCATAGTCGCACACGACAGTCGCCGATGATTCAGGCCACGCCCATATTTAACAGTTTTTACAGGACAGCAACGTCCGTGAAGGCATGACAATTCATGACGATTTATGCCCGACTTAGTTACGTCCTGTGCCGACAGATGCAACGGCAGCATCATGTGTCGTGAAAATGCCTTTTCGTAATAACCTTGAAAATGTACAGAAAGCATTTACCATAGCATTATTAGAGAATAGTTACAAGAAGAACTTTTTTTTTTCTTCTTATTGTGTGAACAATAACAAAAAGGAAAAAAAGGGAGCCAAAATACACTACTGTGCATCCCCACCAAAGGAGGAGCCAAAATACACTACAGAGCACTCCCCACTGCGCACGCTGTGGGGTTGCCAAGTACATGGCGTACGTCGTACTGGATGGTGCATGTTGATGTTGCTAATTATGTCTGACGTAATCAAATGCCAACGCCGTCTTGTCAGTCGTGATGACATTACAACACAGTTGCATCACGCGGCATTACATGGCGACTTCTGACAGTCATCGTGGCTCGATTGCGTAGGTGTCATGCAGCCTTGCACATACGCCATCCCTTGGCAGGTGTCACCAAACTCAGTGATGCGGTTACGAATCATGCCGATTGATGCTGATTTGGTCATACCTAGAGCGTAACCTTGTTGTAATGAGCAAATTACGATGGTTGCGGTCTTGAATCGCTGAAGTGTGACGCCGGCAGCAGCAGTTCCACTTTACAATAGTGGTTTAACAGAAAAGAAACAAGACAGTGGTCACTGCTACATTCACACTTCAATTGCTGAAGACTATCAGCAGTGCATCAAACCCCCAAAATGTACAGCGTGATATTGAATTAAGCAGCAACTGGAGTGCATGATTGGCATAGCACTCAGCTTTGATTTGTAAGTTCCGTGGATTGCACCTGGCCTACCGCCAACAGTTCGCCTAGATGAGGGTGGGAACTGGCAGCTCCAGAACACAAATTGCTGTCGTGGAACAACATTTCTTGAGACTTGCTGAGAACCCTTCTAATGTCACCCCCTTTCGGTGAAAAGAGTGTGAGGTGATATAATGGGAAAAGACAAATTCTGTAAAGCTGTTAGCTTTCTAGAATTAAGCAAACATTCCGGAACGAGGCTGCATACCCATTTTCCTTCTCCACCCTAGCAATAGCCTGCTACAATTGACTACTACATGCAAAATTCACTGCTAGGTCAGCAGGTGCACAGGGGGATTTGATGGAGTTATCTAAATCAATTCTTATCACTAGTCCACAATTACCGAGGAAGGAAGAGAGTTGCAGGCGTGTTACCTTCAATCGCATTGTGCCTCTGAGAACATAAAACATTGAATCATGCATCAAGCAGTCAGCCAATTTTCTAGTTATTCAAGCTTTCCATTGACATATGATCCTGCATCCTTTTCACGTGGCCAAACCAAGTAAGGAACTTAGGCCGCATACGCACATTCAGCTGTGATTATATGTTACTCGATATCTATAATTTTCCATTACTACTTTCCTCGCCCCCTTTTTTGTTTTTTATCAAACAAACAAGCCTGAGAATGAATTTAAAGAAATCAGAAATAAAATAAACACGAAGTTAAATTTATAAATCATATAAGGTCACTTAAACTATATTCTAATGACCCAACGGAACTAATTTAAGTTTATGGAGTAAAACATAAGGATAGTGATTAAAGAGAATTTTAACAATATTTTCTTAACATTACACTGGTTAACTACATCACATTAAACACAAATGCGTAGACTCACATTCTTATTAAACCTAATACAATGGAAATTCTAGTCATGGAAAAAATCGCAAACTCATTGTACATAATAATAAAACTGGCAAGTAAATAGCATATCATAAAACCAATTTTTGCAAACAAAAAGTTGGAGGTGGAAGGTTTTTGTTTTGAATACGACTAGCTAACGAAAAACTCGCATCAGCTGGACGTATTAAATGTGCAAAGATGCGAAACACCGCAAGTGACAAAAATACAAAAATAAATAAAGATTGGCCGAAAAATTAATAGAACATGCTCGGTATGGAAGTGGGGTACAATCAGAGTTCCGCCTGACATTTAATCCAAAAACCAATTACCTTAGGTAATGCGCAAATTCGTCAAGCTCCCGCACGTTTTATTTGTTTGCATATCAGCTATGTTATACACTCTTAAGTCCTGTGTTTTAAATAAATGTCAGACTCACTTTGCATTTACGCACAGAGCCAAGGGGGTTTGGGAAAGGGTTTCCCTGGTGAGGCGTGAGGAGACAGCTGCACGCAAACGCTATTAAACCACTCAAACAGCTCTTAACAGCGTCATTACGGTGCATTAACCTAATCGTCGAGCACAAGCTCTCGTTTAGTCCAAGATGACATTATGGGACATAGTGGCTCGCTGTCGTCCCGTCCCTATGGAAAGCCACTTAAGGCACTGTATTAATCCATTCCATCATTATGCACAACGTTTTCATCGAGTATATTATTGTGAGTGGTAACGGGTTTGTTGCTCATTTCCGGGGTTAGTGATTAAGCTAGAATAAAGCCAGAAAACTGAATTACCAAGACATTCATGTATTCTGTAATCCAGGTTTTTGTATGCTGTAGCCGACTAGACGAGTTAGTGAGTGGCCTGACCGATTTAAGTCTCAAAGAAATATATATATATATATATATATATATATATATATATATATATATATATATATATATATATATATAAAGAAACGGCCTGACCCAGAGAAAACCCATAAAAGGATGAGTATAAAATTGGCCAAAAACTGAAGCGTTGAAAGAGCTCTACAATATGGTGGTAAGGAGAGAAAGCAAAAAACTCAACTCAGTGAATGTTGGATCTGCTTGTCTGACTGGTATTACTCAGATTTCTTAGTTAACCAGTAAGAATAATAATGACATTATTCAGAGTGTATATCCCCTTTTAAGCTTGTTTTGTTGATTATGGTAGTTGCATCAACACCTCTGATTTTATTTTATATTGATTATATCAAGATGATCTTGGATTTGGTATACCAGGAGGACCCCAGACCAACCATCTATGACAACTCCTATAGATGTTATTTTCCATCTGCTCTAAAGGCGTCCCCTGCACCTACCGACTATACACTCAGGCAGAGAGCATAGCGTTGAGATACTCCTTTAGGTCCTCTTCATCAGCTTCCATAAGGATGTTCTGGAAAGGGGATTTTGACACAGACACAGACTGTTCCGAAATACTGCCACGGCATCGACGATACTTTCATTAGGGTTAGACAAGAAAATATATCAAGTCCTAAGAAGGAAAGTCAAGGAGTCTTCTGCATTACATTTTGCATTAAAAGGGTGAACAATTATAGTGCCTTCTTTCAATCGCTGTCCTTGCATCCCTGGGTCCCGTCGGATTTGCCATGAAAAAACTGTACACGAAGCCACTTACGGTACGAATGCTTTATGAAATATGAGATGTCATCATTAATCTGTACATGAGGAAGACCAATCACAATATTCATGGCCTTATATGGAAAGGAATATAAAATTTATGGCAGAGGCCAAACGCTGGGACTTATGAGGTCATTCAGCGCTGAAAGGAAAACTGAAAGCAAAAAGGCTTTTAAGGTGTAACAGGAGGAAAGCCTCGCAGCTAAACTAGGAAACGATTGTTAAGAGAGGGCGGAGAGTAAGATGAAAGAAAAAAATATGAACGGAGGTACAATAAAAGGAGTCTCAGCTAGGGGCCAAAGGGACGCTGCAAAGAACCTTCAGTAATGCCTACAGTGCACTGCATGATGTACACTGATGGCACTACTCCCTACGGGATATTCATGACCTTAGACAACGCAGAAATCAATAGAGTATCCCACTCTTCCCATAGGGATGATATCCACTTGTCTTTCACACTTTCTCTCATGTTACCTTCAGTATGAAACCCTTATCAGGGAAAAATTATAAACAGTGTCCAAGACCACGATTCCATTTGATTTATGGAAGAGATATACATCCAGCAACAGCACCCTTCTACATATTTCATGAAATAATTCTTCATCCCCTAACCACCGCACCATCCAAAGCAGAGATGATGTTGAATCAATATGCCCCCTTAGCACCGACTTTTCCATGAGGACACCTAGACTGCCTCCAAGCCGGTAGCATCTTTCCTATAGCACTTATCCCCAAATTATGAAAAGGGTCAACAAATCAACATTTAGTGTGTAATATGTGGGTCGACCAATCCGGCCAGTCTCATATACCTCTGTATTCATTACCTCTTTCCACAGAAGATGTAAAAACGTAACTTTATTAAAGAAAAGTTAGGCTTGTATAAAGTGTAAATGAACTACAGCATGTGTTCTGCACATCTTTCTCTCCTTCCACACAAAATAAACAGTACATTCAACAACAACAACAGCAGCAGCAGCAACAACAACAACAATAATAATAACGAAAATAATATTATTATTATTACAATGTACCAATGGCTTGATATGGTGAAGATATGTCACTAAATATCACAGAGAGTTACAAACAGATAGTTACAATATTCAGTCTCTCTCTCTCTCTCTCTCTCTCTCTCTCTCTCTCTCTCTCTCTCTCTCTCTCTCTCTCTCCAGGAGAGAAGTTAATAGAAAAAAAATATTTAACAAAACCATTAAACGTCAATAAACTGTGGTAAAAGTAAGGAACCAATTCTGAAAACATTCACCACTTAAGTTTCTCATTTCCTTCTCCTCGCAGCTATCTGTTAAATAAAATAACAAAGGAAAAAACATTGTTTGTGGTTCTCGGGTAATATATGGAGCGCATAACGAGTTAGCAATTATATTATTATGAGAATCACCTCGTGACGATTCCTGCAATACTTTTGTATTTTATATCTCAGGATTTCAACAATCATGCAGACATTCGGAGCTATTATTACATATATAAAGCTCTCTGCCTTCTCCTTTTAAACTTGTCTCCAAAAGAATGATTTTAGTGTCCCAGGTAACCAAAATGAAAATCCATTACTAAACATCATGTGAAAAATAAGAGGTCTAAGAGGACGTTTCTTACCTTAAGAACTCAAAAGGCACAAAAGCCAAGTCATTCATCTCTCCAAGGAAATCTTAACAGAGCTCGAGTCAACACTCCGGGACACTCTCTACTTTCAGTAAATATTCTTCTTTCTAAAAGAAGATTAATTTAGGATGAAATGATCCCTAGTGAAGTCATATGTCTGCTTTTCTGGAGGAACTGTTTACCTAGTTTTAATCGGTCTAAGAGTCTGCATGATTCAGTTTTAAGAATTCAGTTGTAATTATAACTGTAACTCACAGAAAAGATCTCATTTGATGTTCAAAATAAAGTTTTTTTTTTTTTTTTTTTTTAACAGAACAATCCCACAGGCCACTGACTCGACCTGAAATTTTTCACTGAGCGGAACTTATATATGTGAAGAAAACATAATGAATTATAAAGAGATGTTGAGGTAAATTACTGATAGAAATAATAATACAAAAGTGAAAATATATCGGTCAAGAAACTAAGTAAATAAAATGTGCATACACCTTTAATAGTCCGACTTGCAATTTTATGCTCAACACCACGATCTAAAACTAATCTAAGACTAGTCAGGCTCAAGAGCATAAGAATGACCTAATCATGCCAAATAATCCCCAAAGCTTACTGAATCTTTGTTAAGTTTATTTCAAACACTTCACTGCTGAAACGATACATTGGAATTGGGCGCCTCACTCTCTTCCTGAATCTTACAATCTGTATCACAATGAGAGGTTTTTCAGCTATTGCCTTGCTACATTAAGATAGGTTTACAAGAGTGAGACAGCTATTATTACACTGCTAAAGTTCTCAAAACCTCAATATTGACTGTTTTATGGAAGAAGGCCGACACGGTAAGTCTCGTCCCTAGAGACGTTACGTAACGTCCCGAAGAGGCCCATGGTAGAAGACAACGGAACTAAACAGAAAATGCTATTTTCCATTTGTTGAACAAATGGAATTTATGGTACAAATTTAACTTTATGTAGTAGGATATTTCTATAACTTCTCTAACAGCCTCACTATTTCTGGGTTGCTTCGCTTTGGTAGATTTTATCAGATAAACGAGCTATTACCAATGACGCTATTCTGCATAGCCAATAATGAGAATAACTTCCGAGAAGGAAACTGATCTTAAGTACGTAATGTAAAAGATGCAATGAGGTAGTAAAAGTTTTATCATCTAAATTGTACGTGAAATTGCTTAAAGACTAAGGTTAGGCAAAATTAATTTAACATTAAATAACATACACAAGAGTCTGAAGAAAATTAAGATAGCCATACTAAAACTGCGGAAAACAAATACTTTATGTCACTGTTAATTAACCATCAAAATGTCACGTAAGGGAAGTGGATGTCTTTCACTATAATAAAGAAAAGCAAAGCCGAGTTTAAATCCAGACAAAATAGCCTTGTTAAAACGAAATTTTAGATAAGTTTATTGATGATTTACGGATTTCTCTTGATGCACCATTCCCTTTAAAGAGAAACATATGCTCAAGAAGTATTATTCCTAATTGCAATATAGAATGATTTTTCTATCAATAATTTTTCGAAAAATTTTTGGTCATTCCTCGTACGAATAAGCCTTTTAATGTTACTACATCAAAATATATTAACCAGTTCTTTTAAACGAAGTATGTTTATCAGCATTATCTCAGATTTCCGGTCTGTATGCAGTATTCAGGATGAGATTCTCCTCCTCTCTCTCTCTTTCTGTCCCTCAACTTGATAATCATCTCCTTATAGGTATGATGGTGGGTCGGTCGTTCTGAAATAAAACCTCCTCAATATCCCTAGAAAATTCCATCAATCTTCCTTGATCTGCCACAAGCTATAGTATCTCTCTCTCTCTCTCTCTCTCTCTCTCTCTCTCTCTCTCTCTCCTTCCTGACTAATGCTCCATCGCAGGTCGTCTGTCAGCGTCCACTGGGCGTCTTTTTACCATTAAAAGGAAATCGATGGGCTTTATCTGATTTCCCTTTTTTCCCCTTCTTCTCTCGGCGATTTCCTGCCATTTTTGCCGCAAACGATGGATAGCATGAGAGGAAAGCGGCACAGGCTTGTAAATGTACTGTCTGCATATTTCATCTTGTGTTCTCTCAATCTCTTTTTCTCTTCAACAGTTTATTTTCTCCCGGAAGGGGAGACGTGATTTGTTTTTTTTTTATTCTGAAACTAGCATCTATGTAATTTCTATTCAGGAAAAAAAAGCTGAGAAATACAATGAAAATATTTAGCAGTAACACACTTCTCATAATTATATCAAATTTCGTTTAGATTTGTGATGGGATAAAACTTTACGATATGCGTGGAATATGGAAGACCAGACCAGTAATAACAATTTGCAAAGACGTTTTCCTTAGAAATGAGTACGGTAAGCTGTTTCGTCAACCGACAGATATAAACGTACTGAGTCAGAGTAAAGCACTTACTTTGAGCAACGCCCACGGTAAAATCAGAGTTGAAAGAACAACTAGATGAGTGGAGAGAAGATTTTATCATTCTACACTCACAAGAGGAATTGAGGGAACAATAAGAAAATAATAATAAAAAAGGTAAGAATTGCGTATTTTGATGAGCCCCGTTCAACCCAAAATATCCACATAAATTTTCACAACACGGACAACCGCCTCGGGCCAAGCTTCCTGCTGCAACATGCCACGCGCGTAAGCTCTCGCTCTCTCTCTCTCTCTCTCTCTCTCTCTCTCTCTCTCTCTCTCTCTCTCTCTCACACGTGAACACACACACACGCACACATACTCCGTCGTATCGCATTGAACAGCGTTTCACGAAGAAATGATCAAAGGAAAAAATTTAGCCTTGATCAAAGGCGGAGTAATGAATGCCACTGAAAATATAACGCAAATAAAATATAACGCAAACGCCAAAAGAGAAATCAGTAATTCTGTTCCGACTCTTATTACAAGCTCAAAAAGAAAAACATAGTCCATATAAGATAATTTTAGATGATCAAAACCAAAATAAAGCTGATTTACTTCATGCAGTTTCCTACTGTATTTTCACATAAACACAATTTAGTTTTCAATTACGGCGCACACTTCAACCGGAACTGGAGTTAGGCCTATGTGACTGGTTCGTTAATGTTATGTATGAGTGGTATACTTTATCGTTAATGTTATGTGCGAGTGGTATACTTTATCGTTAATGTTATGTATGAGTGGTATACTTTACCAAGAACTGAAATCGGGCCTATTCGCAATCAACTAAGTTCTCAACTCCTAAGTTTATGACTTGCCTGCCATTAGTACGTTATAAGTCCACGAAAAGCAAAATTCTTCAAAAACCAGCGCGCGCGCACGCACACACACACACAAGTAAAAAAAAACTTCGAGTGCAATGCTGTTTACACCATTACATAATCAGTCCTCAAAAGACTGTTTAGCTTATACCATTGCAAATGAAACTAAGGTAGAATTTAATTCAACGCTCCCAAATAAATCTGTTTGTGTAATGTGTGACATTCTTAATACAAGTGTGATATCAGTAATACATTTATGAACATTATATATATATATATATATATATATATATATATATATATATATATATATATATATATATATATATATACATACTGTATATACTTTTTTAGTGATCCTTGTCTATTTCTCCATTGTTTCTGCCCCTGAACATTTTGCGTTTATGTAAATATTCTAAGAAAATGCAACAAAGTAATGGAAAACTGGAGATGTGAGATAGTGATGCGAGCATATTACATTTAGGGAGAAATTTAATCGCGAAATACCTTTATGAATTATCAGAGCACTCTTCCCAATTTATTCTCTGCCTTAATTTCTTTTTTTTAAAGCTAAGATACGTAACTGCATTGTTTGCCCTGGCAGCTGCCGTCATTGGCAAAAAAGATTAAATCATTAATTAACTAAAAATTTGACAACGGAAAATCAACCATTTAATGAAATATGTTTTCGAGTTGAATTTTTAATATAAGAATAGTCAGAGAGAGAGAGAGAGAGAGAGAGAGAGAGAGAGAGAGAGAGAGAGAAGCAGTCTGTCAAACAAATGCAAACATGACACATTATCAAACAATGATAAGTTCCGAGGTTTATAACTCACTTGAATTCAATTCCATTGCAACAACACAATATACAGATCGCGGATTTTGCATAATGAAATCTGATAATTTTAATGTTATTGTCATTAATAATATATATATAACTCAAGTACGTCATAATGATACAGGAAATGCTTCAAATTGTGCTATGACTAAACTTCCTTCAATAACAATTTATTGGGATGAAGGGAATGTCCTCGAAGCAAAAGTTCCAACCAGAGACAATGAACTCTCCAAACTTTTTGCCAGGGTGCTCTGACCCTTTCAGGAAGAAAGGAGCAAGATTGTCTTGCGGCTCGTCTCTTCCTCTGGGACTCGAGTCGTCCCCTCGCTGGCTTGGGTTTCTTTCCTCGTACTGCCTCTGTTACTGCCGCAATTTGTACTGGAAGAATTCCATGCCATGAAAAATCGTGATCATCTCCTGCCAAGACCTTCCCTTAATTTGCTTTTCCGTTTCTTACCCCCTCCACTAAGCTAATCTTTCAGCAACCTCTTGCGTGCCCTTCGCATAATTTCATGCCGCCCTTATCTTAAAAAAAAAAAAAAAAAAAAATTTAAAAGGATTTCGAATGATTAATTGTAATTGGAATATAAAATTTAGGCCAAAGGCCTACGATATTATTCAGCGCTAAAATATTAAATTTAGAGTAAAGAGGTTTTAAATGTGCAACAGGAGGAAAACCTTGTAGCTGCAATATGAAACATTTGCTAGGAGAGGGAGAAAAGTGGGATGGAAGAAAAATATGAACGGAGGTACAGTAAAAGGAATAAAAGGGGTTGCAGCTAGGGGCTGAAGGGCCGCTACAAAGAACCTTAGGCTGGCAAACAGCCACTGAACTCCCGGGAAAAAGGGGCCGATTGCAAGCCGACAACAACGCGGCTGTTAATTCCGAAAAATGATCAAGGCCACTGGCGTACAAAACTTTTAAGCACCCCAATAACAGCGTAACTACGTTACCGCATCGGAACGACGATAAATAGACAATAATTGTCCATTCAAAACGAAGATCAGTAGGTTTCGGGCATGGTGTAATTTCCTTAATATATTGGTCCATATCATATCACTCTGAAATGATGGTGCGGAGATCTTGGCTCCCAACGAGGCTGTAACACTGCCAAAAATCATCAGACTATGGATCGACGAGGAGTCAAGCTATCCACGAAATTGAAACTGCCTGGCATGCTAGTTCTCCAGTTATCCTAATAAAATGATTCCAATTTGGCAGCGTGGTGGCAGTGAAGTTGGTATCTAAATTCAATATTCTTTGAACCCCTAAGACAAACATTTCCAAAAAACAAAGTGATAATCGAACGTAGTTTTGGTCTACGATTCCAGTGTATAATGACAATGAAGAGATCCTGAATTATTAGTAAGTGGCAGTAGAGCACAATCACATCCAAAATCAGAAGACTTGCGGTCTTTTTTGGAAGTAAACCTCTGAACACATTGTACGGTAAATTCTCTAGGCGTACCAACACACAATTTTAAGACAATTTTATAGCTCCAATTACAATGTGGGAACAGCTTGTGAATCGTTTTGCCGGCACATGGACTGTGGCAAAATGTTTCAAATGCCGTTTCCAAAACATTCATGTGTCTTGGAAACGTTGGCTTGCGACTACTTATGAGGGGACGAAAGGAAATCACTGTTGCCTATTCGCAGTCAAATACCATTAAATATTAAAGCTAGTAGTATCTCTTTAACAGAAACGCAAAACTAAACAACTTTTAAACTTAAACTGCCCCTTTATCTACATGGAAAAGTCAGTTAAGCTGACAAGTGAAATATCACCAAAGTCAGATTTTTGGTAATCTATTACTTTAACAGGAAAAACATACAACGTCACCGAGAGATCCAGAAAACAAATGAGATGAAACACAAGCACCTAAAGGTGGTACTAGGAGAAAACCCTACAGCTAAGGACCGATAATGCAATTTGGAAATTTTGGTCATAAAAAAAACTACGGCACGGGGTGCTTTTAATTGGGTTTTAATTGCAATAATAAATATCGTTCCAGATTCAGTTCGAAAATTCCTTAAAACTGCAGAATTGCTAAAATACTTTGCATAAACATACACTATAACAAATGTTATTTCACTTCTTCCTACCTTTGATAATTCGTTTTTGAACTGACTCGATTGCTCAACAAATAAACAAGGAAGAAACCACTAATTATTTCACGAATACCATAAGTCCCTTTTTTCTTATGCAGGGATAGAATGGAAATCCCTTGAAATTTCCTTCCTGTTTGCCCCGTGAAGTTGCCTTATAACCGCTACTTCTATCTTTCCATTTCTAACCCCTGCACAATAGATATAAAAAAACCCTATTCCATACTCACCCACCACCCCAATACTGTCACCAACCTGCAAAGGAAGAGAATCTCATTAGCATATCTTAAATTGTTAATGCCAAGCAATTAGCATATCTCTCATTTCCTCCTTGTTGTATAAACACGTTGAATCTTCAATATTTTCTTAGTAAAATAAACACGAACGTTAATGGAAATCGAAAATAAACCAGGTATGTCACCCTGTCTACTCTCTTCTTGAGGCGAGATCGCTGAATTTGATCTCGACCATACCATGGAATTTGACCGATTTGGTTTTATGAACTTGAGGTTGTCAAGCAAAGCACTGGAGCACTTTCAGCAGTTCAGCCCTTAAGACAGTAAAAAGGAGGTCGTTCGACAGCAAGAGAGAAAGAGATCCAGAAAATAAGTTAGATGAAATACAAGGGTCTAAAAGTGGAACTAGCAAAAAACCCAACAACTAGGGCCCGAAAGGACACTGCAAACACCGCTCGGCAGTGCTTACAGTGCACCAAGTGAGGTGCACTGATAGCACTATCTCCCCCATCCTAAGGAGGACATGTAATTTGAAATTTTAATTGTCTTGAAAGTAAAAAAAAAAAAAGTCGAAGGGGTTTTTTATGGTTTTCATTACAATAATTAATATCGATCCAGATTCAGTCCAAACAAAGCTTACCATTGGAGAATGGCTAAAATATACGCATCCTAAATCAAAAAATGTTTAACGCAGAACTGCATGAATTTTAACAATAACTTGTTAATTTTACTTTAATGGAATTATCATTCTACGGCGACTAATGGCCATTTGCGACAAAATTAGTAACGAGAAGAAAACCTAATAAGCATATGACAAGATACATCTCACCTAGCATGTATCAAAATAAAAAATCACATGATGCATAAATAAATTATTAACAATGAACTGATATGATCATGACGTTTAATTCAGTTATCGCGTTTAATTTTTCTGTGTACGTAACAAAGCAAGATTTTAAAATTCGAAATACATGAAATATGATTCAGTACTATAAGTGCAATTGCCGCATTGCATGAAACCCAATAATTCATGATATTTATAGCATACCAGTTTGTTCAAGGTGAATATTAATGTTCCAAAGGCCCATAAACAATCTTGCTAACATGCGGGGTTATTTATCTGCAATCAGTAATAATTCATGAAATTACTTCCATTACTTGGAATTAGGTCACTCATCCGACTTTTCTTTAGTCTGTTTATTTACATTTCGGTTTGCGCTGTGTACGGTGAGTCATTTGTTACGGAAAATTTACCAAGTTTTGTAAATTTCAAGAATGAAATAAAGTTCTATTGGCACTTACTAAGAATCACGCATTCTACTGCTATTTCCTAAAGACAAAGTGTCAATTCCACTTCCTATATGTTAATCCATCAGAAACAGGAGGGTGTAAGTAGCTTTCCAAGTTAGAGCTGTGTCAATAATAAATAAAAGAAATTGCTGCCCCTTTCCAGTCTTTAACTTCTCATTCAAGGATGAATCCCGCACAGACGAGTTCTACATCCGTCACTTTATGAACCTAATCAATGCAAAATACTCACTGGTCTTGTGTTGAATACCCAAACAAAATGTGCCCCTCACCTCTTATAGCAAGTATTCTTGAATTTACTGAATACTACGGCCTCCGCCTCCTCACTGCATTTATGATCACTTTCTTATCCAACAGCTTATTACATCTCTTGTCCTTTCCTTGGCTCCTCTCGCTGCTGGCCTAGAAAGTTGTAGGCAGCCTCCTGGACATAACACACCTTTGTCTTAGAACCCAGTGCATATTCTAAAATAGGTTCCATTTTCATCTTAAAAACTTTAAACTCCTCTCAAGAAATTTTCCACCACACCATGCACTCAACATCCTCGACACTGCATCACAGCAAGTTTTATAGTTGCCACATATAGCTTCATTGCATTAAAATCCACACCCCATCTTTCTTTTGTCTAAACTCTCGCTGTTCTTCCCCTAGACATCTTTCCATAATCTATCTGCAATCAAAATCTTTCCTACACCTGGCCAGCTACTCTTATTAATACCATGCCTCATTAATTCTTAAGCTCATCTCTATTACCTTTATTATTATAAAACTGAACAATAATTCTTATGTTGTACAAAGGTAATTATTTTCCTTCTTACCTAATCCTTTGGAGTTTTTCCCTTCCAAATATACTTTACATGCTAATCTCAGCCTATCATTCACATTATACTAACCATACTGCAGAATCTCACTTGTAATACCATCAACTGACACATTCTCATGCAACAGCCAATGTATAACTCTGGTTATGTCCTTAAAAGTTTCTTCCACAAGCATATTCACACTGTCCTTTTCCACTACCACATATTCACATCTACTTCTCACTCTTATTATCCACATTTAACAACTCTTCAAAATGTTCACTCCATCGGAACATGGCTGCATCCTCTTCACGGACCATCCCTTCATTAGCATCCTTATGACTACGATATATTTGCTCATTAAGCTTCCCTACCAATTCTGCTTCTATTGAAGATAACTTTTAATCTCTCAGATCATCAACTGAATTTTAATTATTTCTTTTTCACTTCAGCCTTGAATAATTTATCCATCACTTTACTACCTGTACATAATATAATTTTGCTCTTGCCATCCAGCTGTAGCTAATAAGCGCTTCACTTTTGCTTCACTGATCCCTTCTTGCCATGTCATCAAGACTGCTTTCAATTTTCCTTCCTAAGCGCCTATACCTGCAAACACCCCCTGAAGACGCAGTGACCTTATCTCTGAATTTTTCATTTTCCTCATACACCTCTCCCACTAATACTTATATATAAGACAATTTGACCTTCTCACTTCTACCTCCCAAGCTCCCTTGTCTTAATTACTTCTATGACAGCATAATTATCTAATTATTAGAGTATGTGAGTGTGTATGTAAAAACGTTATTTCATATCAGACAAGGGTTAGTTTTATTGCCCTTTTTAATAAATTAATGTTTCCGTTATGGATGTTAAAACATTCAAACGCCAACTTTAGTACGAGTTACTTCATTCAGAAAAGCAATAAAATCAAATAAGAATCTTCAAAATCTTTTTTATTAGTGATTAATAACTCCCTCTGCAGTTCCTGTGTTACTTTCAGAACGCTGGATCTGTGAATCCTTAGTGAAGTATTCCTTCCACACTTCTTTGGAAGCTGTGTATGGCATCCAATCCAGGAATTTTCAAGGAAATTCCTGTACAACTCCCATAGTAAAAATTCTTGACCATCACAGATGAAAAGAGAAAAACACAGTCAGTCAATTTTTAATTATCGTACATGAGGCACACCTTCAAAAGGAACTATTAACAAGCAGAAATCGTAGGGAACATGAAAGGATTAATCGAGTCATGTGATCAATTAAATGCTCAGTGGAGTGCCGAAATCATACGGTTATTATGGGATGGATTCAAAGCAATTCCTTAATACATCTCAATATAATAAAACATTTGATGGCATGTGCTGAGTGGTTTTACTTGAGAAAAATATATATATTGAACAGAATAAATGAGGAATTACATAAGAAAAATCAGATGTATGTGGATACATACTGACATGGTTTAAAACAAATTTCAAAAGAAGTCTGAGACATACACGAAAAGGAAGGAAGCGACTGAAATTTTAAACAAAATCACAATTATTCATGCAACACTGTTTATGCGATTGAATTAATAACGTGAACAATCTTTTTCCAAAAGGAGTTGTCAAGTCAAAATATCTCCAATTTCCGTAAAGGAAGTTAAAACTTCTATCGTGAATTCTGTCCAATCCGTATTTCCATTTTTACAAGTTTAAAAAGTTTTTCTTTGTTAAAATGATATTTAAGAATAATTTAGCTTTATAAGTTCTAATCTCTCTTACTCTCTCTCTCGCTCTCTCTCTCATATGCATGCATGTATATATATATATATATATATATATATATATATATATATATATATATGTGTGTGTGTGTGTGTGTGTGTGTGTGTGTGTGTGTGTGTGTGTATATATAAGATAATGCTTTAACCCTCTCGTATGGGGAACAAGTTCACCCTCCCACCGGCTCCATATAACTTACCCCAAAATCTCCCCTGGAAGGAAGTCGCATTGGTTCTAAATCCTCATCTTCCACACCCGCTATTACATCTCTTGATGAAAGGGGTTGACCTCATTAGCATATCTCAAAGGCTCATTCCACACAATTAGCATATTCCTCATTATCTTTGTCACGCTTCCCATACGAGGCCCTCTTTTCCTCGCATGCTAAACCACTTTAGGCAGCAATGAATAATATATGAATATCCAGGCCTTTCTAAGTACCTTTTCCTCATTTTAGGGCCAAAATTCTGGCACCTCTAATTAGATGAATTCTTTACCGCAGACGAGAGAAGTGTCGTTTTGTTACCACTTTACGCTTCATCAGGTCATTCACATTGGTGATACAATAACTGATAAAATTATTTAGGCCACATATGTAATATCAGGGCGAGGTAATAGCTTTAACAAGAAAAATTTATTTAGTATCAAGCTGATTATTTATCCTTCGCTACAGCACTGATGTTCAATGGTTATAACCACAATAAGTGAGGAGGTTGAATAACTTGAAAACGACTTTCTTATAATAGTGTCAATCCTTCAAAAGAAAATGTTTTAAGAATAAAATTTACTCATGGTTAGTAGAAGTTCTTTAAAACACGCCAAGTGCTTTTAATCATGCTTGCCGCGGTCTCTTGTTCGATGAGATTTTTCAGCATTTTAAGAGAATATTTGCTAGCTGAATTTTCTCTAACACTGAATTGCCTTGGGCAAGTGAAAACTACATGAATATTGGAAGGTATTACTTGTATTGCATCCTCTGAGTGTATACATTTGTGTCTGCGTTTGCCTGTTTCATATTTCAAAACGTACCAATACGAGAGATTTTTCCCACGAGCTGCCCTTAACCAAACCTGTATATTGGCGTTTATCTGTGACATAACAACACAATAGAATACCAGTGAGGTATCATTTTCCTGTATTTTTATTCGAATGTCTTCTTGGATCACCTGTTATTGCAGGGATTCCTACATGGGCTTATCATCTAACTCTCACTTTCATTATTCTTGGAGAATTAATGTGTTTTAAGCACTGTCTTAGGGATAACACGTACTTAACAATATAACTTTCAAAACAATGTCAAATTTCTACTGACTACAACTTTTTAGCAGTTAAAAAGTATACGGATTATATGCTAGTCGACTGGATTAGTTTTATTGTAGGTTTCCTGTAAATGTTACTAGATAAAAACCAGATGACTTCCTTTGTCATAAGGTTATTCCAATCGGAATTTTTTCTCAAGCAACGCATATTTCACGAACATGCATCGACATTTATGGTCCATATCGCTTCCTAATACGAATTATTAAGAATATAAGCGTGAAATATCTATATAAAACCACATTATTTACATACATACATATATACATATTGTATGTATCTATTTATCTACCTATATACATACATACATACATGCATACATACATGCATATACATATATATATATATATATATATATATATATATATATATATATATATATATATATATATATATATATATATATATGTATATGTATATATATGTATGTATATATATATATATATATATATATATATATATATATATATATATATATATATATATATATATATATATATATATATATATATATATAATAGTATTCCGTCCTACGCCACCTTTCCCACAATAATTTAAAGTAAAAGGACTAAGTAATTCAATAAAGTACATTTAGTTGATTCACTGTAAGGAAATTCGTCCCTAAAAACCTCTCACCACAGCCTCTTGGTGGGGAAAATCCCTTTAAACCCCTTTCTTGTCCAAAGGGCTGACGAAAAACCTTAAATCCAGGTACTTTGCCTTTCTTTAGGAGCTGAAGTTCTCTTCTTATGAGGGCCAGCGAGGGGGAGGGCAAGCGAATTAATTCGCAACACAAGTTACTTTGGATACTGCCAGCCACGTGTCGAAAAATATGCAGTTAATAGAGCAAGGGACAGAGCTCTAGAGTCTGTGGTGCTGCCGACCATTCTGAGAGATAGCTCCTCTCTCCAGGGGCCTTTATAGTTTCGGAAGTTACGGCTTCCTCTTCCCAGATGGCATTGTGGTCACTCTGCCCACTTGGAACTGCAGGCAGCATGTTTCCAATTTCAAAATGGTGGAACGCATGTGGTCAGCCGGCCAGCTGGCCTGCCTTGGACGATGATTAGCTCTGGTCGGGTCCGCACCTGGAATAAAGGGATTTCTGACAGCACGTAACTCCCAAAGTGAGATAATCTCTTTATTATTGTTCTTTCCTAGTAATTTATAAACCCTGGCTTCCATAGCCAGTACTACATATTGATACATCACATGGACTTATAATATGTGCCCCTGGCACAAGTGTTATTAGTGCCCTGAATGGCACTGAGCCGTCACTCTCAAAAATCATGGCAACACCTAACAAAACCCACGAATACTTTCGTTGTATTGCCTCCTCAAGGTATGTTAAC
>NC_089745.1:29658460-29683460 GCF_040412425.1 Macrobrachium rosenbergii | reverse complement strand
AAGAAGCAGAATTCTTACCTGGCAACCTACTATTCATTATTTGTTGTTTTTTTTCTCTGGTTACGGTATATCAAGAGTTTTATTATAAGGTCCTATTGAATATTGCAAGGTCCTATTGAATACAGTAAAGTAAACTCCAGTGCCTCTCGAAATACGCAATAATGGTGACCCAGCCAGGACCTCTTCAAGGTAATTAGTAATTAGCATGCCTTGCTAGCTAGACTCGCAAGAATTCATCGAACCTGTAAATTAATTTTCAAGAAAAAGCATAAATTTCTCAAAAAGGCAAATCTGGAATCAGGAAAACAAGGTAATTTACTAGGGTAACTTTTATTTCGAACTCATGAATAAGAAAAGTGTAAACCAGTGAATATTGCATGCTGCATATGATTGGGAATCTCGATCGGAGTAAAAATCATTCCAGCACCTCTCGAAATTCGTAATAATGTATATATGTATAAAGATTATATATACTGTATATGTATATATGTATATAATATATAATAAATTTAATGTATAATATATAACATATAATATACAATATATAATATATATATACATATATATAGACATAAATACGGCCTTCCACCAACTAAACAATCTGATACATTAATTAAAATTTCAAAAGATGCATCTAAAAATCGCGTGAAACATAGCGTAATCTCCCAGGTGATCACCACACCTTGAAAACTCATCCCCATACATATGTATAAAGATTATATATATATATATATATATATATATATATATATATATATATATATATATATATATATATATATATATATACATATATGATAAATTATATATAAAATATATATATATATATATATATATACATATATGTATATATATATATATATATATATATATATATATATATATATAAAATTATATGTATAAAATATATAATAAATTTAATGTATAATATATAATATACAATATATAATATATATACATATATATAGAGACAAATGCGGCCTTCCGCCAACTAAACAATCTGATAAATTAATTAAAATTTCAAAAGATACATCTAAAATTTGCGTGAAACAGGGCGTAATCTCCCACATGATCACCACACCTTGAAAACTCATCCCCATACCCTATCCTGTATGCTCTTCCGAGGATCTTTCACTCCATATACCACCCGATCTTACCAGACGAGTTGGGACTGAGGCATTAGCCAAGACCCAAAAGTGGTAACTGATGTCCTGAGCAAAGGCAAATTGTAGTAAGCTCCACCCACACACAGGCCGATGCCCGAAGCACAGACGAACTCCCAGCAAGCTCCGTCCACCACAAAGGTCAGGGAGTCTTGGATGACACTAGATGAGAGGTCGTCGTTCTTACTCGACTAGCTACCTTCCCAGACAGATGTGTCCACTGCTGCTCCAGCTGTAGCATCTCAGTTCGGTGTCCAGCTTGGCTGGCGCCACCTTTCATCTTTCCACCTCCAGTAAGCTCACCCCGTGAGGAGTTTCACCTGCTTTCAACTGCTCCTATTACCTAATCCAGGTGGGTGTCTGTTCTGAAAGAACCTCGACTTCCTAAAATTCTTCCCTCTCTGACAAATCCTTTCCCTCTCAACCATCCTACTAAATCCTCTTCCAAATCCAATCCTCCCCTGTAACCAATGATCCATAAGGGAACGCCATCCTATCGTCAAAATCCTGGCAGAAATCCCCATCATGAAATATTTCATTTTACATAAATTGTTCAATATCCAATTTAGCCTTGCATGCTCAGTGCCAAAATTTTGTATAACCAGTGACTCGAAACAGACAGCCTACCTCACTGCATAGTATCGCCAGCATCTTTTACATAGCAGCCTCATTAATCCAATTAATGTGTTAGGGGCCTGTGTGCATGCTAGATACATTATTAATTCAGGCATTTTCTATTACAGGAAATGTGCTATTTATGGCTGTATTCTGCTCGTCCCATCATGCTCTAGTTAGTCAGATCGAGGCTGTATAAATTAACCTTAAATGTAAATTACAACTGGCACAGATTTGTTAAAGCCATCCTTAACATTTTCCCATTTTTTACCTGTACTTGTAAACAAAGTAATTTACTGAACAAATGATTGTTCATGGTGACCTTTCCCCTTTACCTTTTTCTTTTTAATTCATTTACAGACGAGGTCATACAATTAGCGCCTTGGCTAGATAAATGATCCCATTTAGGCTTCTTACCATAACATTGGCTGACCTCACCAGCATTCACATGGAGATAGTTTGCTTAGAAATTTTATTTACATAACTCTCCCCTTCTATCTTTAGTGACCGAGATGAACCTTTAAAGTAATTCCTAAGGCAGAGCTTGGATAGTGAAATTAATCAGCAAAGTGTATTAATTCTGAATTCATGCGTTCGTAAGATTCTTGCTAGAAGTTTTTCTAGGTAATTGCATGACCTTAGAGATAGGCATTAGGAAACTCTTGCATGTTTGTTAGAATTACATGCTATTAGAAGAAATAGGCAGAAATATACATTCCAGTTAGTGTTTGTATGTGTAAAACGAAAACCACTGTTTTTTATGTTTATTTTTACATCTTAAAGTGTTGGTGTGCGATGTGTGTTTCATATATGATTTTGTGAAGGTCATATTTCACAAAAGTAACTCAAATGTGTTCGTTCTGTTTGTATGTTAGTAAGTGCATACTCACCTGGTGATTGGGCTTGTTTTGACTCTTGAGAGGTTGTGCTTTGTTAAGACGGGCTGTAAAACCCTTCTATTAAGAAATATCCTCGTCTCTCACAGAAAAACAAGTTTTCGCTTAATTCAGATACTTTTGTACACTATTTAATTGTTTCGTGAATGTAGGACTTAACCCCATGTGTTCGTCCAGAAGTTTTGCTTATCCAAGCATGTATGTCAGTAGTGTAGGATTGCATCATTCGACACATTTTCTACGAATTAGGAAGATGGTAGGCTAAATTATTTGAGGAAGTCGCTATTCAAATCATTTGTGATTTTCCTATCTTTTCATCTTAGTGGACGTGCATGTTAATGTTTTGTGTAGGCATTAATTCAAATCTTTCATATTAATTCATTTACACTTTCGAGGGAAACATTTCATAAATTCTATTTCATTAGTCGTTTTCTTTACTGCAAAAATCCATTCTGAATGACGTAACATCTTCAATTTAATTTTAGCAATACTCAATCATCATTTAACCTTTCGAGAGGAACGCCTTCAGAACTCTTATTTCATTTTCTCTAACTAACCACATACGACCAGTATGTTCATAATCATTTGTCTAACAAGAAGCATTATTCGTTTGTTGCCAGTGTTAGTGAAGTCCAGCCCATTGGTCCATCCAACCACATTTAACCTTATCATTTGCTGTTTACTATAGAGCAATTGCAATAGAAGTAAAAGATACTCCTTATAATTACAAATTTCCCTAAGATAGGCTCGTACCCATTACAGACTTTATGGGATTGATTCCCTGTTATTGCAGACAAACTGACAGCCACTTATATTATTCTTCTGAAGAAGGCGCACACCCTGTGCAAATTTACTCCCTCCACAACAGTGTACCCTCTCTTAGGTGCACTCATTTACAGTGTGACTTTCCACAAGGAACAGTCACTCACAGTGCCACCTTCCCAAAGGGGGACTCCCTTACAGTGTATCCTCAGGAACACTCCAGTGATGTGTAGCTCACCACAGCTGCACACTGCTAGTGTAGTCTCTACCAGGTACACTCACTTATCAGGGATCCTTCCCACAGGTATCCTTTCTAACAGTGCCACCCTTTCCACATGGGGACTCCATCAGTGTAGCCTACATACTGTAGGTGCATTCCTTTATTGCTGTGTATTTCTGCACAGCCCCACCTTTCATTTTTACTTCTGCGCATATTCTGCACAGGTCAGAGTGCTGCATTCTCTTTTCCTTTCTGTGCAATTCCTTGCACAGCGAGAAAATCCTTACACTCAGATCTTCCTAATCCTCTTTTGTTCTCAAAGGAGTAGTCTGACGAGCGTCTAGTAGGTCCAGCATCTGTCTTCTAGAAAGCTCAGCAAATGGCCAGTGGTGAGCACCGTAGCTTCTTGGAGTTTGGAGAGCCCCTAGGCTATACTGGAGATAAGTTAGGGAAATATGTAGAAGAGAAGCTAGCATCTGCTAAAAAAAATGTGAGGAATGGCGAGCATGTGAAGAACGAGCCAGGGAGTGAGAGGAGAAGAAGCAAAGAAAGAATGAGCGCAAGCAGAGGAGATAGAAAGAGAAGAACAAGAAGAAAGAGAAAAAGAATGAGAGCATGTGATACCATTGGAAAAGCTGAGACAACAGGAGAAAGAAAAAGAGCATCAGCATGCATTAACGCTGGCTCAGCAACGAGCTAATGCTTCTGCTCCTCCACCCAAGGCAGCCCACACTGCCATCCCCATCATCACCTTGCTCATCCCATAATCGGACAATGTGGATCCTACAAAGTGGATAGATGCTGTAGAGGTCAACTTTGTGCGGTACCATGCGACAAACGCCAAGAGGGAATGATCTTAGGTAAATACATGAAGGGAAAGGGTAAGGATGCCCTCCAAGCCATGGGAGAAGCCAAATGAAGAGGCCTCACTGCAATCAGGAGAGCTGTGGCTGAGGTTTATAAGTTCAGCCACGAATACTGGCGTCAGAAGTGACGCAGTATTCCCAAGGCTGCTGGTCAATCCTGGGCAGACTGGTCCTTTAAGAAGGCCTGGGTAATTACCCATTGGCTAGAATCCATGCCGTGCATAGAGTTCAAAGACCTGAAGAACCGAATAATGATTGAGGACTTCCAGAAGTACACGAAGTAATCCCATGAACCACTACATCTCTACATAACTGAAAAGAAGCCAGCCACCTTCCATGAGTGCTGCCAGATAGCTGACTCTTTTGAGCTCCAACATCTATATTCTAACTCCCGGCAGATAACTCCCTCTGCGTCTTCCTCTACATCAGTCCAGCCCAAGCAAAATCATTCCTTCTCCAACCATATGCATCCACTGCACGAAAGCTGGACACTCCGAACCCCAGTGCCTCACTAAAAAGGCAGAAATCACTAATAGTTCCTCAAAGCCAAGCTCCAAGCTAAACACATGGTTACTGCCCCTCGCAGGGACTATAGCAACACAACCTGCAAGGCGTGTGACGCTAAGGAACACACCATGTATTAGTCCCAGTGCCCCACAAATCCACTGCACAATCTTTGTCCTCCTCCTCCATATTCATCACTACTCTAGCCATGCCATGGGAATGACCAGCCCTTGAGCGAGTCACAGTCACTCCACCTGAGGGCTGTGCTCCCCAAAAGCAAGTATGAGCTCTTAAGGACACCGGGACAGAGGTCTCCTTGATAGTATGGGACCAAGTGCCAGCCAGTACCCAAATCAGCTAAGATAACCAAGTCACTATCCAGCGGGTGGAGTGTCAAAAGGGACATCTCTTCAGCCCTACTGGGGATGACCACACCCAACATAAACCAGTACTGATGCTTTAGGCGTGTGCCCCTCTGTTGCATGGCTGCCCCGGACCATGAACCAGAGAACCCTGTTGCCCAAGTTGTTCCAGAGGTTCCCTTAGCTAATCCTCCTGTCATCCAGGCAGAAATGAACATTTTTCCTGCACCAGGAGAAGCAGCACTCTCCCACTAGAGGTCCTTCCTGATCCCTCCTCACTCCTAGCCTCCAGCTCAGACAGCCCTCCACCAGTGCCTGCAATAATATCAGAACTTGTTGATGTGGTCCATGACCGAGGCAGAGTTGCCGTTATGGAGCCTGTCAGCACACACACAGTTGGCCTTGATGGTTCCCCAGGTTTACAACTTGAGGATCCATCTTGGTGCCCATTTCCTATAATAGGCCTGGGTGGCTCCACAGATTTGCAACCTGAGGACCGTCCTGGCCTCCATATCCAATGACAGTTTTGAATGAAGAGGGACCCATTCCTCTCCCAGAGCCTGAAGAAGTAACTATCACACCAGCTTCAGAAATAGGTCCAACTGGCTTTGATGCACCAGTCACAAGACCTTACTACAAAGCAGAAGACCCTCTTCCAGTAACAGAACTCGGCCCTGTCCCAAGTGAAGTTGCATCTCTAGTGCCAGAGTCTGTGCTACCAGCTTCACAAAAACTCTCAGACACCACAGGACCTTCATCAAGAGAACACTTACCTTTTACAATCAGCGCAATGAGACTGCCAGGTAGTGCACCCTTATTCCAGGCAAATTTCCCTGCTAATTTCCAAACACCAGATGCCACCAGATCCTACCAGAGGAGTCAGGACTGACGCAGTTAGCCAAGACCCGAAAGCAGTGGCTGATGTCTTGAGTGAAGGTGAACTGCAATAAGCTCTAACCACACACAGGCCGATGGTAGCCTTGCCTGAAGCATGACGCCCAAAGCACAGATGAACTCCCAGCAAGCTCCACCTACCACAAAGGTCAGGGAGTCACGGACGACACACAACGAGAGGTAGTTGTGCATACTCGACTAGCTACTTTCCCAGACAGATGTGTCCACTGCTGCTCCAGCTGTAGCGTCTCATGTGGCACCCAGTTCAATGTCCACCCCAGCTGGCACCACCTTTCATCTTTCCACTTTCACTAAGCCCAGCCCATGAGGAGTTTCACCTGCTTTCAACTGCACTTATTACCCAATCCAGGTGGGTGTCTGTTCTGAAAGAACCTTGATTTCCTAAAGTACTTCCCTCTCTGACAAATCCTTTCCCTCTCAACCATCCTACCAAATCCTCTTCCAAATCCAATCCTCCCCTGTAACCATCGATCCATAAAGGAATGCCATCACAACGCCAAACCCTGCCGGAAAACCACATCGTGAAATATTTCATTTTACGTAAATTATTCATTATTCTAATTTAACCCTGCATGCTCAGTGCCACCATTTTGTACAACCTGTGACTCGAAACAGATACCCTACCTCTCGCATATTTCCAGCATCCTTTACATAGCAGCCAAATTAATTCAGTTAATATGTTAGGGACTGTGTGCATGCTCGATACATTATTAATTCAAGCATTTGCTATTACAGAAAATGTGCTATTCATTGCTGTACTCGTCAGATCAAGGCTGTATAAAATTACCCTTAAATGTAAATTATAACTGGCTCAGATTTGTTAAAGCCATCCTTACCATTTTCCCATATTTTACCTGTATTTGTAAATAAGGTAATTTACTGAACAAATGATTGTTTATGGTGACCTTATCCCTTTAGCTCTTTCTTTTTAATTCATTTACGGATGAGGTCATACAATTAGTGCCTTGGCTAGATAAATTATCCCTATTCAGGCCTCGAACATAAAAATATATATATATATATATATATATATATATATATATATATATATATATATATATATATATATGTATGTATAAAAATGTACCTGTAATTAATTTTTTCTTTAAGTGAAGGTAAACAGCTTTACATCAGACTATACATGAACAATTACTGTGAACCTCTTACCAGTACACAAATAATCAAATATATGTTAAACTTTTACTTTTGCATCATGTTATTTCAATAAAATATTTGTCTGCCGTAAAAACTTCCCTGAGAAAAAAATTTGGTATACAAGAAAAGAGCATCGAAACATGGCAGCAATGATTCTATTACAGAAAAAAAGATACACCAAATTATGAATATTATTGATATAAAAACAATGGAAAAGAACAACAATATAATCTAATATGCTTGCGGTTTAATAGTTCTAAAAGTATAGCCAGCTGTCGCAGAAAAGAAATGTTTCATCATGTGCAACGAAAACAGACCATGCCACATTGTAGAACTTTAATATTTGGTACCACAAAGACTGTGATGAAATGGAAATGCTGTGAACTGAGTTTGTTCCCAAAATAATAATTACAACTAAATATTCGAACACAGCTACACAGACAGAAATAAAATTTTTCATTTATGTACGTAAATCATATTTCAAGTGAAAATGCTTCCGTATCATCAAAGAGAAACCAACGTTGATTTATTTTTTATTTTTTTATCAATTTTGAAACATTGTTTTCATTCATGGCAGACTATTTTTCCTTGATGTTTTTAGCTCGGGTTTCAATAAAGGGAAGCCTCATTAAATGACAAGTAATATGAGAAACAGCGGAATAGGTTCGAGCTCTCTCTCTCTCTCTCTCTCTCTCTCTCTCTCTCTCTCTCTCTCTCTCTCTCTCTCTCTCTCTAAACCTTTCTTTTCTATAAAAGAGGAAAACACGAATGCTGACCAGCTAGCAAGGGTCCCGCTTTCAAAAGCATTTAATTAGTCATTCTTGAGTAAAAAATTCAGTTTATCTGTTCGTGTGACCTATTGCTGAGACCACATGCTCATATTTGAACACATAAATCAATGTGTGGCCTTCAATTCGAGCAAATAAATTTGGATCAGTCAAAATAGGTCCAACTTCATGCTGAATAGAAAGCAATAAATTCAAATATGTTATCAGGAAAACAGTGACCTTAATCTTAACATCAAGTTGTTCAAAAGACCTTGTGCCAAGGTCAAACTATCGGATCTGACACTAAAGCCGTATACCTGATACGAACACATTACACTATATATATACGAACAAGGTTTTCAAGAAAAAAAATTGTGGCCTAGATTTAGATATAATGACCTTGATTCAAAGTCAGAATGTGGCTATCTGGACGGTAAAAAAAAATCTATATTTGAAAGTAATACAGCAAAGGCAAGGGCAGAAAAAATTACAATTCTATTGAAGGACAGATAGGAGACAGAAGTATCAACAGACAGAGTAATAATGACGCGTCAACAAAAATTTGCATAGCCCTATACAGAAAAATACCTGTAACCTAACTCATTATGCAATTCTGGAGACAAAATCACAAACATGGGCAACAGGAAAACATTTGACCTGGCAGTAACAAACTTTGGGAACAACAACAAAAGACAGTAACACATTTCACCGGATTCTGGAAACAACAACATTAACAACGCAAATGAAACGTAAAGCACCGCCATTACAATTACTATAGGCTATCTGCTTATAATAGTACCACTACTTCTAATAATGATAACTACGATGCCAACAATAAACACGACCATAATCCTATCGATCAATAAATTTCTAACGTTCCTCAGAATGTGAGAAATTCAGATTTGTCCAATTCCCTTATTCCCTCTGGATTCCCTTCATCATACCTCAGATTCTGTCCCTAATGCTTTCTGATTTTTCTCCTCCTAAATCCTGTCTCATAATTCTCTCTCATGCTCCCACCCAGAATTTCCCCCCGGAGCCCCTCTGACCCTTTGGTTCCCTAAAGAAATTCTTTTGGCTTTTGATTCGCTATAATCACCCATCACAGAGACGTCCCCAATAAACGAGAGAGACTGTGAGTGTCTCTAGAGGTTTGGATTATCATCTCTCTTTTCTTTGCCACTGTTAATGGACCAACCAAACAAGAAAATATCATAAGAAAATAAAAATTCTCTGTTCTAAAGCATAAAATATAGTTTTATACTTATGTAAAAACCAGGAATATTATATATACGTTAATGGGCATCATGAGTCTATTTTTCATGAGAAAAGATGCAAGTAAGTTCAGAGAGAGAGAGAGAGAGAGAGAGAGAGAGAGAGAGAGAGAGAGAGAGAGAGAGAGAGAGAGAGAGAGAGAGGAATTTACAGGCTAAAAAGAGGGATACTGGTTGAGCTTTTGATCACTGTAGCCTGAAAACTTTATGGATAACGGACCGTGTAATCCATCAAACGTGTATTCCTGATCATAATGATCTTATTAACTAAATGAAATACAATAAACAAAAGAGGCCACAGGCTAAATAGTTCTTATGAGGTGGACCTTCCGTAATATTTAGAAAATTATCTAAACTTTATGGTAAAACAAACTGTAATTCATTTCATCCCACACTGGAAATATTGAAATAAAAATCTGAATCATATAAAAAACACATTAATTAATCTATCAATTGATAGATTAATACGCAATCTGTTGCCAAAGCAAAGCTGCGAAAATCAATGATCACGTTACAACCAGAAACAGCCACTGTCAATTAGAATTAAAAATGGCAAGCCTCAACGAACACAGTTCTGTTGCTTTTATTCAACAGAGGTATTCTGCTCTTTTTCAAGACACTGAAAATAATATGTATCCTCCAGCATTGTCATTAAACTTTACAATACGAAAAAAGGCAAAAATAAACGATATTTATTTTCCTTAACAGGAAGCTGAAAAATACACAAATTTCTACCTAATTCACAAATAAGTAAACATAAATGGAAAAATATCTAATCAAGAAACTAAAAACCATATACTGTATTTTTACATCTTAATGTTAGCTGAAAGAGCAAATAAAGGAAAAAAGGAAAAAATAAACCCCTTTTATAATATTTCCATTCCTTAAACGAAGATGCAAAAAAATTTTTAAAAATCATCCGTTCCAACGTTTGACTCTCGTGCTTTGAGCAAGGAAACGCTTCCAGTATCGTAATGCACTGCACTTCGTCCAAAAATTAATATGTATCTTTACAAGAGCTCATAAACTCTTTTAACAACACACGCTGCCAAAACTTTAACTGAAAATTCTGTTTTTTTTTTTTTTTCTTTTTCAGAGTTAGTGCTTTAAGGAGTGCATACTGTCTCGATTCTTTGTGCTTCCGGTTTGTTTGTTTGTTTGACTGAAAAGTTGGGCAAGTTCGCTGCTGACACGACACATGAGTATCGCAAAGTGTTTCAAATAAGCACATTGTAAACTGTAATAATTTCTTATAAAGATCACCCTTCAGATAATATTTTAACCCTCTATCATCGTTTACACCAGTCTTCAAGTCGAATGGTTTATTCTAACAGCCACTTCATTGAGTTGAGAAGGGTCGGTGAAAACTGTGAACTTGGTAATAAAGCTTTATAAACAATATTAGAATTCGACGGCAAGATAGAGTTAACAATGTAAATGACGGAGATAATGATGAAAGGGAGATGGCTATAGCTTGGACGTAACCTTCCCACAACCGTAGGAGAGAAGTACTAATAAGTCATCTGTGCTCTTGTGGGCACCAGGAGAGTTGGAAAAGTAACACTTACTCGTATTAAAACTATGAAAAAACATCTTGCCACCATTCATGTCACTTCGGTTGTACCTATATCATTTTAAGTTTATATAGCCTTGTAACATTACCCTAAATGATAAACAAGAGGGACTCTGAATTCTATAATACCGAAAAAAATTATTTACAATTATAATTTCATTCATCAAATGTAAATGAATTTCTGATACCGAGACATCTCGTCGGTTACACAATGGAGATGCTGCCCACTCATTTGCACTTGATATGATCATCAGCAACCTACATTTATATGGGATTCAAATGACTTCACTGCTACTCTTAAAGAAGTTATCTGAGTATTTTTTATACCTGAGGAATGCTTAAAATGAACATCAACTTAATTATCTAGTTACCTATATTAGAGGGAAGCCAAAAAATGATAGTCAGGAACAGGATGATACATTTCAAGGCCATTGTAAAGTTAACACAGGTTAAAAATAACATTAAAAAAATAACCTTGTTTGCGGTTTCTTAAAAGGAATGAATATACTGTGTAAACTTTAGTAGTTGCCAAACCATCGAAGTAGTTTGTTCATTTATATATATATAAAACCGCAAACAAGGTTATTTTTTAATGTTATTTTTAACCTGTGTTAACTTTACAATGGCCTTGAAATGTATCATCCTGTTCCTGACTATAATTTTTTGGCTTCCCTCTAATATTGGTAACTAGATAATTAAGTTGATGTTCATTTTAAGCATTCCTCAGGTATAAAAATACTCATATATATATATATATATATATATATATATATATATATATATATATATATATATATATATATATATATATATATATATATATATGTTACAGTCAACACGCGTAATCAGTCATTACGCGTAATGACTGAAATTTCAGTCGGCAACGTGACCTCCTTGTGGTTAAGGTGACCCGGGTTCGTCTCCCGCGACCAGCAAATCACAAGTCTCTTCAATTTCTTGTGTTTGGATGTCACGGCTTCGTAGTTACAAGCATATCCAAAAAAGCGCGAAGAATTCGAGAAGTTAAGAGGGCATTGTGGCTATTAGAATTACATATGTGTCTGGTAAAAGTGACCAGTAGATTCTACATATATATTTCAGCCTAAAAAGCAATAAAAACGATTGCCCACTTGGCTACGATGGTGAGGATGGGTCTATTCCAGCTCTAATAAATATATCTGAAAACGACAGGTATATATATGTACGACAGGTAATAGACTTTTATCCTTCTCGTGGCCAGGTCGGCAACGTGACCTCCTTGTGGTTAAGGTGACCCGGGTTCGTCTCCCGCAACCGGCAAATCACAAGTCTCTTCAATTTCTTGTGTTTGGATGTCACGGCTTCGTAGTTACAAGCATATCCAAAAAAGCGCGAAGAATTCGAGAAGTTAAGAGGGCATTGTGGCTATTAGAATTACATATACATACATATATAATATATATATACATATATAACATACATATTGTATATACAGTATATACATATATACATATATATATATATATATATATATATATATATATATATATATATATATATATATATATATATATATATATATATATATATATATATATATGTGTGTGTGTGTGTGTGTGTGAATACATGTATTAGGACTGGAATAGACCCATCCTTACCACAGTTGTCAAGTGGACTATCGATTTTTATTGCTTTCTAGGCTGAAATATATATGGAAAATCTACTGGTCACTTTTTACCAGATACATATGTAATTATAATAGCCACAATGCCCTCTTAACTTCTCGGATTCTTCGCACTTTTTTAGATACGCTTGTTACAAAGCCTGAAGATCCAAGTGCAAGATGTATGAAGAAATTAAGATGTCTGATATTGGGAAACGAACCCGGGTCCCCTAATCAGAACGAGGTACCATTGTTGACCTGACCATAAGAAGAATAAAAGTCTATGGCATCCCGTACATACATATACCTGTCGTTTTCAGCTATATACACATTAGAACTGGAATAGACCCATCGTTACCATCGTAGCCAAATAGTCAATCGATTTTTATTGCTTTTTAGACTGAAATATATATATATGTAGAATCTACTGGTCCTTTTTCTACCAGATACAAATGTAATTATAATAGCCACAATGACCTCTTAACTTCTCAAATTCTTCGAGCTTTTTTTGGATATGCTTGTCAATACAGAGCCCTAAGATCCAAGTGCACTAAATATGAAGAAATTATGATGTTCGGTAGAGAGAAACGAAACCGGGTCCCCTAATCAGAACGAGGTACCATTGTCGACCTGACCACGAGAAGGATAAAAGTCTATTGCATCTTGTACATACATATACCCGTTGTTTTCAGATATATATATATATATATATATATATATATATATATATATATATATATATATATATATATTATATATTTATTTATATATATTATATATATATATATATTTATATATAATATATATATATATATATATATATATATATATATATATATATTATATTTATTTATATATATTATATATATATATATATATTATATATATATATATATATATATATATATTTATTTATATATAATATATATATATATATATATATATATATATATATATATATATATATATATATATATATATATAAGAACTGGAATAGACCCATCCCCACCATCGTAGCCAAGTGGACAGTTACATATGTATCTGGTAAAAAAATGACCAGTAGATTCTACATAAATATCTGCCTATAAAGCAATAAAAATCAATTGTCCACTTGGCTACGATGGTGAGGATGGGTCTATTCCACTTCTAATATACAGTATGTATATCTGAAAACAACGGGTATATGTATCCCGGATTATCCTGGTTTACCTTATTATCCTTTGACATTAACCATCTGGTATTCAATTTTATACGTTTTCGGATTTTGTACGGCTAAACTTCCGTATCTCTTGTAGTTAGGCGTGTGGTTTTAGTTTGTGACCGCTTGATCACGGATTATCCTGGATTATCTTTATGTTTATTACCTTTGGCAATTACCCATCTGGTATCCTTGTTCTTTTTGTTTACTTTGTAACCTTCTTTTCATCTGTGTCTCTCATCTGTGCCCAGACGATGCCTTAATAAACGTGAAAGCCCTTGGTACTGAATTTCTGCCTGTCATTTTCCTTTAGGATTCGCTTATATATATACATACATGTATAATATACATATATATACTTATACATATACCTATATATATACATATACCAGTATATACATATATATACACATACATATACACGTATATGTATATGTATATATATACATATATAACATACACAATATCTATACATACATATATATACACATTCATCACACACACACACACACACACACACACACACCTGTATACATTATATATAAAAATAAGTATATACTGTATTTATATATATATATATATATGTATATATAAACAGTATACATATATATATATTTATAACTAGCCTACTGATTATCAATTAAATATTCTAAAGTAAATTAAGAACCATTGGTTCAGTCAGCATCCAGCCATTTTGATTTCCATACGTGAGTCTGGAAAGTTGCCAGCGAGGGATATCTCTGACCCACACACACACTCACACACACACACACACACACACACACACACACACACACACACACACCCCTACCGCCTGTCTTTTAGCTTTGTACCTACGAGGTCTTGGAAATTTTGACATATCTGGCAACTCTGCGTTTTTAGTGCAAGGCACTAGAATTTATTAAAGCAGGTAAGAGTTTTGTCAAAATCCACCGGCCTCCATCCTTCAGCCCTTTGTCTCCTCCTTGAATGCCTTCTAACTGCAGCCCTCCAACACTCCCTTGAGCTAGTAATTTCCTTTCAACTTTCCCCTTGGCACTGGCTAATCTGTAATGTTAAGTAATGATTTGAGAGAAATTTGTGATTCATTACTGCGTTATAACCCATCTGCCATCTTGAAGGGCGTTGGGCCTATCTAACTTTATCCAAGAATATCTATCTCATCCCTAGTCTATCAGTCACTTAGAACCGCCTAAAGCCTTTATCATACTGGGCATACTCTACCGCGCCTAATTCCTGCAATTCTTCATTTGCTGGGGTGTGTTTTTAGTAGCTGTTCTCTGTCACGCTGTTCCAAAAATGTGCAAGTGACTCAAGCCCTCTGAGAAGGGCCTATGAACCATTTCACAGCCTATCGAGTTGTAAATTTTGTCCCCTTGATTGTTTTGACTGTTGTTAGTGTAAATAAATTGAATTAATTGTTCTCCGTGTCTATTTTACGCCTCAGCAGCCCACTTAGTCTCACCCTCTACCTTTGTTTAATTTATAGCTATTGACGGGGCGCCACAAGGCCCTTTAATTACTGATTATATGTAAAGTAAAACTATCATTTTGTTTAGATCGGTCAAGCGGTTACCACATAAGTTACAAAGTGAAGGGGAAGGAGGATGGGGGAAGGAGGATGGGGAAAGGGGAAGCGGGTGCAGGTTTGAAACCTATCCTATTATCTAAGTTGGGTCAAATGATGTCCTCGCCAAATTTGGTCTGGATCGGTCAAGCGGTTACCACATAAGTTACATAAGGAAGGGGGAAGGGGAACGGGGGAAGGGAAAGGGAAGGGGGTACGGGTTTTCCTACCTCGTGTATACCTGTCACAAGTTCTTGAAGGCGCACTTTCCTCATCCATGTTCGCCTGTACATCGACTTGGCAGTCAAAAAATAGTACCTGGGTTCTTCCATTCCCCAAATGTAAAGCTTAGAGACGATTTTCCTGACAACGTTGCGTACATAACTAATCACAGGAGTAAGACTCAACTGTTTGCTTAGCCTCTTCACTCAGCTATACTGATTTATCCAGTTATCTCTTAGTAACTATACTATTACAATTTTATATTTCACATGTTCCATGGAAGCACTCTATTAAACCTTTTCGACTTGTTCCAAAAGAATGCTTGCATGGTGTGAATAACAAGGACAATCACTCGGTTGTTGAAACTGAACCCTAAAACTGGTTCAAACAAATTCGTTCCCAGAATTTTTTCCTCAAAGGAATAAACATAATGAACAACGTCGCTAACGTTCTATACTCTTCCACCTTTCTGCTATCTTAAAAACCAAGAGCATTGCTTCTAACTTAATTAGCAAGGGCGTAGTTTTTCTCCAGGGTAATATCGTGGTGTCCTCAGTTCAGGTACTTATAACCTATTCTTAACACGGCCACAATAAAAAATGTCACGAATCATTTTCTGCTCTTGGGGGCAGAAGAAGTTAACAAATTTATTATCTTTTTTTACATATACACAATACGCAGACACGTGCACCTCCCACTATCACCAACAACAAACGACACGTTTGTCTTAATAGCGCAGTACATCACCATCAACATCGAACGATCACGCGTTTCTCGAAGGGAACAACAAAAAACAATGTCTACGACGAAAAATGCTGAATGCGACAAAGGATATGTCTGGTGTTACGTGGTTGGTGGACACTGAATGACTAGCTCCCTCGTCAGCGTCAGTTCCAACGTTAAAACTACTAGCACAGATAACAGTGCTGTTTATGAGCTGCCCGCCCCACTAGCTGAGGATTGCAGTTTACCACTGGGCTCACTAAGCCGTATACTGATTCATATGAGCTTTACTGTTTTTAAATAAGTTAATGATGTTTTGATGCAAGATCACTTTCTGTGAAATAATGGGAAATTTAATGAAGGTAGTCAAACGCATAATAGGCTGACTCAAAGTTTGGCCGATAAGAAAAATAGTTAATCGCAGTTTATAATTCTGGGAGCGAAAAGCTTGTCATGTTTCTCAAGGTCATTATTCATTCTGCAATGAACCCATGGAAGCAATCCCATATATCAAAAGCAATGATAAAAAAATGTAAAATGTGAGAACAATGAAGGAAGCTGCTCTTTCAATAAATTTTCGTTTTGCAAATATCAACGAAGGTATGTATGACCACAGTCGAGCATTCCAGTTTCAGCTTTGATTGCCCAAAAGTATCTCATTTAGACTCGAGACTCCTTCAATCGGTATGGTTCCTACTGCCATCATTCTGTGCTTTCTCAAACTGCCACTACTCATGTTTTTTTCGTATTCTTAAATTAATACTACTTTTATCTTAATTCCTAATTACTAATGCTTCTACTTTTTTAAGTCCACATTTTCTTAAAATTGCCTACACTTCCGATATTTATACCGAGGCGCATTGGCACAGACTCGCAGGGGTGCCCTTTTAGCTCGGAAATGTTTCTTGCTAGCTGATTGGTTGCAAGTATTTTGTCCGAATAGCATCATTGTTTTCAAATAATTACCAAGTAATGTGAATCGAAACTTATTCACTAACCTAAATTTCTCCCTCAGATATATGTTTTGTCAATAAATAATGTTAACAAATAAAGAGATAATAAAGTATTGTGATGGTAAGTCTAAATTTAATAACAACACCCGCCGAAGTCAACGACAGGAGCTTGTTTTCGGATGCACGCTGCATAATTTTTTTACTTTTCACATATTTTAACACCAATTGGGATAAATTACACTAAGCATAAGAAAAACATGTTATTATAAACTTTCTTTGAATACCAGAATCTACTAAAAACGTGGAATTAATAAAACTCGCTATTGGTGAAAACTTCCGGGAGGTAAAAGGAACAGCCTGTGGCATTAGATAAAATTTAGATAAAATTACCTAGCTAGGTAGGCCTAGTTATTCATATGGTATCCACATGCCAGCAAATGTTGATGGGCAAGAAAACTTTTCAGATACATATCATCTTTTAAAGGCTTTTGTGATGAAGCCTTTTGTTATATCATTATGATAAATATGATGATAAATATGAAGACACTATTTTTTCTTTTACATAATAATAATGTACTTCCCTTATTATGGCTTCATTTCTTGCACACATTTCAAACTAGGCTAGCCTATGTCTGTGTGTCTTACACCATTTTTTGACAATTGCAATAAATTTTGCTTAACTCTTTAAGGTAAGAAGTAACAGTAGCTGATACTTGATATAAGTTAAGCTAGGTGTATGTAGGCCTATGATGTAAATCCGTATAGAAAGGATTTGCTAATTTTGTCGTAAAGGTATAGATTCTATTAATAGCACTATTTTCGGTTTGAGGATACTGTAATGTTCCATAAATTGCATAAAAATCATAATTAAACGAATTCATAATTTCACCGAGTTCCAACCGCCTCGGTATACCCTCACTGACAAAAACCCCACTGACAAAACCTCCACCGACCCCCCTTCCATCCCCCCACCGCCTCGGTATTTGACAGTTTAGACGCATATAGCCTACTAATCCATTAAAATGTAACATATGTGTATAATATTTCCCATTTTCCGTACTGAGTCATACTCTCAACGAATCACATATTCTTTTATTTGGCCTTTGATCACTTTTGCTGCTTCCAATATCATCTCCAGTTCAAACTTGAAATGACGTCCGTTAACCATTATATGTGTTCCTCATCGAACAGGTGGATTTTTTAGTATACACATAAAAAAAATAAGTTTTCTTATCTCGCATTGTCTGCTGTAAAAGCTTACATAACTTATCGAAAGAGTTTACTAATTTGTTGTTAATTTCTGCGAAATATATTTTTATTAGTGTGCATCTATTTAGAAGCATAGAAACTATTTAATTGCAGATATAGCCATTAAAGTAATCTCAATAAAATAACACTGATTTCAACATTTACATAAATCAGAACAAAAATAAGAAAAAAATAAGCTGCAATGTACATAAATCAGAAAAATATGCTTTTATTAGTGTGCACCTACAAAAGCAATGACAATCGCCTGCAGTGATAAAGTTTTCCCGCCAGGCCATTTACATAAATCAGAAAATGCTGCAGGCTGTTCCTTTTACCTCCCACAAGTTTTCACCAATAGCGAGTTTTATTAATTCCATGTTTTTAGTAGATTCTGGTATTCAAAGAAAGTTTATATTAACATGTTTTTCTTATGCCTAGTGTAATTTATCCCAATTGGTGTTAAAATATGTGAAAAGTAAAAAAAATTATGCAGCGTGCATCCGAAAACAAGCTCCTGTCGTTGACTTCGGCAGGTGTTGTTATTAAATTTAGACTTACCATCACAATACTTTATTATCTCTTTATTCGTTAACATTATTTATTGACAAAACATATATCTGAGGGAGAAATTTTGGTTAGTAAATAAGTTTCGAATGACATTACTTGGTAATTATTTGAAAACAATGATGCTATTCGGACAAAATACTTGCAATCAATCAGCTAGCAAGAAACTTTTCCGAGCTAAAAGGGCACCCCTGCGAGTCTGTGCATATGCGCCTCGGTAAAAAAAAAAAAAAAAAAAAACGAGTTTTACACTAGTACCACTTCCTCTTATCCTAAACTTGTTGTGGCATAATCACCTCCTTTAAACTGTCATTACTTCTTCTGCAGTCTGTTACTCGTTTCTAATGGCTACTGCTTGTAATGACATCACTAACTTATTTCCTTAAATTGTTGTTGCACCTGCTGTCACCAGTTGGCCTTTCCTTAAACTGGCACTGTTTATAATAATACCATGAACCCTTTCCTTAAGCGGTTGCTTTGTCCCTTGACATAACGACCAACACCCTGAAATTATTACTATCGCTACGAGCATCACTGCCTCTTTCTTTAAATGACCATTTTCTTTGCTAACTGAAGTTCAGTTCAGCCGTTTTATCTTGACTTGGAACACCCAGCATTTCCTAACTGATATATTCTCCTGTGGCTATAAATTAAGATGCTGACGTTTCGCAACCGTTTTCTGATCTTGGGCATTTACCTCTCACATTACGTATCCGTTCTCCATCTTCTCTCCAGCAAATGAAGAGCAGAGATCCCAGCTGAAGCCTCCCCCCCTCCCCACCGGCACCCAAAGCCTTTATCCCACTTTCTCCCTCCTGCCCCCAAATATCCCACCCAGTTGTTAATTACTCATATTCAACCTGAGGATTCAACATCTCCTCTACCGAAAGAGAGCGACCTCGTTAGCATATCTCAAAAGGCTTATCTCACATCATTAGCATATCCTTTACTATCCATTTCACAAAAGGACACATCTCCCTTCATCCCGCTCACTATTCACCTACCTCTATACAGTCATGAATAATGCATGATGGATAACCGAGCCTTCTTCGGGCTTTACGTAATCATTTGTTCACGCATTTAGCGAATTTCATTTCAAAAGTCAGGTTCTGGGAGAAAAAGCTTAATGAAACTGTGTCATCATCTCTTTCATGCGTTTCCGTGTACAGATGGAGGTCTCGTTTGAAATACATTAACTGCGGCAATTTTCACGGTTAACTGAAACGCAAAGAGAATTAAATGACAACGTCACCCCGTGAATTTCTTAATGACCACTAACAGGGAGAGAATTATCAAATACAGGTCAAAACTACATGTCGTACTGAGAATAACTATTTCCTATCTGTGAATGATTACTTAAATTTGCTCTATTCATTCAAACCCCTTTTTATGCAGTCAATTCGAAACCAAAACGTTGTTCGAACATTAAACATTCAAGAACTTCTAATTAAAAATTAAAACATAGTGAATGAGCTTCGGTACTATTTGTTCTTAAAGTCAATCTTCTTCTAAACAAAGTACGTTTAGCACAGGAGTTGTTCTTGCCCTTGTTTTCAACATAATAGTGATGATACTGGTTTCATACATTCCAGTTCACCTTCCACATAGACCTAGTAACACTCTCGTATCTCTGCAGTGTAGCCTCTTGGCATTCAGGAAACAACTTCAGTTGCACAATTAAATCACGAGCCTCCCGACATCGTACTCTAAACCTTTTACCTTTGTCTTGCTCAGGTCGAGACATATTTTTTCCTTTCATCAACACAAGAATCATTCAAAGGACTACGATCTATATTGCAATGTCTATCCTAGTTACCTGATACCATCCAGTGACTTTAAAATACAGCAATGAATTGTTTGCATACATTCAAACCAAACACACACACACACTGTATATATACACATACATATTATATATATATATATATATATATATATATATATATATATATATATATATATATATATATATATATATATATATATATATAATGTCTTTTCCTCAGTCTGTTAAACAATGCCGTTTAGTTTCATGTTCAGAAGAAAGGAACAATAATTATGTACAAATTTCAAAATTAAAATTTGTCACTCCTACTGATGTATCAAAGCCTTGATTACCGGTCTATCTTACGAAAATACTGAAAAACAAATGAAGCCTCAACAAGATATTTATATCAATGAAAACAAATATCCCATTTCAAATGCTATCTTAATTAATGACCTGTTTTATCTATTCATTGTATCTTTATGCATCAATGAATCGTTTTCTTGTGTTGTTAAAATATTTCTATACGTTAACAAATAATTTTTATCCGGTTAACAGTCATAAAACAAATCAAACCAAAAATGTATTTTGCATAACACACTTTTCGCCATCAGAGAAGAAACAATGGAAGCATCTGCTTCTTTTCTTTCAACTGATTTAATTACATGAATATTACAATTATACTTTCGCTAAGGTCGCATTTGAATTTTCAAACTTGATGTGTTTGTACTTCGTTGAATGTAGGTCTTCAACACAGTAAATATATTTGCGCTAATGTATGTAAGTACATGCACAGAAACAGACGCAGACTCATACTTACACACACTCACACACATATATATATATATATATATATATATATATATATATATATATATATATATATATATATATATATATATATATATATATATATATATATATATATATATATATATATATATATATATATATATATATATATATATATATATATATATATATATATATATATATATATATATATATATATATATATATGTGTATATATATATATATGCACACACCATATGCCTTTTTCCTATAAGAGGGTATCACACCAGATGGACTTAGACCTCTGGTTCTCGGCGTTTAGGGCCTTAGCTTTATACCATTTTTATTTCTGATTGCAAACTCCTCATTCTTCTAACTTATTCGCCCAGCTACATAATTCACCAATGAAGTCGATGTAGTAAAACATGCGACCTTTCGTTTGGTAGGTGGGAAATGACTCTGATTACACCATAAGTGCTATATTTATATATATATATATATATATATATATATATATATATATATATATATATATATATATATATATATATATATAATAATATTTGTGTGTGTGTGCTTTTTTGTGTAACTGAGTTCTAAATCTATGACAATGTCGTCGTTAATGATAGTGGCAAAATTTACCATTCTATGATTAAATATAGAGCTAAAATATTCTTTTAAGAGATTTACTGTGAGAGCTTTCAGAGAATGTGTATGTCTTTAAACGAATGAAGGTCATAAAGTCTTTTGTTTTAACCACATTTCATGAAGGGCACACTGCGTTCCAGTTTGTCCAGAAATGGATATTTATGTTTCCTAAGCTCATAAACTCTCTTATTAACACGCGCCGTCAAACTTTTACTGACAACAGTAATTCATGAAGTTGTAGTGTTTATAAGGTGTTGTCTTCATTCCCTTGTTTGTTCTTCAAGTTTGCTTGTTTGCACAGACATTGCGGTGCATCCCCTGAATACATAACTGTCTGGGAAGCTGCTGGCACACTTAAAAACCTCAATCATTTCATCAAGCATCACCACTAATTTTTCAAGGTTAATATTTAGCTAATTTTCTTCAAAACCTAAGATACTCTTTGATTATTCGTTGATAAATATTTATCAGGAAGGGGGAAAATTCTAATAACTCGAAATCACAGATTAAAGCGAGTTGGAAGCTATATCGAATGATGACAAAGTGATACATTAATTAACATACTTTGCTAAAAATGTCAAGTACGAAAGGCAAAAGTTGATTAAACTTCAGAACACGTTCAAAGGATCCTTCGACTTCTGTTTATAGTATACATGCAAGCAATCTCTAATAATTTTTTCTGAATATTTTTGCACATATTTAGCGAACCTGTGAGTTGAAGATTTTCAGTTTTCATTCTCTTATCTACTTTCAGTAGAAAAAAAAAAAGCCAGAATAATTGCTATAATCTTTGTTTAAATTCAGTGACAGGAATTTCTACATTTGTATAATTCTGTCATTGGGCGTTATTCTTTCTAAGGAATTTATAGAGAAGAGCGGTTATATTTCCTTCAAAATCCCCGCTGTAGTTAAATTCCTCATATTTACCAACAACAGCAACACCTCGTCTAATAGAAAGTCAGTCCTCATTATCATTATTTCAAAGGACAACTGACCCGATTAGCACATCTCCACTTATCTGAGATACACACAAACAAGGTCCTCCTAAATTTCCTCCTTCTAACCCAAATTTGAACACCACACCGAAAAATAACTGGGTAATAAGGCTCCATATTAAAAACATCACAGTGATATATAACAGTAGATCGGGATCTAAGCATTTCTCAAAATTTGTACTGAAAGGATACCAGAAGTCTGGTGGTCGACGTTCACTTCATCCTAAACGTTATTTCAAACATAAATTCGTAATGTCTATTAAAATGTTGACGTCCAAACATTTCGAATTTAAGGAAATCTACTTGATATTTAAATTCATAGAATTGCAAATTAGAACTGATTGAATGACACTGAATGTAAATTAGTTTTCCTGGTATTATCTTCGTAGACTATTATCTGTTGCAGTTCGAACAACAGAATGAAAACAGCCCCGTCCCCCCGATAATTTAAGGAAGGAATGTACAGAGTGCGCAATGGATAGAAAAAAAGAAGACAGTGCTGTTAAAGTAAAAAATATATCTAGATAAATCATCTTTAGTATTTTTCCATACTATATTGTGTTTTGTGACGAAACTCAACAAAGCCTGTACCGGGTGTTGTTTTCACACTCCTAATAACTACTACTTGCAAAACTGCAAGTAATGTGGTAAACTTATAAATGCTCATAAGATGCCTGCTTTATCCGCTCGAATGCTTCTAAGGGTATTCCCTTTTTTGCAGTATTGCTAACAATTAAGAGGTGTCTTTGCGGTATAAAAATAATAAAGAATTCAGATAACTACAACTTAAAGAGAACTCGGTATTTTTTACGAAAAAAACTGATGAAAACGTTATCCTCTTACGAATTCTTTGTCGTTTTTATGTAATTTGGAGACTAAATTACTGATAAATTTCTGAGACACCTGTTACGCACTGTCAGGTTTTATTGTGGTGCATGTCATCAAGTATTTCTTGTACTCTTTTGTTAGCTTGCGTTCTTCTGACTCTGCCTCATAAGAAAATAGTAAATATTTAGGTGATAAAGCAGCACTTCCCGTAAAACAGAAAAAAAAATTAATTTGCCTAAGTGCACCTTTCATTACTGTTATTTTTACAACAAAAGTAATTAAGTCTTTCGAAGGACAAATATAAATAATAGTAATAATAATAATCATAAATATGTTATTAAACTTTGACTTATAAAACAAGTAAAAATTGCGCCGAAGTTTCTTCGGCGCAATCGAGTTTTCTGAGCAGCGCATAATCAAGTCCACCGAAAATATATCTATCTTTCGGTGGTATCGGTATAATGCTGTATGAACCGCGGCCCATGAATCTTTAACGATGGCCCGGTGGTGGCCTATCCTATTTAGTTGCCAGATGCACGATTATCGCTGACTTTAACCTTAAATAAAATAAAAACCCACTGAGGCTAGAGGGCTGCAATTTGGTAAGTTTGATGATTGGAGGGTGGATGATCAAGATACCAATTTGTAGCCCTCTAGCCCTCAGTTGTTTTTAAGATTTGAGGGCGGACAGAAAAAAGTACGGACAGAATAAGTGCGGACAGAATAAAGTGCGGACGTACAGACAAATCCAGCAAAATAGTTTTCTTTTACAAAAAACTATGA
>NC_089745.1:29603460-29655960 GCF_040412425.1 Macrobrachium rosenbergii | reverse complement strand
AATGTATGCAACGCTTAACATGGTTATGAAATGCAATGTACAAGAATGGGAATGTATTAGCATATCAGTTTCTCCGTATCGTCATAATCATTTACTTGATTGCCTACCCTTTTTGTAACTACTGACATCCTAACAACGAAAACTGATCGAGGATATGGGAAATGATGATTTAATGAAGAGTAAAATACTATGATTTTACATAATGAATATCATGATAAGTGTATTTTATTATCGCCAGAAAATATGTTCGTAAATGTTCTCGTTTTCAGATATGCATCATGAGTCATTTCGAAGACCAATGTATTTTAGCACATCGCTTCTTGTAAAAATGAAAACAAACAAAACATCCCCTTGTCTCAGAATAGCCGTGCTTATTTAAAACAATGCAGTGTGTATTTATCGCAAAACGTATCCCAATTTGTCAAGAGATGAATATTTATATCCCCCGAGTTCTTAAACTCTCTTATCAACAGACGCTGTCAAACTTTATCCAAACTATAATACATGAAATTAGTGTTTTAAGTAGTGTGTTTTCGCTTCCTTATTTGTTAATTTGTGATTATATTAGCATGTTGGCTGAAGACATGAATGTATAATGTTCTTGGGACCCATCTACACCACGCAAATTTTACGAATGAAGCCATAGCAGGTCATTTGCATGAACAATACCTCCAAGAAATGGGAAATTATGTGGGTTTCATTTCTTAATTGCAGTAATATATCTTCTTTTAGACTTTAGAGTTTGTATGTATATTGAACGTGCCTTATGACTGTGTCTCCGGTATCTAAGAGATCCATCAGGTTACTGCCATCACAATTACAAAGGTCAGTGATTTGTCTACACTTCACGTAAAAATGAAGTCCAAAATGGTTTGTATGTCAGCTTCAAACAGTTTCTTGAAAAAGTAGTTAGAAAAGTTTCCGAGAGAATATATATTTTCGTTGTTTAGAACCTCAAGAGGCACCGACACGTTTTCATTAGTACTTCGTCCCCGCCCGCCCCCCCTCCCCCCGTGTTTCCAGATTTCTTAATTTCTAGCCTCTCGTTCAAGCTCAAGTTGATTTCCTCAGTCTTTCATATCCTCTGTAGCTCTTGAAGTCTTTGTCTTTCTTCTGTGTTTCCAGATTTCTCATGCTGCCGTAAGACGTTTTTAGTAGTCCTTCCTCTTTGCTCTAGCTCTTTCAGTTTTGTCTTTCTTCCGCGTCCCGAGATTTCTTCTTTTATTTTCTCTTTCGTGCCGCATCTTCCTTATATTATAGCTTCTTATCTGTTTCCAGATGCTTAGGCCATACCCCTCCCTGCCCCCAACTCCACAAAAAAAAAAATTTAGAAGCCTGTTTCACATTGCCTTTAGAGATAAGAGAGTTGAAAACATTAATTATTATTGAATTAGAACTAGCATAAATTTGTCGTATGTTTTCCGTCTCATTCTGTACGTAAGTAATATGTTTTGACGAAAGTTAATCATTATTTCTAATTACATTTCTTGCCATACGTCTATCACCTTTAACTTACATCCCTTTGGTACGAAGACTGGTGCAAGCAAGATCTCTCTTCTTTAGGTCTTGGTTACCGTTATGGGTGGCCAGAAATTTTTTTTATATATTTTATTTTTTATACATCATATTACTTATTGCAAATTCCTCAAAATGCCAGCTAAAATCGTATATCAATACAGTATTTGTTAACTGATGGGGTGTTTGAAATGAAAAAATTTCATTGATTATCAACATTCACAGAACTATTGAGAAATGCTCTATGTACTAAAGATGCCAACACAGGGATTTTACTTCACGCAGTTTCCATGACGGGGCAAAATGAGTATACCAAAGGAAATATACCGTATATACTCGTGTATCACTCGATCTCTCGTACCATGCGACCCTTAAAATTTCGTCCCCTAAACGTGATTTCATCGTATACATATCTCCGTATCAGGCGTTTTACATCTTCGATGGCCCGGATAACATTAGGCTAATCTCTTTTCCTCAGTAATCCCATCTTCTTGTTAAATATATGAAAGTAAAAAATAACCAAAAGTATTTAATTATTGAACAAATTTCATTTTCATAACCATCTCTCATAATTAACAACCACCTACCAAAGAACTGGCACAAACAGCATCGAGTATGTCGTAAACAAACGATTCGGGAGACAGCTGTTTTGCGATTTTGAGGGATTTCAATTTAACATGAAGTATGTTAGTTTACCTTTTTATACCCTTTTTACATTTATGCATAAAAAGTAAAATAATAATTCCAGTAGTACATTCGTTTCTTTTAGCAAATAAAAAATGATTCTCCTGATTCTTTTGCTAGTAGGCTTACTCAGCTGATTCTGAGAACAAAAACATTATGTAAATGCTAATGGCAGATGATCAGATTTTTTATACATATTACGATGATCAAGTAACATGACAATAATACAGTATAAATGGATTCAGTGAGTAAAATATCAGTTTCTTTACCATTACCTTAAATATAGCTGTAATAACCTATTTGACTTATGCAAATGGATACTGTGAGTGTAGCACCTAGCCCTCAGTCAATAGATCACACAAATCTTGTAGCTCGTGTATGGTAATACAATATAGTAACAACTGATAAGAAAGCTGCTGTATTAAAATACAATAAGTGTGTTAAAACCATGGTAGGCTGTGGGTAAACGCAGGTAGGCTACCTACCTACCGAATTGAATCATTTACAAGAGAGAAAGAAAAAGAAGAGCTTGCTTCTTTTTTTGTCAAAGTTATTTATGAAGTATATTTTGTTACGAATATGAGGAAAAATGTAGATAATTTCCTATTGCATAAAGTTTTAAGTTTGAAGTCTGATGATTGTTGTTTATAAACATACTGAGCGTTTACAGTTATGTGGTATAAGCAAGGTTAGGTGAGGAGGGGTAGGGAGTTGCCCTTTAACACCCATAGAATTTTTTTTTTTACTTACAGCTATCTGGATTTGGCCATTACCCGACGGGCCCTCGGCTCTATTAATCCAGATAATTGAAGGATTACTTATATATATATATATATATATATATATATATATATATATATATATATATATATACATACATATATATATATATATGTGTGTGTGTGTGTGTATGTATATATATATATATATATATATATATATATATATATATATATATATATATATATATATATATATATATGTATATATACAAATATATATTTATATATATAAATAAAGAATATATATCTGTGTATATATATATAAATAAACATATATATATATATATATATATATATATATATATATATATATATATATATATATATATATATATATATATATATGTATATATATACATCAAGAGCCAGCTGGTTGGACAGCAATATAAAAGAGGTCAGGAAAGTTAAGGAGATGAAACACAGGGATCTAAAGGTGGATCTGGGAGAAACTCCGCAGTTGCACTAAGGAGTAATAGTTAAGAGGATGGACAGCAAAACTGAAGATAAGGGAGCAGAAACGAAGGTAAAATAAAAGGCCAAACAGTAGGTGTAATTACGGGCTGAGGGGACGCTGCAAACATCCTTTAGTAATGCCTCCAGTCCACCACATAAGGTGCACTGACGGCATTATTCCCCTACAAAAAAAAAAAACTGACGCTTGGCCAAACTTACCCTGACCTCCTTTACCTGTTTTCAAATCACTAACTATTCGCCAACCAATTTTTGGCTACATAATACCTAATAATTTTTCACCTAGTAATAACAGTAAATATTATTGTCATCACATACTTAAGCAAGAAAATAACCAGGCAGTAACAATGAAAACATTATTCCTATCATAAATACTCTCAGAACCGTTTCACCGTACAAGTAACCACTGTTTTTATAACCAAACAGGGTGCATGCTGGGATAAACGAGAAGACCCTTCAATATAAGATACTCCATGGGAAACTCAGGTGGAGGGCACTCTGGCCGAAACTGGGCACCCTGGCTCCTCTGGACTTTTGCACAAAAGGCTTCAGAGAAGCCCTTCTTCTAATCCAATGTCCTTAGACTCCACAGTGAAACCCGGGCAGAGGATTTATTTTTCAAACACGGGCCTAAGGGATTCCCTGAGAAGCACCGGAGTAAGGCCTTTGGCAGAAATGGGGACCTAAGGTTCCCTCCAGAATCCCAAGAAGATTGACTCATATTCATTTTGATTTAATCTAACGCTGGAAAGAGACAGTCGTCCTAGTTCTTATTTTCTGCAATTCCTCAATGACACGGGATTCACTCAACCAGGCAGCTTGGTTGTCTTTTAATTGGTTCCAGTTTCACATGACACTCCAAGGAGCTGATGGAACGTGTAGGAAACGTGGTTTTCAGGAACTGCAGGCGGTATTAGCTGAACTGTGGGAATTTTACTATTAGACCAAATCTAAATCATTATAAAGGCAACCGTCCTTGGAATCTTGAGGGATATGTGTCTTTAATTCATCTTAAGACCTTTCTTTTTTTCATAAAGACAATCATTCATTTAAATAACCCTTTCAGCCAATCTTTCATTTAAACTACCATTTTATATATTATTGTATGTGACAAGTTCCTTGTTGTGTGTGTTTACATTTATAATAAGTAGCATAGCTCTCTTTTTTAACATAACCTAAACTAGCAACCCTAACATCATGATTATTTCTCTACTCCCCATCTCTCCTGATAAAAGCTGAAACATAGGTGGAAAATTTATAAACCTGGCCAACCCAAACCCCACTTTTGGCGCTTAACCTAACTTGGGCTTCCTTACTTTCATAATCTTTTCTCCTCCTGTCTTCCCACATTCTTTTTGCCACCAATTGTATGTAGCGACATTATTTCTTGCATTTTAGTTCTTCCTACACCACATTTACCTTACAGACAATTAGGCCTTTCCTCACACTAAAGTGTCTGCTCTTTGTCAAGGGTTAGAATGCGTGTATCATTAAATAAAATTTTCCCTTACATCTATTTATTCTCTGGAATATTTGAAATAAAATATTTTTATTCAAATACATATGCATGCGATCTCATTATATTAATATCCTGTCAAATGCATTATTTACATAATATTTTAATCAATATTCTTTTTCTCTGAAATATAATAAAAATCATTCTAAAAATTTTCGAAAAACAAAGAAATTCGGCGCATCATCTATTTTAAGAGCAAAGAAAAAAAAACCGTTTGCCTGGAAATGTGTTTATCTCAAATAGCGCACGTTGTATTTCCCGCAACATGTATCCCAATTTGTCGCGAGATTAAATTTTTGCTCAAAACTCTGAATGCATAACGTTATTCTTGGGAGCTATTTACTACTCACAGATTTGATGAATAAAACTCTGCGAGTTTTTATAAATATCAACTCAAGGACGGATATTGTTTTTTGGATTTATTGTATTCATACAATGTTCATTTTGTACTTACAATAATAGTACAACCCAAATTTATATCCTCTGTGTATGTGACCTTGACACTTGCTTGATTAACATCTAAATTATTCCATTAGGTAGTGACGTCACAGACCTTTATAACAGTTTATAAAGGTCTTAGATCCTGATTAACTTTGTGAAGAAGACTGAAACGGCTCATCGTAATCTTGCACGAAGTTATTTTAAAAGAGAATTTTGTTTTATTCTTTACCGTTTGCTACAGAGTTCTGTATCCCAACGGCATTTTCCTAAGGGGCATTTACGGAATCTGCTTAAGAAGTTCTTTGGAAATATTACATACTGCTCTCGATGAACTGAGAAAGATTTTATGTTTATTGCCGTTCCTTTTTTTCATTATGAAATATAAGCTTTAATAAGGAAAAAAAATTACAAAACATATTTTCCGGGTTAAATGAAAATCTCTCTTTATAATCTATTCATACTGTATCTCATAGCAATTAACAGAAAATGCATTCCTTCTTAAATTTTGAACATTTTAAGAAAAAGATACACAATTAACAGACTGTATCTACTCTTGTTTATTTCAAAAGGATCTAAAATCCAGGAGTCTCACTTTGTTGGTAGTGATCAATAATCTCATGATTTTGAAATGTCTCCCGTGTGTGTACGAGTATATATGCATGTATGCATTTATGTAAGCCTGCATGGACATGAATACATACACTCATATGTATATATATATAATATCACGATGCGTATCAAGTACCTGGTTATTACACAACTAATCTTAAAATTCAAAAATATACCTCACTTCAGCCAGATACCTGAACTCTCATAACATTAATTATTACGACTGAGTACTCTAAAGGTAACAGTGATCCCTTAAGAAAAATCTTATTTATCAATCACTTGAAAAATCAAACTAAGTTTATCAGAATATGTGTGAGGTATCAAAATTTAAACTAGAAATATTCTAGAGTAAAAGGGCATCACTCCATCAAACAACTCTAACTGTTTCCCTGGTCAAAATTCACTTTAGCAAAACTAAAAGAACAAAACAAGTTTATCACTTTGCCTTATGCACACACAATCAATCCTATTCACTGGTGATCAATAAATGAAACACTGTTTTTCTAAAAACATTAAATATGAACATTTATTTTTTTAATTCAAAGTTTATAATTAGAATTCACAATCTGAAAAATTTATTATTACTTGAAAATAACACAACACTTAATTAATTCTTGAATTAAATTATGAAACAAAATTAATTCACAAAAACTTTATCAGGAATTTAAATTAATCAAGCAAAATTTAAACTATCAAGAATTACTCAAGATTTGAAAAGAAAATCTTAATAAATGAAATATTAAATCAAGTATGTAATGTTAAATTACCAAAAAAATATTTAAAATGCTACGTAAATAAATGTTGCATCACAAACATAAAAAATGTGAAAATATGAAGAGATTGTAAATAGAAAAACACACAAAAATACACATAAGATTTATCAATAATGATTTCACTCGGTCAAAATTTCCCAACTTATCATACCATGGTATTAATAAGTAAAATTCATGTTACCTTAAACATTCCCAACTTATCATACCAAGGTATTAATAAGTAAAATTCATGTTACCTTAAACAAACTTGTAAAAACCTCTGTAAATCACTTGCTGCAGCTGCGTTACCACAAAACACACTTTTTTACCAGGCACCGTTACAAACCAAATAACTTTACTAAATTCAGATCTCAAAAGTTAATGCTCATACGTGACCACAAAACACTACGTTAAAAGTAATCTCTTTTTAAGAATGAGAGAGAGAGAGAGAGAGAGAGAGAGAGAGAGAGAGAGAGAGAGAACCAAACCTTCTGGTCTCGGAAATCAGAATGAAACAAATTTTAGAATTCCAGTAACACGTGAAACAATTACATGATGTCATTAAAGCATTTTGGGTGCGAGATACAAAAGTTCTAGAAGCAGGGAGGTGACGTCATTAAAGCATTTTGAGTGCGAGATACCATGGAGAAACTTCTAGAAGGAAAGTTACGTCATCCCAGCAAAACATTTTGAAAAGTGGTGTACGTGACTCGAGCAATGCATGTAACAACATGAAATCGCTCGTCTTGAGCTCATATGGGACGAATCGGCATTTGTTATCCAAACCTGTCATCACATTAACGCAAAACAAAGCGTTCTCTCTTATCTCAACTGATGACAGTTGAAATGATACAAGTCTTTGCCGGACACACACACGTGTTCATATACTATGCTTTTATCAAGAAAGATATTACTCATTCTAAACTATGTTACTATTAAAATTGTATTATCAATTCTAAATCATGCTATTAAGTTATTTAATGATTAGTTCTTTTGAGATCTGATGCCAAACTAAGTACGACACTTCAACAATCATTATCATTACACATAACACACAAAAAAAAGTAAATATGTCAAAATTATAGGAGGATATATGTATTACAAGGCAACATCATGAAAATACATATATATAAATGTATATATATATATATACATATGTATAACTGAATCACGAAAATATGGAACGTGGATTTTATCTTTATTTATATATGCATATATATATATGTATAATATATATATATATAAACATATATATATATATATATATATATATATATATATATATATATATATATATATATATATATATATATATATATATATATATATGTATATAAATATATATTATATATATATATTAATAGTTATAAATGCCCTCTTAACTTCTCGAATTCTTTGCGCTTTTTGAATACGCTTGCCACTACAAAGCCTTGAGATCCAAGTGCAAGAAATATGAAGAAATTATGATGTCTGGTTGCAGGAAACGAACCTGGGTCCCATAATCAGAACGAACGAAGTCCCGTTGCTGACCTAACCACGAGAAGGATAAAAGTCTCTTGCCTCTCGTATATACATAAATATACCTGTCGTTTTCAGATATAAATATCAGAACTGGAATAGACCCATCCTTACCATCGTAGCCAAGTGGGCAACAGGCCCTGGTTCTGATTATGGGACCCGGGTTCGTTTCCCGCAACCGGGCATCATAATTACTTCATATATCGTGCACTTGGATCTCAAGGCTTTGTAGTGACAAGCGTATCCAAAAAACGTGAAGAATTCGAGAAGTTAAGAGGGCATTGTGGCTATTACAATTACATATGCATCTGGTAAAAAAGTGACCTGTGGATTCTACATACATACATACATACATATATATATATATATATATATATATATATATATATATATATATATACACATATATATGTATATATTTATATATATTATATATACATACATAAATATGTATACACACACACACACACACACACACACATATATATATATATATATATATATATATATATATATATATATATATATATATATATATATATATATATATATATATATATATATATATATATATATAGATACACACACACACACATATATATAGGTGTGTGTCTGTGTGAGTGCGTGTGTGTGTATGTGTGCGAACCTATTTCGCAGGACAGGAAAGGGAAAATATGCTTCTCTGTCCGCAAATCTGAGTTTTCGAAGTGCCTCTGAAAGTGGAAGGTAGGAAGACAAATTATTTTTGCACTGATTCTCTACTGAAGGGACTCCATCGAAAAGACTGCCTTATTTTCCTGTTGCGTTGGCAGCCCCTTCACGTAAATCCTCTGACGCCCTTTCCTTTTCTCCTCCATAATTCTTCTATTCCGATCCCAAAATCGTACCAAATCTTTCTTTTCTTTCTTCACATTTTCCTCAAAAACCAGAATAGTGCTAATTTTAATTTCCCATATTAATCACTGGTGTACTGTTGTACCTTTATTGAGGTAGGATATCCCATTAAAAATAGCGGTTAATCTTACTTCACTAGCTCGTGTAAGCCCAATTTCCTCGTTACATTAATCGAATGGTTAAATCCAATGATGCACACACACACACACACACACACACATATATATATATATATATATATATATATATATATATATATATATATATATATATATATATATATATATATATTTATTTATGTGTGTGTGTATTCAAAATATTTCGGCGGAGTACCTTTCTTATATCAGTTAACAACACGCAATTCTCTACTCGACACTTGAGTTTACCTGTATCCTTTTAACATAAATTTAACTTATCATTCAAAGTAAGATGAAATTTATTGCAATATACACAATACACTGATTAAAAGGTATGATTAATTTGTATTTTCAATCTTGTGATAATACTGATGAGGAAAATGAAAGCATTTCTATCCTCACGTTTGACCACATGTACTGCTTTTCCTCGCCTTCCGGATCTTTGCCATAAAACAGCTTCACAAACCAGAAAATTGACAGGATAAAGATGGATATTTATTGCAATAACATAACTTACATCGCCGGTTTAAACTTGAGCCAATAACGTCAGGAAATGAATAAATAACAATTTATAATGATCCTCATTACAGGATGGAAGGGAAAGATAGGGAGAGCATAATGAATTACTGTTCCATCATCATAAATCATTCTCTGGGGATCCCTTCCATTCGTTCAGAGTTCCCGGACCAAAACTATGAAATCTAAATGAGCAAATAGGAAATGACGGTTTCATGATATGTAAAACGTATAATTCAATGTTACTATTTTCATGGTGAATGAATTTTTCTAACATAACGCCTTCATAAATAATCTCACGCTCAGGACATTCGCATGAGTTGGTCTGCTTTATAAGAAAAAACTAAAACAAAAAGAGTATTTTCTGAACGGAAAACAATGAAAACAAACAAAAGAGCCCTCTGTCTCAGAATAGCCGTGTTTATCTAAAACAATGCAGTGAGTATTTCTCGCAACATGTATCCCAATTTGTCAGGAGATGAATATTTATGTCCCCTGAGCTCATAAACTCTCTTATTAACAGACGCTGTCAAACTTTAACTCTCAACAATATTTCAGGAAGGTAGTGTTTTAAGGAGCTTGTTGTTTGCCTCTCTATTTGTTTGTTTCTTTATTTCGCTTGTTTGTATTTGCTTGTTTTCGACGCAAACGCTCCAGTGTTTTTATGTGTGAATTTTGTATTCAAATAAACTGCATATCGTAACTATCGTGTAATTCAAGCCCTGCTCTTGATCCAGCATTTTCCATAAGCTATATTGATGGATTTCCTTACAGCTATGTGAGGGCGAATTCATTGTCAGAGCATTCATGAATTGAAAAATAAGATTTTACATTTCATATGATATTTTGCTAATATCTTAATAGATTTTTTAAATCATATTATTGCATATATCGTTTCTTTTCCGGAAGTTATGATTAGCTTAAAACTTCCCGGAAATACTGGATTTCTCTATTATGAAAGATGTTTGTCATTACATTTTATTATACAGTTAACTTTCCCTTGACCAGGTGAGCCAGATTAAGTAAGCACTGGCTTTCTAAGAGAGAGAGAGAGAGATTTTCATAGAAAAGACTGAATGTGAATAAAGTTTAAAAGTGGTATATATTTATATCTTAAATCAAGGCTACTTTAATATTCTTTAGTTAAAATTTCGACTTTTCCATAAATCTGCAGGCATGTCTAAGGTACCCAGACAATGTGAGTGACAGAGAGTTAAGAACCAAACACTGGTGGCACGACAACAATGGTCATGTACGTTAGAGATTGGATTTTCATTACTATAACTCGCGCCATCATAAGAATAGTTATCAACGCTACAGAGAAGAGAGAGAGAGAGAGAGAGAGAGAGAGAGAGAGAGAGAGAGAGAGAGAGAGAGAGAGAGAGAGAGAGAGAGGATCTCATTATCATATCTCAAAGGTCTCACATCATCCAAATAGCCCAACCCTCATTATATCGATCACACACCATAACCCAACCAATACACAGGCAGGAAACTTCAAATTCTTATAAAACCCACTCATTCATATATGAATAATGCTTGACTAACCAAGTTACCTGAGGCTTTTCCTCCCTCCTTTTACATTCAATGACTGATTATATACGAAAAAAGTAGATGTTAGGATTTAACTCTACTTCTATGTTCTTTGGATGGTTGGAATTCCGGCAAAAGATTTTCTTAATTCATGCATTTGTTCCTTAGCACACCTTTTATTTGTAATTTTTATCGTTCATTAATAGAGAGTAGTTTTAGTCCCATAAGAAACGGCCATTTTATGTGATCTTGTTAAGCATGTCACGGAAATTTGGGCTTCTTTACTATGAATGTATGCCTATAATGAGTGATAAAAAATGTTAAACCACCGCCACCTACAACAGCACTACTACGCTTACTACTACTAATAGCAACAATTATCTATTAGGGTATAAAATTACTGAATGTTAATGAATGCAGATAAAATGATCTTCATATACATCAAGAGCTCATGGAGTACTTTACCGGCTCATTCTCAACTGTATTATCATAATTTCTTATTGAACTATAAAAAATCCACATAACATTCATTATTATTATAATTTCACGGAACAGGATTAACAAATAAATTATATGTAATTAAATTTAAACTTTTAATGTATGAAAATAATCTTGAGAGTTCCTTTATCTTACATATCAGGAATATATAAACAAATAGGCGTACAGAGACTTGGCATATGTTCCGAATATTGTGAAAAGTTTAACATTATGTCCTGTTGTTAAAACGAGGAGATTTTGCAAATTCTAAACTTGAGTATTTTCACGCCAGGTTACTTACATAACTGCTTAAAAAATTCGTGATATCGTTTAAAATGATGACCTTTTAAGTGCACGGCTCTTAATGCACCGCATTTAAAAAAGAAAGGACTAAACTTTCCAAAGTGAATACCAATTCGCCTAAAAATGAATATTCATCTTCCCAAAAGCTCGTAAACTTTCGTATTAGCACAAACTGTCAAACTTTAACGGACAACAATAATTCACAGAGTTAAGTGTTTTAAGAAGAGTATACCTTCCGACTATTTGCAATTCAGCTCTGTCTGTTGGACAAACATTCTGGTCTCTTCGTTGGATACATAATTGGGTGAAAGCTCTCACGTTTGCTTGCAAATTCTTTGAGTAATGTTATGATAAGATAAGAATGGAATATTCAAGTTCATATCAGCTTCAAAGCCACTCCCTTCCGTACGCTTAACTTAATTGCCTTGTTCTTCCATCTCGGTATTCCTTCAAATTACAAAACAATTAATAAATTTCTTTATTAGTGAAGATATCACCTTTAGGATTGCCAAAACAGTTAGCTCATTTTTAATACGAGATTTCGTTGGGTTTTATGCATTCGAAACATAACTGTGATTGCAAATACGTGGAATTTCTTATTTAACAAAGATAAAAGAAAAATAGATAAATACACATACAAACAACAGCTAAAAATGGGATGTCTGGCATTCTATGAATATTGTAAATTAGTAATCAATGAATGAATTATGATATAAAATAAATTAATAAATAAGCAGATAGGTGAAAAATAAGCTCGAAATCTGTAAAGAAAAGCCTTCAAATCTCGAAGCTCACATTAAAGAATTATAATAACTAACGACAAAATTACCAGTACTGTACCAGTTAGCTCTTCTATTTCTCCTGAAATGAATCCATTATTAACAATCAAAGAACAAATGAAATAAGTGGTACCGTAATAGGAAAATTAATATAATTACTGCCGCATTAACAGCAATTACCAAAAATAAAAAGACAGCATTTATCAGGAACCATTGACATTTCTTTCCAAACCCATTGATTTAAGACCCTAAAATATTTACCGCCTTCTTACAGATCAGAGGCAGCTCCTTCTCGTCCCACGAAGGGTCGTAAATATATATCAACCTGAAGATATGACCAGTCAGGCCGCTGCAGTTTATGGCAGCAAGAATGAAAATTACTGTTCCCGGATATTTCGGAAAAGGCAAATATATTTTTCTCCAAGTTAGTAAATATATACATAGGTGAAAAGACAACCAGGTAATAACGCTTAATAACAAAAACCAGAATATACGTATATAAAATGATAAGTGAATAGTTCTGCAAGGAATACGGTGCATGCAAGAACTATTATATTAAGGCCTGAGAGCCTCTGCAAAGGTCGAAGAGGTTGGAGATTTTTATCCTTTTGTTGACCAGGTTAAAAGGGCCAGGTTAAGTTCAAAAAGTTATTTGATTGCAGTTCATCCTATTCGAGCTAATGCTTTTTGGTTAAGAAAAATTATAGATACTGTTATCTGCAGCCATATATATATATATATATATATATATATATATATATATATATATATATATATATATATATATATATATATATATATATATATATATATATGTATGTATATATATATATATATATATATATATATATATATATATATATATATATATATATATATGTGTGTGTGTGTATATATATAACTGTCAGTGTGTGTGTGTGTGCTTTTCCCCTTGTGAAGAAGTGGCCCTTGCCCATATATGTTATACAGTATTTTAGGGGTATGGTTGCAAGCTTTATGCCCTTTTCCGCCTCGTTGTGACTCACCATAATCAGGTAACTACAAAGTACCTAAATTACTTCTTGGTTTAACAGTCCATACATCTGAACTAAAACTAGCATTGGATCACGGTCCACGTATAGTGACTGAAAGGAAAGTATCATAATTATTTAGTTACTAAACCAATTCCGTTACATAGTTTCACATCATTTTAAAACCAAGAAGGAAAGGACTTAATAAAAATAGTGTAATAGAATAAAACTATTGTAATAAACGAATAAATGTAGTAAAACATTAAACATTATTCATGAAATAAAAAAAGATAAAATCTAGACTAGCAAGGACTGAAAAGGAGCAAATAAATAAAGAATCTAATAAACAGAACGGTAAATATACAAAACGGTAAAGAAAAATAAACAGTGCAGGAAAGTCAAAGAAAAATCTGCAGCGTCGGCATACACAGAGATATCTACAAATATTCTTTTCACCCACCTTCCCCTGCCGAATCACCCTTTTATATATATAAAAAATGGGAAAAAAGCGAAAGGGAAAAGAAAAACTACCACCCAATAAACGAACTGGATTACTGACCCTCGTGTATCTTTGGAGCTCCCCCTGACAAGGCATTAGTTGTAATCCCGGGATAATAGGATATGAATACCAACCAACAATTTTTATCTTATAAAAGACTTACAAAAAAAGTTATGACGATTACATAAGCATATATACACACAGGCACACACACACATCGAGTGACCTAAGGTAAATTTATAAATAGAATTTTCCATATTTTGACATGGTTAAGCATGAGCGTTGCGTAACAATATATCTGTGTATGTATACGTATGGAAAGGTCTCCATTTGTTTTTCTTCAGCAAAACTAAAAAATCATTCTCCAACTTGGTGAATGAAAGATTTCAAATATATTTATGAATACATTTTCATGTTTTTCCCTTGGACTGAATTCAGTGAATTCACTGGAAATCAGTAGAATCAAAGAAGGATGATGCGTATTCTAAACGTGGAAGTAGACACACACAGGAATCACACAGGTTATATATATATATATATATATATATATATATATATATATATATATATATATATATATGTGTGTGTGTGTGTGTGTGTGTGTGTGTGTGTGTGTGTGTGTGTGTGTGTGTGTGTGTGTGTGTGTGTGGGAGACTGTACGCGTATATATATAAAGCACTAACAACATAAAAAATACAAAGAAGAGCAGGGATAAATTCTGCATATTCACAGATAATCCTTTAATCCTATTAACAAGTAAAAATATCTTTTAGCTTGGGAAGGATCACATCCTATCAGTCAGGGTGAAGTAGGATTAATGCTGCTGGGACGGACTAATTTAAATATTAGCCCTAAAAGTCGGCAGTAATCACTAGGATGCTAATTAAATAGCATATATGTTCTGCATCCTTAAGCGTATGTAAGTCATGAATATCGCTGGGAATCATTTACAGAACATATATATATATATATATATATATATATATATATATATATATATATATATATATATATATATATAGAGAGAGAGAGAGAGAGAGAGAGAGAGAGAAATCATATGTGCTGATGGTAAATAAAATTCCTAAGATGAGTGAACTGAAAAAAACTAGTGTACGATCAGAACTTTAAAAAACAAAAACTTACCATATATTGCTACACGAATGGAAAAATAAGCCTTACATTGGGTTTCATTACACCAGAATTAAAAATATCTGATAATGAAAGCTCACTGACACCAAGCAAATTTTAGCATCTGCATGTAGAGATCGTAACATTATTTCAATGCTAAAACAAACATTCAAACTCTATGGAGAAATTTATCAAGGTTTCGGAAGATTTTATGCTTAAGTTATTGGATGTATTTAAGCTTCTGAACCCAAGTGCACTAAACTTAACCAAAGCTATCCATTTCGCAATTTTTGCATGACCAGGGAGAGTTTTTTTTTTTCAGGGAACGTTGCTCTTTCGAAGTGATGCTTTGGAGCTTATGTTACTCTTCATGGTCCTACAGCTTTCCCAATTCTAACACTGAAAAGTAAAAAGTAAGCATATGAGCAATAGACATGTAACTCTACTCTTAGAATATGGTTACAATGAAATCACAATAATACTTTCCATCAAAGAATTAATATTATTCAGGTACAAAATGAAAATCTAGATACCTCACAATATATGATCATCAAAGAAAGAGAAAGAACAGGGAGAATTTAAGCTATCAAAAATCGCCGAAGAGATGCAATCGATAGAAAACGCGTATCGCAAAGAAATATAGTGTATAGAAAACGAGAAGTTCCCAAACCCATGAGGCAGGAGGGGCTCAAAATAGAGCTGAGAAGTGTTTATCCAAAGAGATACGAGAGCATCGGGAACTGCAACAACACCTTTTGAACGAGGCCACAGCCGATAGTTTATTGAGAAGAGTAAAAAACACAAGTGTTTTACCGAGGTGTGGCAACCGCAGTCAAAGAAAACTAATGAAAAAAACAAAAAGCTGGTGCATGGAAAGGTTTGTTGGGCCTTTACTTCGTTATTTAGTGGAGGGAACATTTTTGTTTTTGCTTTGAAGTAACAGAGGGTGCATGGCTTGCCCGTAATTATTCTGGAAATTCAATGAGAGAGAGAGAGAGAGAGAGAGAGAGAGAGAGAGAGAGAGAGAGAGAGAGAGAGAGAGATCTGAAACAAAAGAAGGCACCATTCTGTTCCTCAGAAAGGCAGGCTTCATAAATGACAGAATTTCTCGAAGGAATTCAGCTTCTGGTGGCATTCCAGATTCAGCTGAAATAAACGCTGTTGATGAATGAAGTGTCCAACAAAAAATAAACAAACAAAACAAAACAAAAGAAAACGAGTCATGTGAGACAATCCTGGAGGAGAACTCCATCGGTATTCGAGGATCCTTGTTGATTTTGTGCTAATGTCGAAGTCACCTCGACTCATTAAAATTGAGAAATGACCGACGGCGGGTTGTTCATCATGAATGGTGACAAATATTCGATAAAGACATAGAGGTGATATGCAGTGCTAACAAATGTGCTCATCATATATCATCACCACCATCATCATTATGCATTCTTTTCCTTTCATTACTCCTCGCCATCCCTTTCATCTTATTACTGACATTATCATTATCCCCTGACACTTTTTCTCATCAACATTTATCATTTTCCTCCATTCCCCGGAAGGGACAACGACTCCTATTGGTTCTGTCCATTCGGCGTGAGGATAATGAATTCCTTTGGTAAATAAAGGTCGTTTCCATATTCAGGTGGTTCGCCAAATGACGATTTCTTCAGCCTTTAAATATAGCTGTTCGGTCGAAAACCGAATAATAACTTTATAACTATTATTAACCAAAGTACGAGTAAAAATATAGTGATTTTCACTAATGTTCAGTTTAGTTTGTGGAGTAACATACAGTATATTTAAAGTATAAATCCTGATCGTGTGTATCACACTTGACTATTAACATAATACTAATAATAAAGCACTCCCCAAACTTCCGAATTATTTATCCCTTTCACCAACTTCATTCTCGTTCATTTTCTCCGCGTGACCGAAGCCCTCTAAAATGCTGTGTTTTTGGTGCATTTATGATATGTTTATAAATGAAGTGGTCCACTTACATAATGAATAAATGGTTCTTTCATTTTATAACACTGCCACTTTTTAACTCTACAAAAATGTTCATTAAAAAAATTTTAAATTTAATAATGGTTATAGATTTTAGTAATATTTCTAAAACCTTGTTTTAGAAATATTACTAAAATCTATAACCATTATTAAATTTAAAAGTTTTTTAATGAAAAAATCTAGTTACTACTATTTTTACTGCTACCACGACTAATACTGATAATGATAGTGATAAAAAAAGACCTAGCAGGGAATTCAATGAATGAACTGTTCCTTTACTGTCACTCAAAAGGACGGAAAAATCGGTTGCTTGCTTTTGATCAAGCCAGATTTATGCAAGCAGAGCAGAAGGCCCCACAGTGGAAGTCGTTAGAGGGAATGAGAGTCCTCGTGTGGATCTCTATACTATGCCAAATCAACAGATACAACTACGATGGAAAGAGCGCGTTACAACATATTTCTTAGATATCCTCTCAGTTCACAGGATTAACTAATCAGATTATTAGCAAGCTGTAAAGAACCAGTTGATGGTTTTTAAAAAAATATATTCCAAGAGAATTCTTCACTCCAACATCTACTACTTCCTATGGGGGAAATGTCTAAGGCTTTCTTACCAATGAAACACCAGATTTTCAAAAAAGGGCAACAACCAATGTAATCTTGGTCTCGTTTCATTTCACAGTTGCTAACCCTCAATACTGCCACTTTACTAAGCATCATAAACTGGTGTCACATAACTAATGGTCGTCGACGACGGTTCTATAGGGCCTCGTCGGAATATCAGCCATTTATTATGAGACAGGCTTCAGTCTACTCAAGTTGTGACACATTTCACACTTGCTACGGACAATATAATCACCACGGGGAATTCTACGGGAACATCAAGCAAATTCCTGCCTCGTTACACTTGAAATTAAACCATCGGTACGGGAATGTCACGTGCTTGCTCCATCTTTACAACAGCGGTCAATGATATTGAGAAAATCCTCATGAAGGTAAAAATAAAAAAGTCAGCCAGAAGGCAGTGCTAAGTTAATATATCACAAAATATGTCAGTTGGCTTCTGATGATCATGATGATCAAAGGTGAATTAGAAATAGTGCTGGGTGCACAAAGAATCAAGTCATGGGCTCACGAAAAATAAAACACTGCAAACCTATTACAGAAATTATTCTGGAGGCATACTTCAACCCTTCAATAAAAGCAAGGATGCTAGCGAGTGCGTGCCCGCGTTGGTTACAGCATTTTCACTCAGTTTCGAAAGAAGCCGCAAAAATCTGTAAATAAACCGGGGAAGAATGAGCAGGAATTATGGGAACTTACTTTATAAGCAAAGTTCTTAAATTATCGTCCCCGGCCTTATCAGAAAACTTAAGAACTTCTTCCAGGCTTCGTGCAATATTACGGACGCGCTCTCTCTCTCTCTCTCTCTCTCTCCCAGGCTAATATCTGGGGCATTTTCATCATGCACAAATTAAAGTGCCACAGTTTCACTCGCGTCACTGAAGTTATACTCAAAAGACAGATGTGAACTAAAAGAGCTAGATAATCGTACGCAATGCATGTGCAGGCGTAAAGACGCACACATATGAATTTTTGCCACATACACTTTGACAATTTTTATTTTTACAAATTTTAAGCCACAACTGTTATTTAATATCTAATTGACTATACCTCGGGAGTGACTTACACTAAAAAGGGAATTACAATTGATAAGTGCTTTGTTCACCAGTAGTGAATCAGATATTAAACGACATTTGTAGTTTAATATTTGTGAAACACACACACACACACACACACACACACACACACACACACACACACACACACATATATATATATATATATATATATATATATATATATATATATATATATAAATATATATATTAGTAATAAAATGTTATTGCTACGGTGAAATGGATTTACAAAGCGAGAGAGAGAGAGAGAGGGTGGGGAAGTCAGCAGTTAGTAAGACATTTATCTACTTACTGGTGAATTAGGGATAAAATGAAAACGAATAAAATCCTCAAGGACTTCAAGGATGGCTCATTACCTGCACACTTCTAACGTATACTTAATCTCAAAAGTATGGGGATAATCCATTCCATATAATTCTATGTCCTAAAACAAATTGCATTTAGATCGAGGATATGGAATAAAGGATAACACGTCAGATCTCTTCAGCGGCAATTCTTCACATAGCCGCGATAAAGTCATTTCACCTCCTCGCTCTTAATTGATGGTTTCATCGCCTGATAATTCTCGTTTCTGACTGGATGGCTTTGGCTCGATCATGCACGATAATTAGCGACTTATCAAGAAAGAGGCAGCCGTGAAATATGATACCAGCATCAAAGAGAGAGAGAGAGAGAGAGAGAGAGAGAGAGAGAGAGAGAGAGAGAGGGGGTTAAGAATAGACAGGTGAAGGATGGGATATGGAAAGGAGAATGACAGATGAGTGAAAGATAGAGAAAAAAGGAGAGAGGACAGAATGATACTGGCCTTTGAAGAGGAGAGAGAGAGAGAGAGTATACATATAAATATAATCGATTCATAGCTGTGTACGAATAAGACAATTATAAAAAGTCAATTTTGATAACCAAACAGATTTACAACTATTCAAAGGAATACACTCAAACAAAGTAGTTTTGGGTGGATATAAACGAAGAATCGTTCACCAGGGGGCAGGTCAGAATCGGTTAATCTTAGACGATAAAACAAATGTACAATTTAACGACTACTTACACATATGTTTGACCTGCAAAGCTTGCATACATTCATACATACGTGCAGAAATTTGAATGTTCAAATTTCACTGTTTTCCAGAGAGATGAACTAGTCTAAAGTCCTACTGCATCCCCACATGCCTCATTATTAATCAAAGCCAAAGACATTATTGCAGAGTAGATTGGACTATCCGCAGACAAGCACTCTAGCAACTTTATGTATATGTGTATATATATATATATATATATATATATATATATATATATATATATATATATATATATATATATATATATATATATGAATATGTACTAAGACTAAACATCAAACTCGCCATCTTCTGGAACATCACTGAAATTAAGCTCCTGGATCTGGATCTCCAGATGTCAGCACCAAGATTTGGAAGGTACTACCACACAGACATTGTGGTGCTCACAGTACTAAAGAATACTAGAGCAGAACTGACCACTTACAAGCACGCTTTCTATTGATCTAATATTCTTATATTAGTGGCAAAAATACACCTAATACTTGTACTAAGCATTCTCTCTTTAGATTATTAATGTGGATTTCAACATCTGAAATACTTCAGTACTTCTGGATTTACTACAACTAAATAGCAGGAGTCTTGACATTTTGTTACCTATTAATACATTATCTCTGAGTTTTGCGTCTAGAAGCATCATTTTGCGGTGCAAGCATTTAACACAATTTCTGTCGTTTATAGTTGAGTATGACAATTTTTGTATATGCACAGCCTTTGAGTGCTTGATGGACATCCAAGTAATAATGTTTTACTCCACAGACACACAGTACAAAGATTTTTGAATGAAAGAACTGTAATTTCAACATATTCTTACTTATTTCTAAGCTCAGAACACTCACGCAAAACGTGAGACATGAAATAAATATGAAATACGCAGCTAGTTCCCATATCAAAAATGAACTGTGCTGGTATACTGTACTGAGTTCCACAACAGTCACGACAGCCTTGCTAAAAATTTTAATCTTTTAGCAATGACATATTTCTATAAAGTTTGGGATAATCTTCCTTCTTAAGGTCCATACAAGTCAGACAAAAGTTTTTTTTTCACCTAATTTCACATTTCTCACATATTTGTTTCATAACAAACACTTTACATACACATGCTTTTCCTTGTCTAAGCCCATAGTATTGCTCCCCTATTAATTTTTCGCTCATTTTCCGTAGTTTCTTCAACGAAATTCTGCCATACACCAACCCTGGTATACTTTGTAATGTTATACCACTACGACCTTACCCATTCTTTTGGAAGAACATTTCTTTCATCCACACATACTTAACAAACCCTGATCAGCCTCTCCATCACACTATAACAATTACACTAAAGAATCTAACGTGTAATCCGAGCAATTTCTGGTGTCGTTTCACTTTTCAACCTACTAGTGGCCTCCCTTAAGTCCTGAACTGTATATTCCGCAAGCCTTCCTAAACCTACACTAACATTCCACACTCCTACATCATTTAGCTTCGCCTCTTTTCTGTCTTAAACACTCAATAAAATCTTCAAAGTATTTACATGATCGACCCAAGTCTGCGTTCACTTTAAACAGTATCTCTCCATATGACTCTTTTATTCTAGAATCCACTTGTTTATCTAAATTCCTCTGTCCATTCATTACCATTTAGAACCGTTCTTTATTCCCCCAAAAGATCTGGCTCACCTTCCTGTCTTCATGTCTCTTGAATCAGTCCACACTCATACATACCTGTATATGGTCTTCTCTTTCATGATACAATCGCAACCTAAGTAATCTCATCAAATCACCCCAGTATTTATTGTTTTCACTTCCTCTTTCCATCTTTCTATACCCAAAAGTCTTACTACTGACCCAATGACCCCTATCTTGGAATATCAACTACTCTTCAGCTACACCTTCCACTTTCATAAAGTCTTTAACCTTAGCCCATATTTCATTCACCTCGTCGTTATCCATAATTCTCACTTAATTCTTATCAAATTAAATCAGTTGTCTTTGTTACATTTACAACCACATCTTCACCCTTTACACATACATCTATTTTCACATTCCTTTAACCAGGTAACGATCAGATACACCTGTACTAAAACATAATCTAAAAAAGCTGTTTTTTTATAGCTTTAGCTTTTCCAAATACACTTATGAACATTCTCCTTTGGAAACTAAGTATGTCCAACAAGACCTTCCAGCTTCATTTACTCCAGGAGTTACATATTTAGCAATAATACCACCTCCTTTTGTCATCTAGATATGCATCTAAATCACTTGCTCAGCCAGCCTTTCATCAGCCAAACTCAATAAGCCATAGAATTTCCCACGAAATCATAAAACAAAAACATTTGTTCTCGTTCATCATCTCTAGAATTTTGCAGACTATACTTTTTTATTCGTGCAATTACTGCCCTTTTACCTTAGTCTCACTAAGGCCTAAGCATCCGGCCATCTTTCCTTAAAAAAACAGAAAGAATTCTCATAGATACCTCCTCTTCTGCACCTCACCCAAACGTGCAAACACACACACATATAATGTGTGTGTGTGTGAGTCGCGCGGTGTGTGTAGGAGGGTGAAACAAGAAGGGTAGTGCCTCCTAGTTTTCAGCGGTTCTTTTCGGATGAGAATATTAGCCTAAACCTTCTTCTTGACACCACCTAAAACTGGTTGCCCTTTTCAGGTAGGGCCACTCCAGGAGAAGAGCACGCCGATAATCGAACCTCGGACTTTGCAAACGGCAGCCCTCAGCTCTACACTAAATTAGAACTCTGTATACACTGATTTATGAATCTTTACGTGCATTTGTGTCAACTTGTGCAATACATGCAGCTGATGGAAACAGAACAAAGTCTATAACAGGTTTTCATTAACACGTTTACAGAAATAGAAATATCCCAATAACGTACATTCTACAGCCTTTCCATGTCGCAAATTAATCAAATATACAGAATAGCAAATAGAATATAGCAGCCAGTTCATAAAACAGAAAATTAATATATGCCTAGCATTTTTATGTGCAGTGTACATTACAAAAATTCAGTTTTTCAAATAACTGGCAATGGGTTTCGATTTAATACTTCAAATGATGTTTTCCCTTTATTCAGCTGCTGAAGGTCATATTCTTTCTATTAGTTCTTATTTTGGGAAATTCAACAGTTTTATTTAATTTACAGGTGACATAAGCATATAGCAGTTTCAGTCGCATGTTGGATCATATTTCCTTCTCTCCTCTTCATGCTAATTGAACACTCACTTGAATTTCTGCAGGAATGCTTAACATATAGATTTAAATGCTGCCATAGTTCTTATGATGGGGTCTACACTTCTCTCTCTCTGTCTCTCTCTCTCTTTATGTATATATTTATATATACATATATGTGTGTGTATACACACACATATATGTATATATGTATATATACATATGAAAAGCTCATAGGTCACAGATATTTTATGAATTACAATACACAGTAAATTTTTTATTTATAAGTGTGGCTAAAGGCATTATGAAGAGCCTTGAGAGAATGATTAGCTGGTGTCTGGCACAAATCCAGATTAGGAAAACTGGATGCATGTCAAATGCATCAGATATTCTTGAGACATGAGAACATCCCTGCCTGGCGACAAGACTTTGTGAGTTTGCTTGCCGGAAATGTCCGGTTTCTGGAAAATTCGTTCATGTGTGTTTTTTTGGGGCAGAGCCCCAGGGTGTGAAGGTATCAGTTATCAAACAAACTGTCATTCGAAGATCAACATTGAATATTGACAGAAGCCTTTGGTGAAGGCTCTGTGGTTCGAACCTGTCGATTAAGATTGTGAACATTGCTGTTTGGAGGTAAGAAACGTTTTAGATCTCCCAAACTGTAGATTATTCTTTTCACTTAACATATATCTCACTTGTATCTGGCACTGTGTGTACTTTATAAGCAACATGGAAGGAATTCCCATATCTTTGTGTTTATATATTTGTTTAACAAGGGTTTTAATTGACTTCTTCAGATGTTACGCTGAGGAAGAGGTTAAGATGTACTCACTGAGGAATATACTGGACTTCTGACTTATTTTGACCTATTGTGGGGAAATTATTTAGAGAGAATAATTAGTTGAACATGGTGGACCTTAATATGTTTGATCATTTGGTGGACATTAATACTCCATTTTATTACATATCTTGTTTCCTGCAATCCAGTTATGTTAGATTATTGTCAAATAAATTATTTTGGGTTATGCTCGTTTCTCTGTAGAACTGAGAGAGAGAGAGAGAGAGAGAGAGAGAGAGAGAGAGAGAGAGAGAGAGAGAGAGAGAGAGAGAGAGAGAGAGTGTGTATGTACAAATGTACAAATGTACGTGCCAGTAGCCACTTTGATGTGGTCACTATCAAGCTACCAAAAGATGGAACTTCTTGACTGTTAGCAAAGGTAAGCAATGGGATTTACTCTGTGTTGGGTAACATATATATATATATATATATATATATATATATATATATATATATATATATATATATATATATATATATATATATATATATATATAATTATATATATATAAATTTCTGACTGATGTTTGATAACGATGGTTGTTGGTGGAAAGCAAGGGCGTTATCCACTGGGCCAGAAGTCTAAAAGAAGTTGGAACCTGATAATCAACTGCACCAAAATTACCTGGGCAAGCTAACTCCTTGCATACCAGCATTTTCCCCAACTTTAAGATAAGCAATGCCAATAGACAACATCTTACAATATCCCTTCTGAGTGATACGAGATTGAAATCATCAACTCACAATCACGGTGAACAGAAATAAATTTCTGACTCTTCAGGGAAAACCCAGGTCTCAATTGGTGGAATGGAGTCTCGGAATGATCTTATTGTTGTGTCCGAGTCATACATAGCGTTATGTGCCCAAATAGTAATTCATTTTTTGTCCCTTATCTTTTGTTCATAAAATGCCACAGACTTGTTGATAAGTAGATGTTAATAACAATTTATTATACGGGTAGGATCATAAGTATGAAAATAAAATAAACTTTGCAGATGTCGGTTTTGTATTTCTAATTAAGTGCGAATTCTTTCTAAACTTATCTTTCATTATCCCAAACAGAATAAAGTCAGCTCCTGTCTTTCACAAAATAGAAAGAAATAAGAAACTATAAATAGTCTATTAATTACGTACAAGACAAAGCTTGGTAGAAATCTTTCTGGGAATATGGACATTTATATTTAACCATAAAACACACACAAATAACTGTAATATCTTCCTCATCACGATATAAGAAGTCCGTTTCTCCTTGTGTCCAACATTGGGAACAATTCCTCCCTCTTCTGCTCGACCAGCAACAGCCCTGTAATTCCCCAAATCGGGAGGAGGACCCCTGACTCCTCCACTACAAGTCCTACTTGTGGTAGTGACCAGTAAGAAATTTTGGTACAGCGAATGATTTTGAACTTTAATCCCATAACTCGTACCGACCCTGTTAACTCCGTCGTAAAATAACCATAACTCCTGACACCTTCGTCGCTTTATGGAAAACACGGCCGTGAGGGCGCTTTTTATTGGTGCTCGCCCAACTGTGCAGTAATGGAAAGGTACTAGTAAAAATCCCAATGCATTTTGTTGTTCTTGGAGAATTTGAGTGCCTCCTTCTCTCAGGTCTCTCTCTCTCTCTCTCTTGTCTCTCTCTAACTCTCTCTCTCTCTCTCTCCTATATATATATATATATATATATATATATATATATATATATATATTATATATATATGATGATTTCTTTATACTAATAAAATGTAGAATGCATTTCCTGTAAATTACCTGGAAACTGAGTGCCTGATTTATTTCTCTGGTCTCTAAATCTCTCTCTTATCTCTTTAATCTTATAATTTTATTTAACATAGCTGAATTATATCTATTTTATTAGTGTACATTTTTTGGAAGATTATCATACTAAAAATTACTTACTGAAAAGTCAAATATCTAAAACCTGTGCACTGGATAGGTGACGCATTTATTGATTTTATGTAACAGACTGGCGTCAGTGATTGGCAGACTAGTTAACTGAGTTAATGTGGTTAATTGGCAGGTTAGAAAGTCAGATGAACGAAATTAAATTAATTGGACTTGTTAATTAAAACGTAGAGGAATTAACTCTTCCTCTCACCCAATCATTCATCAGTATACAAATCGAGTTTCAAATAGCCTTTTGCCCTTGATTAAACTGCAAATAAACATCAATAATTTAATGTAATATTCTTTAATTCCCAAACTGACCTCCAACGATTCACCAAAGAACTGGTAAATTAAACCTATCTATTCACGGAAAACATCCCTATACATTCATTGGATATGATTCTTTAATAAGAAACTATAAATTTGATATGTTATTTGTAAAGACAAAGGCTAGTGACAAAGAATCACTTCTGGGAACTATACTTACATTTAGTATTTAACAATAAAATTTAATCATAAATGAGTAAATCTGTTAAATACTATACTTTGTTATTTGTCTAACCAAAATGTGATGAAACACGGCTGAAATCCACCGTCTACTTTTCCTACGACTTCCGCTCGCAGTGATTTACTCCTTCGGTTATTATTCTTTATATTCTTTTTTGAGCTGTCAACTCGGATTACTTGAAGGAAAAGGCTATAATAAATCCAGCATTGCGAGCGATTCCAGACAGAAAAATAAATGATGAATCTAGCCAAAGCCTGCCTCTGCCTGGCATCGGGAAAGGCTGAAATTGATGGAAGTGTCACGACCGAGACAAGGTCCGTTTGCTGGGGGTGAAGAATTGTTTGGCCAAGCGAAGAAAAAGTAAGAGGGAAAGAGTGTGAATAAGGATACATCAATTAGACTTTATTCATCCGTTTCGCAAAGGACCCATGAAATCTGATGCATGCACACGGATACTGCATTTACAGCACACAAGGATTTATACGTGTTTACGTATCTCAGCACATGAATGTGGGTTTATTGAATGGTTGATTTATATATGCTGACGTAACAATAGCCTAAATATGGTCAGCTAAAACTAAAAATTTGCACAAAACATTCACTCATCTATACATGCTTCACTGATACCTTGTATCCACCAAACCATAAGAATCTAATTATAAAGAATACAGATGAAACGTACCAGGCGTACTGTAGAAGACTTGAAAAATACTTAAATAATATGAAGAAGACCGGCGTAATCAATAAGTTTAAACATACAATAAGATTTGCAAATAATTTCCTCACCGAATACACTGAAAACAAGGCATTTTCCAAGATATATATTTCACAAAAACACATGTGAGGTACTTTTTTTTATACGAAGTACTCCAGTGTACGATAAAAAATGTACAAATATGCGTGCTATTATACTATGGAATTTTTAAACTACCATAAAACCTCCAGTGGCAAAAATAGTTAAATGAATAAACTGAAAAAAACATTAATTGATTTTGGAGAAATGACTAATTTAACAATTGTATATATATAACGATTCATATATAATAGAATATATATAATCAAACCTATATATATATAAAATATATATATATATTCATTGTGTATGTGTGTGTGTGTGTGTGTGTGTGTGTTTGTGTATGTTGTATTGTTTTATAAACAGCTAAATAAGTTTCTCAGTAATAAAATCTATAAGGAAAATTAGGTCTCCAACAGCCCCAAAATGCCCTTTCATTCGAGTCTTCCTTTTATTTATGATGATTCCTTCATTTGTCTAATTAATTCATTAATACGACAGTAATGTCACTGCCTAAAAGTCACTCGACTACCACCAATCCTTTACCATAGTTTTATTCTTAAATATTCTTTTACAGCTGTCAACTCTGATGACATCGAATGAGGTGTATTTATTTTCAGCATTGCCCGCCATGTAGTCAGAAAAAAAATATGTCTGTCTCTCGGGGGCTAAATTGATGGAGCTCTCATCGATTGACAGAGGTCCGTTTGCTATCGTTAAAAATTGTTTGGCCTTAAGCTTAAGAAAACCACTGAGGGATCAGAGCTCTCCTAGGATACATCAATCAGACTTATTTTACGTTTCGCTAAGGACCCAAAATCTGATGCACCTAGTACGGGACCTACAGCTTACAGCAATCAAATTTATATTATTTACGAATTTCATCACCAGAAATAAATTTATTGAATGGTTGACTTATATATGCTGACGGAAATCGAACGCGCCCAAATATGGTCAGCTAAAACTAAAATCCATTTGAAGAAACATTCACTCATCTATACATTGCTTAACTGATTTTATCCACCAAACCATTTGAAAAATCAAAATAAATAAAGAATATAATCAGATTTAAAATTCTGTAGGTCTCAGGCTACTCAGAAGACTTGAAAAATACTTAAATAATTTGAAGAAAACCGGTAATTAATAAGTTTAAACAATACAATAAGATTTGCAAATAATCTTTTCTTAGCATGAGTTTACCCTGGAAAACAAGGCATTTTCCTTAAGATAATATTTCACATTTTTAAAACAATATTTTGTAATTGCTTTTTTTATACTAGTTTTTAGTTACGATAAAAAATGTACAATATTTTAATGTTATACTATAATTTTTGAAAGCTTTGATAAAACCTCCAGTGGCAAAAAAATGAATAAGGGGAAAAGGTTAAACTGATTTTGGAGAAATGACTAATTTAACAATTGTATATTCTATACGTTCCTATATATATATATATATATATATATATATATATATATATATATATATATATATATATATATATATATATATATGTATGTGTTTTTTGTTTTGTGTGTGTGTGTGGTTTGTTTTATAAACCCAAATAAGTTTCTCAGTGATAAAATCAAGAAATGATAAAGTTAGGTCTCTTTCTCAACAGCCCCTAAAATGGGATGTTGGGCATTAATGAGTCTTCCTTTTATTTATGATTCCTTCAACAGGGCAAAGGAATTAATTCATTTGTAAAATAAAGGGTGGAAACTAAGACAGTATTGTCTCCTCCAGGGAGTTCATAAAAAGTCACCTCCTACCACCAATTGACTTTTACCACCAGGAAAATAATGTTTCAAACCAGCATTCAAGAAAAAATACTTTTACAGGTTTGACATTTTTATAGTTCATCGAATTTCAATTTTATTTATTTTCTTTCTACCCTCCTCCAGTCAGAGCGTATTCTCTTACTTCCAGCTGGAATAGCTCTTTCGATAAAGTTAGAGTTCTTGGCTAATTTTTTTTCGCAGCTATCGTTAAAATCCCACTATTTCCATTAAGCTCTTAACCACAAAAATGGAACAACCTATTCCCACATCCTACCGTTCCCCCGAATTATGTATTTATGCTAAGTTCCCTTTCCTTCATGACAAAAGTTTTAAAAAAGAAATGTATGACCTTAATTCATCATGAATTGCCAGCTGTAAATCTGAACCACATTAAATATCCGTTCTTTTTCAGAAAAGGACAGACTATCACCAGACATCAACATTCTCTAAATATACCTGTCCCAGATGTAGTCGGAGAAACCTCGAACGTTGGATGTACTAGGAGTGCTTCTCAAGAACGTTTCTGACCCATTCAATGAAGAGCTTCGTACGGGGTTGCCCACTGTTTAATCCGGAATTTTCAATGTTCGGAATCATTCCAAAATTGCAAAATAAATATTGGATATAATCATTTTAAAATTATTGGATCTGTACTCCTCAGGACGACGGTTGATGGTGTTGGAGTCTCTTTTCAATAAAAACTAATGTACCAACGTTAAACAATAAATCGTCGTCCAGACAACTCTTTTAGCTTAATGAGTTTACTCTCCACGTTCGTTATAACATTTTTCGTTTGTTTATGGTCACTTTTTAGCTTTTCCTTGGCATTTTTCCTTTCAAGTTCTTGTTTTAATTTTTTGTAGTTGTAAATTTTAAACATTTTTTTTTAGTTTTTCTTGTGGAAGTGACATTTTAATGTATTTATTGTATATTAATTTGACAGCCTTGAATGATCATGTGATGTGAAACGTTGGCAAATAAAACTTGTTCTTGAAGATGACATGCCCTTTACCTTTCAACCTGAGATGTTTGTCATCTGTTTCCCCTGCGATTCTTCTATATATATATATATATATATATATATATATATATATATATATATATATATATATATATATATATATATATATATATATATATATATGTGTGTGTGTGTGTGTCTGTATACATATATTAAATGAAATGGTGGAGTCATTAAGAACATCAATAATTCGAAACTTTTAACCTTAGCACTAATGTTTCTTTTGTGACAGAACAAATATTATAAATAGGGAAACTTGGTATTATTAAGCCTAGTCACCTACAGACACCTGAGAGTTTTATCTTGAGAAGCTCAAAGAGACTGTGAGCCTAATTATTATTATTATTATTATTATTATTATTATTATTATTATTATTATTATTATTATTGGTAGTAGTAGTAGTTGTTGTTGTAGTAGTATATAGCCCACTCTGCAACCCTAGGTGAAAATCCTAAGTATTGAACGGCATGAACCCGTACAGGAAAAGCAGCCCAGTGCGAAAAATTGAAATACACAGATATAAAGTAATTTTTTGTTTGAATAGCTCGGACAGAAAAATAAATGAACAAATGAAATAATAAATAACTACATAAACAGAAGGAATTAGGAAAGAAATCATGGGGTTTGCGTGGTACTTAAAAAAGGCATACTCTAAAAGCTACGCAACATGGTGAACTTGACGTGGAATGAAAGGATCAATACAAAAAAATCGTGAGGTTACGTGAAATCTCAAGACAAACAATTTACTGGGTCAACGTAATGCGGAAAAGGTATTTTACGCTCGTCGTGGTCATGTAGCTATAAGTGTGCTTAAAGCAAGGTTTTCACACTATACAGTATTTCCTTCATTTTCAAGTGACTTGCTTTCAGAGGTAATATACCTTGATAGATGTGTTTCTTCTGTAATCAAATATCATTTGATTGCGCATTACTGATGACGTAATTCTTTTCTCCCTTCACCCTCATATCTTTCCCTCATTACGTGTATTCGAACGTCTGCAGCATCAAATCGACATACAATAACTACGGAGCCCTAATGAGCTTGTTAAACCTTAAACCCTTTCGTCGTTCTCGGCAGTTAAGATATGCTAATCCGAGCCCTCCCCCTTTTCCCAAAACAAACTCGTCCATGGAAATGAGCAAATTGCCTCGGCATAATCCCATGTTGGCAAAGGGAGAGAGAGAGAGAGAGAGAGAGAGAGAGAGAGAGAGAGAGAGAAGAGGGTTACGCAGCTGCACTTACGTTAATGTACTGCAAATGGTCCCAAAAGGGATGTTGGGACGTTTGGTCTGCTGAAGAAATGGGTTGAGGTGGGTCGCGAGATGACGGTGGTGTGAGATGGGGATTCGACAGATGTAGGAAGGATGATGAAGGCAGGAGCAATTATAAGTAGACGGTAGGGAGCAAGTAACAATTTAGCCTCTTGCTTATGCTACTGGAATGATGGTACTGACGTTGGCTCTTAATGAAAAGGGTTGTGGAGGTGTAATGACTGTTCACTGGCTCGTTGCACTCAGTGTAATTGTGTTCGCGATGAATCTTGAGATCTGGATCTGATGCTCGACACATGTTTGCATGTTAGGAAACCACTAGTGCCCTACTTATACAGTGAAAAATTGAAAAAAAGACAATCATTCCTGGCCATAATAATCAATTTTTGATGATCATGACAGCATGGTGAAAACGAAGAGAATGGACAATACTTTTAAAACATAATATTTGTGTAAACTTTCATTTAACAAATGATCACAGTTTATAACTATTTACTACAGATATAAACTTGTAATCGGCAGATTTGCTAAAAGTGCTAAAACATAGTTCACAGGCTTTGTAGTTGCACTTGTTTACTGTTAACAGTTGAGAGTTGTTACCAGAATGTGCTAATAATAACGATAATACTAATAACCATACAGTGTTTACGAGAGAGAGAGAGAGAGAGATCCTTGTAAAGTGGAATAATGCACAGTGAAAATAATGGCAGAACGTCTTCAAAATCTTTGGAATCGCACTGTCGCAAGGGCGAAGATTTAAGAAGCGGCATATCGAACTGTAAGAAAAAATATATAATTGGCTCATTTGTATAGGAATTCGGATATTCGACCACCCGACAAGAGCCAAGTTAAGTGCCAGACACCATCACATGGATCTTACATCTGCTATTCTCTTTATTGCTGTCCCTACTTGTTTTCTTTTTTTCTCTCCCTCTCTCTCTCACTCTTTCTCTCCCTGCATGCTGCCTCTGGTATTAGGACCACATATGGAATTTTCTTAACTGATATTTGCTTTTTTTTCCTGTCTCTCTTATGCGCCAATCAAATATAAGGGACAAATATGATTAGAGAAAATGAGGGGTACTATTTTAATATGCGCTCAGATTTATTCCAGCCCTAAGTTGTTATCCATAAAAGGCGTGCAAGAGGCTGTCAGGTCAATTCCTGGACCTTAGGGATTATATAACTAAGCAGAAGATAGTGACACTGTAGCATAAGAGAGCTAGCATAGAAGAGTTATTACGTAGCAATAAGAAGTGGTTTGTTCTGTGTAAAGTTTCTCCTCAGGGAGCTTATCCTTGACTCGACACTGGTGATTCAAGGAATTTGCCAGCGACTATTCTCTTCTTTTTCCTGTTATATGATACTGGGGTAAAAGCTACGGAAGGTGTAGTCAGCCCAAGACGGTGCCGTTGGAGAGATGTGCAACGTTTGGCTCACGTTTCCTAGGTGAGACGATCGTTCCCGGAATATTACTAACCATTCAACCACGCTGTAAATGGGCACTAGAGCCTGCTACGGTCAAGAAAAAGTGCGTTGGGATAACAACTTAATTCCAAAACTTGCTGAGAAGGCGGGGGGCACTACCCTTCAGACGCCACCTTCACAAAAGTAATATAATATATATATATATATATATATATATATATATATATATATATATATATATATATATATATATATATATATATATATATATATATATATATATATATATATATATATATATATATATATATATATATATATATATATATATATTTATGTGTGTGTGTGTGTGTGTGTGTGTGTGTGTGAGAGGAGAGACTTTTCTGTAAAATAATTACGGTGAGATGAAACAGCTTAGGAACATTCCGTTAATTCTATAATGCAACTGTTGACCTGCAATGACCCGGGTTAATCGAGTATGACGGGTAGCAAGAAGGATGTTGAGGCGCACAGGTCGAGCGAAGTTCTTTCAAATAATGTGTGGAATTCTTCTAAGGATGTATCGATTGGTATATTGCTCCTGTTTTTAAATTCCCATGGCCGATAATGAAGCATTGTATTAGAAACCATCGTGCCAATGATATTTGTCATTTTTTTTCCTTTGCACTAAGAAATCTTGTGTTTTAGTTAAGACTCGCGCGTCTCTTTTCATTTAACTTGAACTTTGTTATTTGGGAAATCTATGCGATTGAGAAACGAAATTTTTTATTCCTGTTCACATTTAAAGGAATTTCCCATACAGAATTTTACTTGAATAGAAGAATCGTCCAACTCTATTACATGAACCTGCAATAATAATAATAATAATAATAATAATAATAATAATAATAATAATAATAATAATAATAATAATAATAATAATAATAATAATAATATCAGATCTCAGATTTTCTATTATTACAAGATTCTCAGAGAAAATCTACCGAAATCATGTTACACCTTTTACTTCGTGCCAGATTACTTTCATTTAGCCAGATTTGTAAATACATGGACGCCATGCATATATCTGAATAAATACCCAAAACTATCTAGACTTTTTAAACTTATTTCTAAATGCGAAATCTTGCATCATCGTCAATTTAGAACTCAACTCTTAATGTTTTAAGCCTAAACAATACAATCCTCAATAAAATGTCAACTTACCACTCTTGAAGGATTCCACACACATACACAGAGAGAAAAAGAAAGTTCTTCCCACCTTTCTTCCCACTGCTGTGAGGATTCGTGCTTACTTCTTGTCAGTTTTTCAGTCTTTTCAAACTGGGTTTTACGTCGCACTATACCTTCTTTTGATAATCTAAATGCCCTCCTACTCTTCGTCTTAAGCTCCTTGTGTTCACAACCAACAAGCCCACCAATCCACATATATGCAAAAAGGGGAGAGAAACTCTAAGCCATATTACATCAAACAAATGACAGTTTCTCTTCTGCTGCTGATGCCTTAAGATGAGCGCGCTGTCCATAATTTAACCGCTATCTCTCGCTGATGGCGAGTGCCACCTGGCCCTTACATTGAAATCCCATTCAGCCCCTTCCGAGGCTTCGCCATTTCTCGTGCTTCCTTCAGACTTCCCTTTCCCCCGTCTACTACCATTACCTGTCATACTGAAACCTTCTAACGGCCGCTGCTGCATGACAAGAGAGGCTAACGTATGATTACATCTCCGGAGGATAAGAAGGAACAGGGTGCCTCTTATCCAGCGAGGTTTGTTTATGGACAAAGGCCCGCATTCAACGCTGACATATCTTCGTAGGTATTGCTGGTCCGCCTTTCTATTGTGGGTCATTCATTCCGCGGACGCAAGATATGTAAAGGGAAAGGGCTTGCGTTACAAACATTCATGGTAAGACTAGACAAGTAAGAATGTAAATCATGCATCTACTTTTTCGCGAATTTAAGATTAGTACGAGGCAATAAATAAGTACCACATATGAAAATAAGTTACAAATAAATTAAGTTAAGAAATAACTGCAATAAGGATTAGGGCAAACTTCAACAAGTATTAAAATCTTTGTCTCAGTAAAATCTTATAACCAACTCTTACAAACGAACTTAATTTCATTATATTGTATAAGGCAATTTTTTAGGAGAGAGAGAGAGAGAGAGAGAGAGAGAGAGAGAGAGAGAGAGAGAGAGAGAGAGAGAGAGAGAGAGAGAGAGAGAGTTCATAAAAAGCAAAACAGTTCTTCGAAATTTCTTAATAAAAACTGAATACTCTATGTTCATCAGCAGATGGAATTTCTTATAATTGTCTCATACACACACATGTTATTATAATACATACACACACACACACACACACACACACACACACACACATATATATATATATATATATATATATATATATATATATATATATATATATATATGTGTGTGTGTGTGTGTGTGTGTGTGTGTGTGTGTTCATCAACAAATGAAATATTATGCACATGTAATTATACTAAAAAATATGAGCAAATATAACACAAACTTCTTAAAAAAAGAAAAGCAAAATTCCATTCCCGGGAATCTTTCCTTATGCAAACCTAAAATCTGCCAGGTGACAATCATAAATATAACAAACTGACATGCAAATACATAACAAAGACACAACAAAAATCTTGTACGTAAAATAACAGAGACCCCGGGACAAAGTTCTCTCAGTCTGTCCAATTTATGACAGCAGTTATCTAACGGTCTGGCATCGCCCACTAGGGACAAGGCAATGGGACCTCCACTTCGTCTTCTCTTTCTTAACAAAGGGAAGACAAAATCAGATCTCTACACTTACATTCATTAATGGGAAGACGGCAGTGATTTTACCGCTAATCTCTTGGCGAGCTAGTACTGAACGTGATCTAAACAATTCTTGACATTCAACGAATCTTAGAATTTTTATAAGAGATGATTTCCCTTTCATACTGTCTCATTGGATTGGGCTGGGTCCGGATGCTAATATCATTCTTCCTATTCCCACTCTCATTTAATCATAGTATCATAAGGCCCACTCAGTTAAAATTTACTAATCGACTACACCATTCGGTTTTATATTTCTGGAGAGATCTTCCATTTTCAGAGATTCAGATAAATTCTCCTACAACTAAGCATTCTTGCTAACAATTTTGTTATTTGTTTCCACTATTAATTAATGCAAAAATTTTGTGGCGATGAGATTTGCTGGTCAATGGTTGATGCTTACAAGCCCCATAAATTCAAAAGTAAAAGCTTTTACATGACGTACCGACTAAGAAAGATTTGAATAAACAACCGTGCCATGAATAATTACAAGATTAAAAATTATCATGAAATATATTTAGATTACGTAAACAAGTTAACATGACACGTCTATGAAACTGTTAAAGAGACTGATGAAAAAGGATTCATAATGGTAGATAAAGAAAGAACGTGACAGTCTGTTGTCCTATTTTTCTCCCAGAAGCCACCCTTATTTGGAAAAAAGGAAAATACGAAAGCAAACAAATGCAGAAATAAAACCTATGAGGGTATTAACTTATTATATAACATCGTCCTAGGAGGAAGGAATCTTGGATTTACCTTTCCTTATATTAAATAATCTCTGAAAACATTCAAGACACTTTCCTATTACCGAAAAATTACTGCAGGAACTAGGAAAAAATCATTATGTAGAAAAGTTAAGAAAGACAAAAATGTTTTGTAAAATAAAGGCTCAGAGAGTAATGTTGCATTATCTAAACGCTTAAAAAATAAAGACCCCATATTAATTCATTTTACCTCCCAAGTGTCTTTAATAATAATAATAATAATAATAATAATAATAATAATAATAATAATAATAATATGGATGGCGTCCCTCTTTTAGGGCATTGTTGTTGAAAACAACTGCTGTTTCAACGGCATTTAGCGTCTTCTCTGTTCTTCTCGTTATATTTTTCTCGTCTGCAGGTACATAGTATATTAAATTTCCAAGGGACATGGAAAGATGCTCTTCTTTTATTGTATACTTTACTGTTACGTTCCGACGTGCACTGTATGCTATCATGGCCAAGCTGAGATAATGACCAAGGAATTATATCAGCACAAAAGACAAATAATGGTTCCTCATGTTAAATATTTTTACTTGCTTAGTTTTTTGTAATGATCATAATAATAATTTTATCACAATAAAAGTAAATTGTACCACTAATATTATTTTAACGAAATGAACCGTTTGAACATTAAAGAACTTGTGCATGCTCATAATTATACTAGAACTTACAAAACTTGGAAAATTTAAAGATCAGAATAAAACAAATGACACAGATGCTCGTATGTTCACAATGATATCTTCTAATTATCACTGAATAAAAGTTCAATGCATTAGGGATTTAACTGCAGTAGGAAGTTGTGTTTCATTACGAGGGAATAATTCAAATAACTGTTGAATGTAAATAAAGTATGAGACTCTTCACTGAGTTGTAATAATTAGTAATCCTACCAAGTTGTAATATTAATCAATGTAAACTAAAAGCTAAAAAAAAGAGATAAAAAATAATCATATATCAGGGCTGTTCCTCCAAATGTTCCAAAAACCTCTAAGCCCTCTGAATATAAATTGTTGAGAGACTTCATAAACCTTCTCTACAGAGTTTCTGGTCAGCAAATACATTTCTAATCAGACAAAGAAAATAAAGAAAACTAGTTTAAAAAAAAAAATGGAAAGCTCCGAGAACACACTCATACACAAACATATCCGACATCTTTTTCGTAGCAACCTACAATATATGTGCAGCACGGCATTAAGACCTATTTTTGTTGTATGTGAAAGAGCAGAGCAAGAGCTCAAACAACAAGAGTTGCGTGAACGACAATAAAAGGCAAGAAATGCTTCTCCCTGGGTGAGTCAAAATACCTCTGCATCTTCGCGGAAAATAAATAAATATAAATCGGAGTTATGCGTGCATAAGGTGAGCTTTGGAATTTACGAAAGTGGGGTGTATAGACATGTCAGACGAACAGAAGAAAAACAGGGTGATAAAAATGGGAAAAGAGGAGGGCTACGGGGATGGTAGGACAAGAAAAGAACAAGGAATATACAACGATACTAAGGAAGACAATTTCTGAACTCTTACAGAAATTCCATCCATCCACACACACACACACACACACACACACACACACACATATATATATATATATATATATATATATATATATATATATATATATATATATATATATATATATATATATATATATATATATATATATATATATATATATATATATATATATATATATATATATATATATATATATATATATATATATATATATATATATATATATATATATATATATATGTATATATCCTGTATATATCCAATATAAGTTCCTCACCGCTCTCAGCTTAGAAAGGATTTAAAAATAGACTGGGGAAATTCCCTCATTTCCAGGCGAATCTCTCTCCACTTCGCCCTCATTTCCCCTATCATATCTTCCGTTGTTGTAAGTGATCGCCTCCCCTTATACTTATCATCTATATCCAAAGTTCATGCTTGAGCTCAGAAGCTATCGGAAAATGGGGTCTTGAGGAAGAGAGAGAGAGAGAGAGAGAGAGAGAGAGAGAGAGAGAGAGAGAGAGAGAGAGAGAGAGAGCCCTGATGTGAGCCATTATCGTACATGTATCTGTGTGCATATCTGTTTTAGGATGAGGTAAAAGATACACTAAAGACCTCTCTCTCTCTCTCTCTCTCTCTCTCTCTCTTTCTCTCTCTCTCTTTAACAGATGGAATTTAAGTCAGAGTATCTCAATAATTTATATTCAGAGGGCTTTTAGTATTCTGATATATATATATATATATATATATATATATATATATATATATATATATATATATATATATATATACATATATATATATATATATATATACACACACACATATATATATATGTATATGTATGTATATATATGTGTATATATAATATATATACGTATATATATTATATACACACACACACACACATATATATATATATATATATATATATATATATATATATATATATATATATATATATATATATATATATATATATATATATATATATATATATATATATATATATATATATATATATATATATATATATATACATATATAGATAAACAGATAAATGTAAATACATATATATGCATATTATATATATCTATATATATATATATATATATATATATATATATATATATATATATATATATATATATATATATATATATATATATATATATATATATATATATATCTGTGTGTGCGCGCATCTTTCCTCTGATTTATCACGACTAATTTCACTCACACTTAAGTTGCATAGTTGTTCATTGACCATGTTTATCTATTTCGATTTCCCATCCTTAATTTCTCTCTCTCTCTCTCTCTCTCTCTTCTCTCTCTCTCTCTTAGCTTTCTTTGTGTGACAGTACACAGTTAAAACTGAACTAAGGTACTCCTATAATTTTCCCCATGTGTCATAAGTTAAGACTTTCATTTTGTACGATATATGAATCGAAGTTTTATCATTATTTGCTACTTTTCCATTTTTTTAACATACGACCGTCTCCACCCTTCTCGCCAGCCCAAACGGAACCAACATGAGCAACAAAATTTAGTTTCCTTAAATAAAGAAATGCAAGAATTTGTTTTTCGTCTTTATATATGTGTGTATATATATATATATATATATATATATATATATATATATATATATATATATATATATATGAAATTTTTATCACACCATGATTTTTATACAATCATGAAACTACAAATGTCGTTTAATATCCAATTCACGCTACTTTGTTAATATCCCCAATGGGGAATTATCACCAGAGGGGAATTTTTTAAGGTACCGCCGGATGGTTTGACTGTCGAATGGAGTCGTTGGAAGGTAGTGCGTCGAGGGATCGAGACCTTGCGGTATCGATCCATTTATCACTTAAAAATTCCCCCCTGTGATAATTCTCCATCGGGGATATTCTCGAAGTAGCGTGAATTGGGTATTAATGACATTTGTAGCTTCATATATATATATATATATAATATATATATATATATATATATATATATATATATATATATATATATAATCATGAAGCTACAAATGTCGCTTAATATCAAATCCACGCTACCTCGGGAATATCCCTGATGGGGAATTATCACCGGAGGAGAATTTATAAGTGATAAATGGACGGGCACTGCCGAGTCTCGATCCCACGACACAGACATGCATCCAGCAGCTCTAGTCGACGTTACCACTGAGCTACCATGAGAGGATATTCCCGAGGTAGCGTGGATTTGGTATTAAGCGACATTTGTAGCTTTATGATTGTATATAAATCATGGTGTGATAAAATGTCTATAATATATATATATATATATATATATATATATATATATATATATATATATATATATATATATATATATATATATATATATATATATATATATACATACGAGGTATGTTCAATAAGTAATGAGAAAATGTCAGGTGAGACACTAAATATGATTTGATCAAGATACTACTTCATGGTGAAGTACACATACATATATTCTATAAAATGACACACTGGCAACTTTCTATATTTATAGGTCTGAGTGCAGCAGTGAACGTGGTGGAACCAGTCTGATCCGGTTTGCCGATCTGTGAACACTTGTCAAAATGCAGGGAAACATGGAGCAACGTTACGCCATCAAATTTTGTGTTAAACTTAAGAAAACCAAACAAGAAGCTTATGGAATGTTAAAGGAGGCCTATGGGGATGAACAGATGAGCCAAGCAAGTTTCTATTGGTGGTTTAACAGATTTTCTGTTGGAAATGAACAGGTTGAGGATGAACCCAGGTCTGGAGCACCGAAAAGTGCACGCAAGGAGGAAAACATTGAGGAAGTGCAAAGGTTAGTAATGCAAGACTGTCGAATATCTGTGAAGATGCTATCTGAAGCTGTTGGTATTAGCATTGGCACAGTAGAGACAGTTCTGACCAAAGAGGAGTGGAGGAGTGGTCAGTGGTAGTTCCACCACGACAATGGCCCATGCCACAAGTCAACGGTGGTGACCACCTGGATGGCCGACAGGGGAATGAAAGTGGTACAACACCCACCCTACAGCCCTGACCTAGCCCCTTGTGACTTCTTCCTGTTCCCACGCATGAAAGACAGCCTCAGGGGAACCAGATTCCAGTCAACAGAGGCGCTGAAAGAGGCATCGGAAAGTTGCCTGAAGGGACTACTGAAAAAGGACTTTGAGAAGGTCTTCCAGGATTGGGAGAGACACATGCAGAGGTGTGTACCTGCAAGAGGCAATTATTTTGAAGGAGACAAAGTTGTGTAAGCTTATGAAAATGAATAGTGTCTCTCCTGACATTTTCTCATTACTTATTGAACATACCTCATATATATATATATATATATATATATATATATATATATATATATATATATATATATATATATATATATATTAATTAAAATTAAGCTGACTAATTGTTAGCCTTTGGAGAAGATGAGTCTGGTGCAGGTGGCCTTTATGTTGATGTTGGTATTTTCCGCGGTTAGATACAGTGGGTATCTAACGCGCTCTTTTTGTGCCTTCCGATCATGGCCAAGATGCGTGGGGACAACGTGACAGATTGATGGAAGCTTTGTGATATCTTTGGATTCAGAAAGCAGAGTCCTTCGAACATTGAACCCGCCGGTGACATCACGCTTCAAGGGAGGGGTTATTAAGTGAATGTGTGCATACGTGTGCTCCCTAATGTGTACATTATAGAGGAACCATGCAATGGGTATCCACTTCGATTTGCGGGCTGGTTTGATCGCTCGTTTGAGCTGTGTTAGTAAATAAGAACAGCCACTTGAAGGGGTGGCTTCCCAATGGGCCATAGAATGTGAGTAAGATAACTCATTAACACATATCTTTTTCAGACATTATGTGGAATACCCATTTTGTGTTGCATTGAAACCCCTCTGTTCTTTATTATGCATTTTTCAGTTTTAAACGTTTATTTCTTTACGCACCATTTCAGGTTTTAATATAAACTATGTTTCTTTTAACAGGAATTCTGGTTGAGTCCTGTGAGGACGTACATATTGGAAGTGGTGTTCTTTTTTTAACATACTATATGACATTTATTTTGGTCTGAAGTAATCATGACCTTTTTATTTTGTTAGGTGACCAGGGTGTTAGACACTAGTATTGGTTGGTCTAGAATCATTAATTCGATTGACTGTGAGTCTGAGTTTCCTCTAGTTATGACTTCCATTTTTATGGGGTGTGAGAAACTCCAAAATAAAGTCTAGTTTTGTGGCTCGGCATTTTATTCCAGTAGGCCTTTGTTTGAGGACAGATACAGTGAGAGGAGTCGACGAGAAAGAAAGAATGTGCTGACCCAATGCTAGCCATTGCCACCGGAGAATCTTAGAGACATAAGATGATAATATTGTTCTTAAAACGGATGTAGAAAGAGATTATGACCCTATCTGAACTTGTTTTAGGGCATAAATATATATATATATATATATATATATATATATATATATATATATATATATATATATATATATATATATTATATATATATATATATATATTATATACTTTCTAAGGACACAGACTTAACTTGCTTCCTCCCTCCCGCGACTATCTCTGAAGTCGTTGGCGAAGAGAATCTGACATTTGAATCTCCGGGGTATGTCCCAGAAACACTGAATTTTTAATATTGTCGTCAAATAATTTTCCATAACTGCTACCCTTAGGACGTCGGCTGTGACCTTCCCCCAGTTGAGTTTATCTAATAATGAATAAAGTCCGTGATGGTGGTAACCTAACATACAGTTAATGAGATTTGAATCCAAACGTCTCGATTGAAATTGATGTAGTACCTTCTTGCTATCCAGCAACTTCAACCTTAGGTTTTTTGCTGAAATCTCAAATAAAGTTTACCGATCAAGTAAAATTGTAATGTGCAAGATATGAGTTTCATGGCGTCTCAGAATTACCATTCCTTACCTTTCCCTATCTATGAGAATTATGAAGGAAGGTACGTGCGCTTGCAATCGTTTGTCCACGTATGCATGGGCAGGGTTATCCTTCTTTGGGCGATAGTTATCCTTTTTGAACAAAAGCAGAAGCTTAATTTGAGCAGAGAGCTTGACATAAACTTCGGCATTGGGACTATTCATAAATAAATTAAAAAATGAAAGTGCATTTTTTTGGTAGTAACAATCTGCAGTTAACCAGATGCGGGGGAACCTTCCCCCCATCTCCCTGTTTCGAAAAATAAGTGACCCTCTATCTCCCTTCTCACCGTGGCTTCCCCTTTTATCCTAAAATCCCACGCCGGAGTAACGAAACACGTGCCGTAAACTCATCTCATCCGTAAATATCAGGCCGTAAAGAAACTTCGATACCCCTTTTCAGCACTCCCATCGCGGCCGTAAATAAGGAACTTAATGCAGCGAAATAACCGGGGCCCCCATCTTATCCTCGTGGAACCCTCCCCCCCCGCGCCCAGCCCCCCCACACACTTTTCTACTTCCTTCTTCTCTTTCTCCTCCTCCTACTCCTCTTTCCCTTCTCTAGTCACCGGTTCTCGCCCTCTTTCACACGGATACTCACGCTCTCCCTTTCTCTCTTTCCCTTTCTTTGAAATCCGGGTAACAAATAGACCCAATAAAAGTAGAGATCGAAGAATCCAGGCCATTAAATCCAGATGAATATCACCAGGTGAACCGACGCAGGTGAACTGGAAGAAAAGAAACGTTTTCACGGAACGTTTTCACGGGCCAGTGAGAGATGCTAATATGCTGTGTGCGTCGGGGGCGGAGGCTGAACGCTCATAACCGAGAACCGAGAGAGAGAGAGAGAGAGAGAGAGAGAGAGAGAGAGAGAGAGAGATTCTGGACTATCGTAAATGTTAATGAAACTAGTCCTATGACTGATGTTCATCTGGCTAAGGAAAATACCTGAAAGGATCTTGGTAAATAGACAATGGCCTCCATGTAAATTAGTCCCCTTCTTGAGGGTATTACAGCGGCGTATGCCTCAGAAAAACTAATTTTGTTGCCTTTGCGCTGATAAATTTTAATTGAAGAAAAATAACAAAAATGGAAGAACTTACTCGGCCAAAGTGAACGTATTTAAGGTACAGGGACAAGGTAAGGGGGTGGGTGGCAAATGATAGAAAGGTGAGGAAGGAAGAATGTGCACTTATTAACGAAAATTGCAGTAATGTATGAGACAAGGCGCTTTTTCTTGTGCGTGGGGCGGGGGTGTAGGAGACGTATTAATTGTCCTTAGCGGGTTTTTCTGACAGGTTAAAATTGAGAAAAATTGTCTTTCACTCTGTTTTTCCAAATTGCTTTTCTTTTTTATTAACTTATTCATTCATTAATTAACTATTTTCAGATCAGTTAAAAGGAGTCAGTATCATATTCCCTTCACAATATTTTAACAACAGAACATTTTGTTCTGAGTATCATCGTATCACAATCCTCAAACCTTTGACACCGATTCGACAATTACCAGAGAGACTTTTACCTTGTTTTCTGGAGTCGTTCATGAATATTATTCTGAAACAACATTAAATCTATAACAGAGCAGAGTAGTATAACAACAGGCGGTGAGATCTGAAATTCCTATTTTGTAATAAGTAAAAACTGAAGCAGCAACAAAAGTGAGGAATACAAAGAAATCGGAAATGACGCCTACATTGTTTCCGCATGGATGGCACCTTGAAGAAACTGTAATTTTCAACTGCGCTTTCCAAGAGACAGAAATACTTTCCAACATGGCTGACAGAGCGCCCTGAAACTGCAGAAAGAAAAATATGCAATATTGTGAAATGTGCCACAAAAGCATTTTCCGGTCAGCGAATTTGTAATTACCAAATCCTTTGTGTCTCTATCAAGTTGCAATTTGATTTAATGAATACAGATTTACTTTGACATTTCTGCAACATGCGACAGAAAAAAATCATACTATGCAGGAATTTTATTCATTACAAATACATGAGATTCATTTGTATATAACGCATTCAGTATCTTTACATTCAATAAACATTTCAGCAGTAATTTTTTCATAACAAAAGCATTTAAAGGACTCGGTAATGTTAAAGTTCCAGGAAACTGTCTGTAGACAGAAAACCACGTGCAGCCAAAACTGTATAAATACATGCATACGTACATACATATACATACACACACACACACACACACATATATATATATATATATATATATATATATATATATATATATATATATATATATATATATATATATATATATATATATATATATATATATATATATATATATATATATATATATATATATATATATATATACAATATTCCAAAAATTTCCACCCCAACACCTATATGTTCATTTGTCGCGGGTTCGATCTTGGAGAGAACTGGCCTGTGCTGAGGTGTAGCCAGAGTGGAGACGGGAAATGAAGTAGCTACCTAGTCCCAGAAGGCTAGCCGAGAATTGGGAGGTCAACCATTTCTAGAGCCACTTAGTCTAAAAGATAACGATACCTGCAAGGTTTAATCTCAATCTCCTGAATTATGGGAGAACATTAGGCGCTCCATCTACCTGGCATAGTTGGTTCATAAGTATCGTGAGGATGAATCCCTGCATCCGTTGCATCCACCTCTCGATTTTGTACGTAATCTTGATTCCCGAATTTAATGCTGAAACTCTTATGGACCAGTACCTCTTTCACTCCATCCTAGCAAAATTTTCTTGGTCTTCTCGTCCGCCTCTCAAAGCTTCCGAATAATTTGCACTATGCACCAATTTACATCCTGTATGCAATCACATATTATATCTGTCTTAAAACACTTTCAACCATCTTTTGCTTTTATTACAACAAAAGTTACTCTCAATAGTTTCAACCCTTTCTTAGATATATATGTATATACGTGAGTATATATACATGTATATATGTATGTATATATATATATATATATATATATATATATATATATATATATATATATATATATATATACTATATATATAATATATATACTGTATATATAAAGCCACAAATAAAATTAATTATCCAGTTCACTATACCTCGGGGAATAATAAATGCTGTGTGCTTCGTCACCAGCGGGATTCGAACCGTTGCCTGATTTACGAATAACGACAGACAATTATTGATAGCTCCATAATTGTCAAAGTACTGTATATCGCTGTTTCTAAGCCAGGCAGCTGTTCTTATCCCACTTGTCACGAAGCGCTCATAAATTATAAGTTGTGAGTTGTTCCCGAGGTACGGTGAAATGGATATGTAGCGATACTTGTGGCTTAATATTTGTGAATAAAAAAAAGTCTCGTGTATATAAGTGATTATATATATATATATATATATATATATATATATATATATATATATATATATATATATATATATATATATATATATATATATATATATATATATATATATATATATATATATATATATATATATATATCTGTGTATACAGTATATATACACATATATATACAGGGTGTTTCGAAATTAGGGGCCCCACCTCTACAGCATAAACTAAAATTGATATGGACAAAAACCAAAGTAATTCAGAACAGGTATTTATTTAAGTTTCTCTCTGAGTATTTAATATTTTGTGTCGCCTCCATCTGCCTGTACCACAGCCTGCGTTCTTGAGGGGTATGATTTTAGCAAATCGCAAAAAGCTGAGACTCAAACTCCATTTCCCTGAGCACTTTGGTCACCTCTCTTCGCAGGTCGTCAAGGCTTGGTATACCATCATAGTTCACTGTGCGCGCTTCAACACGATCCTATAAGGTACTACCAATGTTTTCACACACATTAAGGTCACGGGAGCTACCTGGAAATTCACGTGACGAGAAGAAATTGATAACACTGTTTCGAAGCAGCTCCTGTGTCTGGAGAGCCTTGAAACATGGTGCCTTATCATGCAAAAATGTAACTTCTTCAACAGATAACACATTTTCAGGATCTTTGAGGAAAGGAAATGTTCCACCAGTAAGCACAGTTTCTCTGAAGTATTCACCATTCCATGACTGTCCGTTTTCTTTGATGATCAACATTAACCGTTTGGCTGTGAAACAGAGAAAAATTCCCAAACATTCAGGAAATTTCACATCTTGGCGACAGCACTCGTCATCGCTGATATCATCCAACTTTGCAGCCCAAATGATGTCATTTTTATTATTTGGCTTCCTGACTGTCTAAATGAAGAATTCATCTGATGCGGCAACATGGAGAAAGTCAGCTTCATCCCAATCTTTAAGAAATGAACCACAAAACCATGCATGGTCTTCTCTCTGTTGCTGATTGATGTTGGGCTTGCTGATAACATGAAATGTCTTGATACCAGATTTTTTCAACTCACAATATACTGTACAGCTCTATAACTTCTCTTCTTTCCCTTTTTTGTTTCTAGTTCAAGCACCAATTTACGTAAAGACTTTCTTGGTCTACCCACTGCCTCAGCTATGATGTCTTTTGACTCCTGAGAAAGGACTTCAGGTCTTCCAAGATTCTCACTCTTTTCTCAATGACAGTTATATGGATTTTTGTTCCAGTTTCTTTTAGCAAAGGATACATCTCTTTTAATGTATTTAGCTATCCAGGAACGTGAAATGAAGGATGCGCCAGCATCCCTGGCCTCTCTGAAGGTTATAGACCGGATTCGGTCAATCCATCTGATTTCCTCCGAGTCGTTAGCCATGGCTGTATCTAACTCGTCACTCAGTCTGAAAATACAAGAAATGTAAAATGAAAAATAGCTTAATAGAAACTTAAAATAATGTACTTGGAGATAGGCTATAGCAAAAAACTTCATAACTTTCCATTTGTTCTGTGGAGGGTGGGGAGATGGCTCTAATTTCGAAACACCCGGTATATAGAAATGATGTACAGTAAATGTTCAAGAAAATTTTGCTTATGTGCAAAAACTGATACGGGAATAAGAATGCAAATTTCCAACCATTGCCACAAGATAAGAAAATGACCGGCTCCACGTATCCAGAAATAAGGCTACCTTCGCTGCGACGGTCGCCAACCGGAATGATATACGTAGGGAAATTTGATCTTCACCATGTCATTTCCAAGCGCCTTCGTAGAAAAGCGGGACCATCTTTCCCTATATCTGATACGCTTGTAATGTTGCTTGAGAGAGAGAGAGAGAGAGAGAGAGAGAGAGAGAGAGAGAGAGAGAGAGTCAATTAGTTTAAAGCAAATTAAGGTCTATGATGAAGAAAGGAAACATCAACAGCTAATGAAACAGTAAACTGAAGATGGCTATTTGGCTATTCTGTTTCCGTAATATTATGCTATGGTAACTTTGTTATTTGGATGGTGATATAAAGGTGCTATATGACAGTAACCGGGATTCTGTATTCTTCATCTATTTCCATTATACTCGCTTCATAATTCAACTGATAATAGAATTTTGTCACCGACATATTAGATAGGTATGAAAATACCAATCCTTCCTAATCCTGATTTCTTTTTAGAGAGAGAGAGAGAGAGAGAGAGAGAGAGAGAGAGAGAGAGAGCTCGTTATCTCTATGGTGTTGCTAGTAACAAGGGGTAATTCCCCAACTGGTATACATCTACCGAGCACTTCCCTCACCAAACATCTCAATTTTCATTCGTTAGAGGGGATCCTAATAGAGTGAGAAATCGAGAGGAGTTAATGGGGAGGGGGGTGTTGGCCGTGAGGTGATGGGTGGATAGAAGAATTATCTCAAAGGGGTTGCCACTCTAAAAGGAAATGGAATTCTGTTTTCTGAACGGTACGATAGAAATTTTTTTGGTGACAGGTTTGAACCGTCATGAATATCATAAGGGTTTTTCAAAAATAATTAGTATCGATTTTTAACTGCGAATCGCATATTGAAGTTTGTTTACAAAAGGAAAACTTTCTTGGGGTTTGTGCTAAAAAAATATATCATAGAATAAAATATGTATGTAGAATTTACATAGTTAAGCTTGCTGTGATATTGAAAATAAAATTATTATTGGCTTGAGTCATCAACTAAGGGCAGCTAGTTTCTTTTGAGAATTACAATAATTAAAGGGCAATTAAGCCAACTAAAAACTAAACTGTTAAAATAACTGTAAAAAACATACAGAGCAAACAGGAAGATTAAAAAATGTTAGACTTAAACATAATGGTGCCCAGATGGGAAGAATTTCAAGGCATTTATATAAACAAATACAGTGTATGATAAAAAAAAAATTAAATAGAGTATTTACGAAGAAAAGTACTCAAGAACACAGTAACTGTTTTAACATGCTTAAATAACAGAATGAGTGGAATGCTTTAATTCGCAGATAAAACAAAGATTAAGATAATGGAGATCAAGTCAAATCACATTTTTTATAGTTTGGATAAATTCCTAATTAAGAATAATCAAGCAGAAAATAATCACCAACATACCAGATGAAGTCATTTCACCCAAACCTGAACAGCGCAGAAAGGGAATAATAAGAATGCACAAAGAAGATATATAAAAATAAATAAGGGCCAAGCTGGGCTCTGTCATGTCCTCTAAGAATGTTCAAGGCAACCCATCTTGAGGCAAATGTAATTTGCATAGGATATCAACTCCGGCACTCGCTTATGACGTAAGGGACCAGAAGAACTTTTTTTTTTTTTTGAGGGATGACCTTCCACTGTGATGTAACACCAGTCATTAGGGGCAAGGGGGAAAATTCATAAGGTTACTCTTAATCCGATTACCGGGGGACACCAAAGATGGATTAAGTTAAGAGATTAAATGAGAATGAGCCGTTCTTGTAGAATGACATTTACTGAGGAAATGAAATAGCGAATGTTGAAAGAGCAAAAACTGACGGAAGACAATCATAAATAGCTTCCAAGACTTTTCATCTCGCATCACTTTGCATATTTAATTTAAGACGTACAATTTAAAGTTCATTTAAGAGAAAATTAATATCAAGAAACGAAATAATAAATATCAAGAGATATAAACCTGTGTTTCCATTGCTTTCCAAGATGGACTGATTTATTTAATTTGTTCTTTGAAACAGAGTTACTTAATAGATGTGAAATCATAGATAATGTAAGTGCTTTGAGTAATTAAACACCAGCTGGCATCTTTGATAGTTCCTTCTCAACCAGTAACTTTTACAGGACTTTCTAGAATATATCAATGTAAAAATTAGTTTGTTAGGTATATACAGACAGTGAATTTTCATGGAGCGAGGCTTGAAATGCTGCCATACGTACAACGAGATGTATTTCCATGGATCGTTATACGACACAATATAAGGTGAGTCATGCATAACACGGTTCTCATTCATTTGTATGCAAATACTGCAAGCTCGTTACGTATGTATGAGAGAGAGAGAGAGAGAGAGAGAGAGAGAGAGAGAGAGAGAGAGAGAGAGAGAGAGAGAGAAATGATCATTATACTCCTGTTGTATAACATTAGATATTAAAACTGCCAAGCTAAACTGTTTGGAATAATCCATAAAAAATATTGTGGTAAAAATCTTAAGTGGAAAACAAAAACGCCTTTCAACGTGAAAGCGTCTAGGTCACTTAGACAGAGTCCTGGAGGTCAATAACAGGCCTCTTATTCCCTTTAACACCATACCACACTTACTGGTACTTTGAGCCAAGAGTTCATACTGACATAAGACCGGGATAATCTAAACCAACTACCAACGAACGTGAAAATATTTCTTTACTGCCCTCTCCCCCCACCCCCCAAAAAAAACATAAAATCAAATAAAATAAAATATATGACGTTTATAGCAACGTATCCACTCCGAGGACTGCTGTATTCCAGAACGTCTGTTATAGCCAATTTCTTCTTTTGAGATTTTTTTTCAAGAATAACACGATTTGTCATTTCCTTGATTGTAGTGCAAAACACTTTTCATTAATGCTTTTAATTCAGCGAGGTTTCGATCTTGTTTCCTGATAGACTAAGACAGACCCCTCAGGAAAATCTTGGTCATGGGTCAGGGCTAAAAGATACTAAAATCCTTTTCTTAACATCTGCTCATTAAGCTAGAGCTTGCAACCGACGGGGAATCGGTCACGAACAGTAATTCTAACAGTGAGTTTTTCATTTATTGTCCCTAACATTAAATTTGAAAATAGATTAACTCATTTAGATATGCTTTGTGTCAGCAGATACATTTGCTAGAAAGTCATTACATTATATTAATTAACAAGTAAATTTTCATGAAATACCTTAATCTAAATTTATATCTTTGATATCAAAATTTATGAAATCCAAAATGTTGCGACAGGCTGGACGCATGACTCATATAGACAATAGAATGCCCCAATCGTGATGAAGGGCGCTGTTGGTGGAGCGAGGAATGCCAGGGAATAAGCCCAGGAGAAGATGGAAAACCCCTCCTCTCTCTTTTAGAATCTAGTTTTGCTTACAGCGAACGCCATGGCTAGGGTAACAGATTTTGAGAAGAAACTCAAAAAGAGTAAAGTTAAGTGTCCCTTAGTTTAACCAGACCACTGAGCTGATTAACAGCTCTCCTAGGCCTGGTCAAAAAGAGTAGAATATCTAGATCTCTAAGTAAACATTAAGCTGGTTTCAAATGGAAACTTGGTTTTCCCCATTAACAATACGATAAAATATTCAAACTTTAACTCTTAAAGGTTAGAAAGATCAACCGTATTAATTGTGCACTGTGCCAGTTGTGTTTGATTTCTCAAAAATATGAGTTATGAAGCCTTAAAAGGGGAGTGTTTGTGTCAACCGTCTCCTTTATAATGATATTGTGCGGTACAACTGGCATTTGATATGGACCCAAAATGTACTTCAAAACAAATAGTAGTATTAAGACATGTTTAGATAGTAATATAAATACCCTAAAATTTAATAAGTGTATATATTGCTGGAGCTAAAGTTCCTTTGAAAAATTTAAGAAATTTTCAAATGTTAAAAAAAACTATCTTTATACCCATATGCCTTTAACAGGACTCCTAATAATATTACTGGTACGCAGATGATACCTTTTTGAGAGCAAAAAATCAAGAAAACCTTGAAACCTTATGTAGAACTTTTGAAAAATGCTCTGTGACCGAAGAACAAGCAGTTGTCCTTCTCTTCCACGAAACGTCGACGGGGTATCCATCCCACAAAGTCTATGGGAAGCTCAAGCACCCGGACCTTTGTGTAAATGGTTCCAGTGAATGTCCGGACAGGTATAAAGGTATGTGGTGCCGCATGTTGTTGTTCATTGCTTCATATGTAGGTACAGTACAAAGGAGATCTAGACGTAAACACAAGCACTGATCAACGACTTGAAGAACATCTCGCTGGAACACCAAACAAGAAGCAACAAGAACATTGAGCAAACTGAGTGTTTTCAA